>NW_022987876.1:652002-662002 GCF_902827165.1 Trematomus bernacchii
ATTTAGACACTTTATCTGTAATGGAAAAAGCTCTATCTGATTTTATAAAATGGCCTATTTCCCCTAAAGCAAAAGAAACTCATTTTAAAATTGTTCATAAAATCTACCCGGTTTCTACTTTTTTAAATTCAAGATTTAAATTTGAAGTGGAACCATGTTCCTTTTGTAATTTATCTGATGAATCGTTGGAACATTTATTTTTCTCTTGCCCCTTTTCTGAATTGTTTTGGTCGAATGTGAGAGATTGGTTGTTACTTAAATTAACAAATATTCCGGCCTTCAAAATATATCACATTTTATATTATATTGATAATTTGGACTCTCCCATTTCTGATTTGGTAAATATAATTATTATTTTTGGGTAAATACCATTTACATTGTAGTAAATGGAGAGGAGGCAAGCCCTCCTTTCCCTGTTTCATAAATGAGTTCAAGTCCTTTTTTCTGTCCCTTAGAAAAATACAATCTTGTAACCTGTCTATAAAGATTTGCAATGACATTTCCAAATGGTTATTATTTTAAGTAAGCTTAATGCCTCTTAAATGTTTTTGTGCCTTTATGCTTTTTTCTTTCCCCCTGGCTCTTACTGGATGTATTAGTTATGTTTTTTTGTCTTATTGTGAATGAATGTCTTGAACTTATGTTGATAAGTTGATGATATCCTCACCGAGCTTTTGTATGTTTAAAAAATGTTCAATAAAAAAAAAAAAAAAAAAAAAAAAAAAAAATACGGTCACTTCCGGTAACGCTAAACCACGAACATCCGGCCCGAGACTTTCAGAATAAAAGCGCTTCACGTTTTAAATTGGGTAAAATTAGAAAGAGATTGAGGCTTCAGTCTAGTTTAAAGGAGAGATTAAGAAACCTGAAAACAGGAACATAAGAAAGAGATGGACGGTTACATGTTAACCCATTTCATCTAATCATTTTAAACAGTGGTGAGAAGTAACTAAGTACATTTACTCAAGTACTTTACTCAAGTACTATTTAGAGGTACTTGTACTTTCCTTGAGTATTTCCATTTTATGATACTGTGTACTTCTACTCCACTACAGTTCAGAGGTACATGGTGTTCTTCTACTCCACTACAGTCAGAGGTACATGGTGTACTTCTACTCCTCTACAGTTCAGAGGTACATGGTGTGTACTTCTACTCCTCTACAGTTCAGAGGTACATGGTGTACTTCTACTCCTCTACAGTTCAGAGGTACATGGTGTACTTCTACTCCACTACAGTTCAGAGGTACATGGTTGTACTTGTACTCCACTACATCTACAGTGCATCCGGAAAGTATTCATACCCCTTCACTTTTCCCACATTGTGTTATGTTACAGCCATATTTCAAAATGGATTAAATTCATTTGTTTCTCAACATTCGAGACACAATACCCCATAATGACAAAGTGGCAAAAGTTTTAAAGAATATTTGCAAATGATTTAAAAACAACAACACTAAATATCACATGTACATAAGCACCCTTTACTCAATACTTTGTTGAAGCGCCTTTGGCAGCTGTTTACGGCCTCAAGTCTTCTGAGCATGATGCCACACCTATCTCTGGGCAGTTTCTCCCATTCTTCTCTGCAGATCGTCTCAGGCTCCATCAGGTTGGATGGGGAGCGTCGGTGCACAGCCATCTTCAGATCTCTCCAGAGATGTTCAATCAGGGTAAAGTCTGGGGTTGCGGTCGAATAGTCCATTAAGCTTAGGAACCTTCCTAACGGAGTGAAATGACCCGGAAGTCCCTCAGTGGCAGCCATGATAAGTTGCCGTTCGAATTCTCTAAATTAAAAGGAAAGGAGGTTTCAAACTTCCTTTATAACCTCCTTTAGCTTAGGAACCACTGGACCTCCCTAACCGAAAGGAGAGGAGAAAATGCTGCCCCACAATGCCTTGCGGCCGCGGCATTTGCCGTCACACAACAGTCGGCCGTTCACGGAAACAATCGATTATGAACGAGAAATGATATCATGAAAGTTACGGTTCAAAACGTAGCCTATGTGGTAAGTTGCCAAAGTGCTTTGTTTTGAACGTTCATCAGTATTATAATCAAAAAGTCAAATATGAACGTTAGTTTTTACTGAAATGATCAAATAAAGTCAACATTTCACAGTCTTTACTGAGCTGTGTGGGGTTTGTTCAACTTTTAAAAAGATGTTTGAATGGTGATATACACAGTGATAGATGTTAAGGACTAACGTTTATAATAAATACATTTGTATTGATTTTAAGATCTTTTCATACAATCATACGTATTGGGATCATTTGTATTAATGTGGACCGGAGGGAGAGGGTGACGAGCATAAGTTTCACTTTCCTTTTTTATTTCAATTCCAACTTTGGTCATGGAGAATATGTTTCTCTGTTGTCCCCGTTCATAAAGCATAAAACAACAGCATCAGAGCACGGTGCAGAGTCTCTAGATGAGTTACAGTAGTCCCTCGTTCTTATTAACATCCATGTTGTAGTCCGCTGTATAGAAAACTGTAGTTTCCCATAGTTTCCCCCACAGCAGCAGGCGCCACATTCATGACCTCCGCTGGCGCATCATAAACACGTCGGATAGTGGAAGTGCAGTCGGATTCTCTAAAGTACCGCAGTCTCTTCTCCTAAATCCTTTTGAATTCTCCTATCCACTATCCCTTAACACCCCGTGACCTTTCACTCAGAGGTCAAGGAATAGACGATAGGGTTAGAATTTAGGAGCTGTTTTTTTGGAGTATTCGACCGCAACCTGGGCTCTGTCTGGGCCACTCAAGGACATTCACCAGACTTGTCCTGAAATCACTCCTTTGTTATCCTTGGCTGTGTGCTTAGGGTCGTTGTCCTGTTGGAAGGTGAACCTTTGCCCCAGTCTGAGACAAGAGCCACAACCCTTGGCTGCGGTCGGATAATCCAAAAATCAGCTCCTATCGTCTAACCCTATCGTCTATTCCTTGACCCCTGAGTGAAACGTCATGGGGTTAAGGGATAGTGGATAGGAGAATTCAAAAGGATTTAGGGAGAAGAGACTGCGGTACTTTAGAGAATCCGACTGCACTTCCACTATCCGACGTGTTTAATGATGCGCCAGCGGACGTCATGAATGTGCGTCTGCTGCTGTGGGGAAACTATGGAAACTACAGTTTTCTATACAGCGGACTACAACATGGATGTTTAATAAGAACGAGGGACTACTGTAAACTCATCTAGAGACTCTGCACCGTGCTCTTGATGCTGTTGCTTTATGCTTTATGAACGGGGACAACAGAGAAACATATTCTTCATGACCAAAGTTGGAATTGAAATAAAAAAGGAAAGTGAAACTTATGCTCGTCACCCTCACCCTCCGGTCCACATTAATACAAATGATCCCAATACGTATGACTGTATGAAAAGATCTTAAAATCAATACAAATGTATTTATTATAAACGTTAGTCCTTAACATCTATCACTGTGTATATCACCATTCAAACATCTTTTAAAAGTTGAACAAACCCCACACAGCTCAGTAAAGACTTGTGAAATGTTGACTTTATTTGATCATTTCAGTAAAAACTAACGTTCATATTTCTCTTTTTGATTATAATACTGATGAACGTTCAAAACAAAGCACTTTGGCAACTTACCACATACATTTTAAAAAGCTTAATAAGCACCGTAACTTTCCTGATATCATTTCTCGTTCATAATCGGTTGTTTCCGTGAACGGCCGACTGTTGTGTGACGGCAAATGCCGCGGCCGCAAGGCATTGTGGGGCAGCATTTTCTCCTCTCCTTTAGGTTAGGGAGGTCCAGTGTTCCTAAGCTAAAGGAGGTTATAAAGGAAGTTTGAAACCTCCTTTCCTTTCATCTAGAGAATTGGAACGGCACTTATCATGGCTGCCACTGAGGGACTTCCGGGTCATTTCACTCCGTTAGGAAGGTCCTAAGCTAAATGGACTATTCGACTTCAGCCCAGGACTTGGTTTGTGCTCTGATGTGCACTGTCAACTGTGGGAACTCATATATGTTTGTCTTTTTAGTTTTCCTGCGATGATGGTTCTTCAGGACTGCTTCTTAAACTCTAATCACACTCTCGCAGACTTTTCTGGTGATTCTAAAGTAGATGACAATGTATGTGTGTCGATTAAGAGGAAAAGATGCCTGTTTTTGTTGTTGTTATTACTGTCAGGAAATGTTCAACCTAACCCTGGTCCGCCCAGTAGTAGTAGTCCGATCGCTACTCCTGCTGATTTTAAAGCTAGGTCTGGGTTGGGTTTCATCCACTTGAATGTGCGCAGTCTGTTAGGTAAACTAGATTTTGTCCGCATTTGGGCAAGCTCGACTGACGCTGACGTCATTGTGTTATCAGAAACATGGCTAAATAAATCTATTTTGGCCTCTGACATTGCCTTAAATGGTTATAATGTGTATCGCTCCGACCGGCCTAATAAAGGTGTGGAGTTGCCATTTATGTTAAGAATAAGTTCAGTGTAACCACATTGGTTTCCAAATCTATCAGTAAGCAATTCAAATTTTTAGCCTTAAATATAGAAGTGGCAAAGGGCAGAGGTGGGACCAAGTCATTGTTTTGCAAGTCCGAGTCAAGTCTCAAGTCTTTGCGCTCAAGTCCGAGTCAAGTCTCAAGTCTTTGCGCTCAAGTCCGAGTCAAGTCTCAAGTCTTTGCGCTCAAGTCCGAGTCAAGTCTCAAGTCTTTGCGCTCAAGTCCAAGTCAAGTCTCAAGTCAGGATGGGCAAGTTCAAGTCAAGTCCAAGTCCTAAACTTTGACAAAACGAGTCTTAAACAAGTAATTATGTGCTTTTCACCAAATGTAATGACATCGATCAACAGAATAATACTTAATAATCAAACTGCTCTTTATTAGTCACATTAATCATTTAATAATCTATTTTCTCTCTGCTGGTAAAGTAACGTGTTTTCTTCTATTTTAAGAGGGATCAGTAAGGTAAGGCTACCGTGACGGTTTGATTCAGAAGGAGTTTAATTGATAAGATCCCTGATGTTGAGGTGACCAGAATGTTTATTTCCACTGTGTACAACATGTTATAAGGGACCCACAATCTATCTTTATGCAAGGGATAATGTGCAGCGAGGCGTCTCTATGGGGAAAAGAACACCTGAATCTACATCCCTCTGCAGGTGGTACTTTAACTGTATTTTGATGCTAATACTTTTGTACTTTTACTTGTAACATTTGAATGCAGGACTTTTTATTGTAACCGAGTATTCCTACACTCTGGTACTTTTACTCAAGTACAAGATCTGAACTTCTCCCACCTCTGACAATACATCCTGAGTGGTTACCAAAAAAAAAAACCCTGCTCTGAAGGTTATTTTCATTTTACAAATCCTGCACTCAGCTTTGCTTTCTCCAATATCATTGAAATGCAGCCAGAAGCTGCTTCTTTTTTCGGTTTTCGCTCATTTCTTGACTTTTTTCCGACGCGCTTGCATTTAAATCTGTCTCCCCGTGGCTCTGTGTAGCTGGCCTGTACCACTACACCTGCTGTCTTTGGAGCGTCTGCCCCCCACCCTTCTTTCACATAATGGTATGATCCTAGTGTGTCCTCACATATGATTGTGCCGCATGGTGGCCCAGCTAAATAAAGACCCGCCCCTGCCTGCAAGGATTCTCAGCAAGAGTTGCAGCGGCTGAAGATTCTGCTCTCCCCGACGGGAGTCTGCTCTTCTAGCGGCAGCTCGCGATCGGCGTGTTGGAGACCTCTGAATTAAATTATCAAGTCACCTCAAGCCAGAGGGCTCAAGTCCAAGTCAAGTCCCGAGTCATTGGTGTTCAAGTCCAAGTCGAGTCGCAAGTGTTTTGTGATTTTGTCAAGTCGAGTCCAAAGTCATCAAATTGGTGACTCGAGTCTGAATCGAGTCCAAGTCATGTGACTCGAGTCCACACCTCTGGCAAAGGGGCAACAGGTCATGGTGGTGGGGTGTTACAGACCCCCCCTCAGCTGTCAAGGACTCCTTGTCTTCACTAGCAAATCTTTTATTGCAACTTGACTACAAGGAAATAGTGCTACTTGGAGATTTTAACTGGGACTGGTTAACTGCAGTATCAGAGGATTTCAATGTTACTCAGATTGTTGACAGTCCTACTCGCCCTAACATTAAGTCCCCTAATAAATCCTCCCTAATTGATCTCATTTAGTGGGAATGCTGATACAGCATTCCCACTATATGTTATGCTACGGACAAAATACTTATTATTATTCCGTCCAATTATTTTGGCGCTCTTCTCCTCCCACATTCAACATCGCACAAACTCCGTTCAAACATCAAAACGTTCAGCTCGGTCGGGAATCGACTGCTATTACTTTTATCATTCATAACTTTCATAATTCCAGAGATACATCCCATAATACATCACATTTTTAACATTGAAGTCAATGGAAAAATTCTTCAGACTTCAACAAATCTTCATGCGACTTCAACTGCTAACTGTTCATTCATACTTTCACTCAGAAACCTCATTCCAACTTTAAAATGTTACACATCTTTCTGACATTATTCGTGTAACACAACTTTTAAATCTGATTCTTACTTTTAGAGATATTAAACATTGTTCAGACCTTGTTAAAGAGGCTTTCTTCAGATTTTAACATTAACTAGAGTGCGTGATGTCACAGCTAGAGTGGAGGAAATCTTGAAATTTGCCTTCATATTATTTTATCTGTTATCGTTCTTCCACAAAACGTTCACATGTAAGAGGTTCATCTCTCATTCAGAACAATGCAAACCTTTGATCTCTGCACACCTCGTTAGCTCAAATATAAACACCTGTGTCATGGAACACGATGATGTCATAACACACAGGTGTTCGTGTTTGAGCTAACGACGTGGTCACTGGAGTTTAACAGACTGTCTGAGCCTATTCTTTTCTGTCTGATGGAGACTTCATACTGACTTCAACATGTTCCACCTATTTTATACATTATTGGTGACACACAGCTGTCGTCGTTAGCTCAAATATGAACACCTGTGTCATGGAACACGATGATGTCACATTGACAGGTTTGGTAACGATGCAGCCATCAACGCATCTAAGCGTTTATGGGGTGTCATCAAATGCCGTTGCCATGGCGACAGACCACTCGCCATGAAACACAATGTCGCTGTAAGTCCAATGGACACGGTCCAATCCTCCCCCAATCTTCACTTGTATATCACCGGTCCATGCCTCAACAGCTCTACGCCAAATCTGAGATCTCACCATATGCCGTTTCCAACGCATCCCTCGCCATAAAAGACGATGTCGCTATAACTCCTATGAAAATGTTCAAAAAGTGCTCAAACTTCACATGTGTGCTAACAGTCCAGCCGTGAAGACATCTACGGGACATGCCGTTGCCATGGCAACACAATGCCCGCCATGAAACACGGTTTTCTCATAACTTCAGTGAAAATGCTCCAAACGGCCCAAAACTTCACAGGTTTGGTAACGATGCAGCCATCAACGCATCTAAGCGTATTATGGGGTGTCATCAAATGCCGTTGCCATGGCGACAGACCACTTGCCATGAAACACGATGTCGCTGTAAGTCCAATGGACACGGTGCAATCGTCCCCCAATCTTCACTTGTATATCACCGGTCCATGCCTCAACAGCTCTACGCCAAATCTGAGATCTCACCATATGCCGTTTCCATGGAAATGCATCCCTTGCCATAAAAGACGATGTCGCTATAACTCCTATGAAAATGTTCAAAAAGTGCTCAAACTTCACATGTGTGAAAACAGAATTACATGTTTGAGCAAAAAATAAAATTAAAATATTGTCCTCTTAACTCCACTATCTCTTCGTGTAATGTTTGTTAATGTATCTATGTCTTTTTCCTTCTGTTGTCAAATGCGTTTTTTTTCACGGGTCTTTTTGCATTTACTAAAGTACGGTGGCCTACGGGTGCCAACACACTTCAAACCTCTTTTATCAGGAGAAACACGTCGCAGCTTCAGAAACGATGTGGATATAAAAACACACACATTTTATGAAACACAAATAAGACAATCTGCTTCTGGATTCAAGACGTGTTTATTTGCTTTGTTTTATTTTCAGTGAATGTAAAAAGAAGTACATGAATCGGCAAAAAGCCCAAAAAAAGAATAATATTGTCCCACTATCTCCTCCTCCTCTTCCTCCTCTTCCTCTTCGTGTAATGTGTGTTAATTTATCAAATTTTTTCTTCTTCTGTTGTTGTCAAATGCGTATTTTTTAACATGGTCTTTTTGCATTTACTAAAGTACGGAGGTCGACAGGTGACAACAGCAAAAAGTGAAAAAAGAAAGAAAAATATTATCCTCCTCCTCCTCCTCCTCCTCACTTAGCGGATGTGTTAGCATGCGTGGCTACATGCTGCTGCTGCTCAGCGAGCGCCTGCTGCAGTCTGGAGCGCTTCCTGCTGTAATGCTGCCAGTGGAGCAGCTGCTGCTCGTCGATGAACTTGGTGCACTGAGCGTTCACCAGCTCCTTCCTGAAGTGCTCGTACTGCAGCAGCTCCAGCATGTGCAGGCAGTGAGGGTACCTGGGGGAGAGGAATGAGTCCTTAGAGCCGGGAATGAGTCAGCATTATGAGTCCTAAAACCCTAACATGAGTTTATACTATACTATAGAGGGAATGAGTCCTTAGAGCCGGGAATGAGTAGGTTTTAACGGTACTACTACAACAGAAACAACAATGTGTTATTTAATCATATTAGATAATGTGATGACAGAACTGTAAACAGAATTAACATTGCTTTTTATTTAAAATATAAATAATATTTCACATCAAAAGAAACAGCACCAGGGTTGGTTCATTGTAGCTGAAACTTGAACAGAGAGTCAAACCCGGTGCATTTCTCCGTCTGAACGTGGTGCACTTTTGGCAACGAGCATTGTCCACATCGAGACGGGTCAAGTTTAACCACACCTCAGAGCGCGTTCTCCCCGCCATCTCCGCTGTGTGTGTGTGTGTGTGTGTGTGTGTGTGTGTGTGTGTGTGTGTGTGTGTGTGTGTGTGTGTGTGTGTTGCTGCATGTAGCAGAGCGTGTGTGTAAACTGCCCCGCCCCCCTCGCACACAGACGGGGGAGAGAGATCTCTCGTCTGGATTGGAGAGATCGAAAATACTAAAAATGACGCATTTTGCAGTCTTTTTGCGTATTAGAAACGGAGTTGGCGACACTAAAACTGCAATATAATGTTTGTGCAGCAATAATACATATGAGATATATTTTTTAAATGTCTCCAGCACCGATAAAAAGACCGATAACGTCGGAGCTTAACGGTACCACGGTCTTTAATAATTCAGCCCCGGGGCCCGTTTAATACCGGGGCTCGGTACCCATCCCTGGGAATGAGTCAGCAGTATGAGTCCCTAAACCCTGAAATGAGTCTATACTCCGACATTTGAAAGAAAGAAAAATCGGGGTTCTTGATAAAAACGGTGCAGAGATTATAAATTAAACCCTGTAATGAGTCTAAAAAAAGGGGATAATAAGTTATTCTTATAATTCTTATTAAAACTCTATCTGGGTTATCTGAATTTAAGCTTTCTTAAAGAAAGTCAACAACTTTCATTTAGCTGATCCTTTTATCCAAAGACAATAAGATCATTCAACCACGAAGAAACAAACTCAAAGCCTGAATCCTGCAGGTATATTTCCAGTTAATAAACCCAACAGATTAATGCTACTGCGTTAGCTTCACTGACATGTTGAGTTTAATGTCCCAGGTGCAGACAGGTGTGTTTTCAGTCTGAAGATGTGGAGACTTCAGGATCAGTAACATGCAGTTCCTTTTGTAAAGAAGATGAAGTCTTACTTGAGGAACTTGGCGTACTCGGGCTCCTTCCAGTACAGCAGGTACTTCAGGTAGTTGATGAAGGGCCGCTCCCTCAGGAAGCCTCTCTGAGCCAGGACTGAAACACACAGAGAAATATGATGAAACATCTTCATCTTATAAAGAAACGGCTGGAAACAGAGCAGACATTTTGTACATTTAACGACCATTTCAGAAAGTCAAAACTC
>NW_022987876.1:667002-672002 GCF_902827165.1 Trematomus bernacchii
GATTATATTTCACATCATTCATCCACATCTGTGAAGTAACTAGAGGGATTAAATACATGTAGTGGAGAAAAAGTACACCATTTACCTCTGAACTGTAGTGGAGTAGAAGAACACAGTAGCATAACAAGTACCTCTAAAAGTGTATTTAAGTACTGTACTTGAGTAAATGTACTTTACACCCCTGCTCTTGTAGATAATGTGGATAGTTTATAAAACGTTATTATATAAAAGGTACAGAAATGTTTATTAGAAATAAAACTCTTGTATTTTTCTGGAGTTTCGTCGAAGCTAAATAACGGCTACTAACCTGTCTCCATGACGACGGCTGTAGACAGATACGGTGCCGGAAACGTTAACAGTCGGTAAATAACCGATTATATAAACTGGTAAACTGGAAAAAAGGTGAATAAACCAGTCAGTGATGAATAAACCAGTCTGTGGGGTCTTTGTTGTCACTGGGATCAGGAGATTGAAGCCATATTTGCCAGAAACCAGTACTCTTTTCATTTGACGACACTTTACGTCAGTTTACGGTAACGGCTGTTCTCAATGTGACCGCCAGAGGGAGACATTTCCCAACAAGGTTTTATATAAAAAAATATATATTATAACAATAGACTGTATATATAAAGATTATAACGTTACAAAAAATGCTGCTGACAGAGTTTTACACATTTTATTAAAGAATGTCCAAAGGGTGATTATTCATGCATTTTTTTAAATTGTAAAACAGAGTTAAAAGAAGTATTCAGATGCTTTACTGCAGTACCACCTCACACACACACACACACACACACACACACACACACACACACACACACACACACACACACACACACACACACACACACACACACACACACACACACACACACACACACACACACACACACACACACACACACACACACACACACACACACACACACGCTTTATTCAGTTTCCACTCTGTTTTTATAGACTAATATTATATATATAATATTACTGCTGATTTAATATGTATGTAGACTCTACATTTGAGCCACAAGTATTATTATTGTTATTTAAATGCTATTATTATTTTTTTTACATATTTTACATTATTTTGATTATTATTATTGTTACTATCATTTCATATTTAAAAAAAATTATTATGAGTATTTAATTATTCTTATTTTTCTTAGTAATTGTTTCTTATTATTATTTTAGAATCTATTTTAGTTTAATGATTTGAATTGTCCTACTTTTCAGATTAAACTACCCATCACTATGTAAAGTAATTAAAATGATGATAAACACATTAATGAACAAATAATTCAATAGAAATATTTATATTATTTTGCTTATATTTAATGCATTTTTCAAACATTTTAAAAGCAGGAACCGAGCTAAATATAATTAATATTGTAGAAAAGTAAAAGCAAACGCTTGTTGTCATAATTTTTTTAATTCTTTTATTTGAGTTAAACAAAGCTCTGGAGGTTACGTACAGTACTCACTCACATGTTATTTAATGAACACTTTAAATACAAAACCAGAGAAAACACACAGAAAATGCTCTAATTATGTAATTTACGGTACGTCCACATGGCAGCGTCGCGTTGAAGCTTGCCGGTGGGCGTGTCTGGCGTGCGACCAACAACCAATCACATTAATGTCCCGCCCCGGACACACAAGCACGCGGTTTGATTGGCTAGAGCTTGTACTGGCATATGATTTGATTGGCTGACGCTTCCGTCGACGCTTGAAAAATTGAACTTTTCTCAACTTTCGAAGCGAGCAACGGAGGCAAAGCGACGGAACCACAATGCAGTTCGGCAAAGCGTGACGTCACCCCATTCAAAGTGAAGGGGAAGCGTCTCCGTTGAAGCTTCAACGCACGCCGCCGTGTGGACGTACCGTTAATTCCAATCTACAGGGATAGGAGTCGTACAGTTGTCAGTATAGCAAATGATAATTTAAAAAAAACAATAAAAGCTTCTAGTTTTAGGTGGAAATTAGATTCCCAGATATTAGACTTTAATTAAAAACAACACAAATATAAAATTGTATTTAAACAATAAAAAAGACACATAACTTGATTTCTTATTCCCCGATTTAATTTGTTGTTGATGCAAAATAACACAGCCTTGATAAATAAAACATATCATATACATTTTTCTGCAGATCTTATTCAATTTGTAGGTAAAAAAGTGGTGTGAGTGTGTGTGTGTGAGAGTGAGTGAGTGTGAGAGAGTGAGTGTGTGTGTGGTGAGTGAGTGAGTGAGTGAGTGAGTGAGTGAGTGAGTGAGTGTGTGGTGTGTGTGTGTGTGTGTGTGTGTGTGAGAGTGTGTGTGTGTGTGTGTGTGTGTGTGTGTGTGTGTGTGAGTGTGTGTGTGTGTGTGTGTGTGTGTGTGTGTGTGTGTGTGTGTGAGTGAGTGTATGGGTGTGAGTGAGTGAGTGTTGTGTGTGTGTGTGTGTGTGAGTGAGTGTGTGTGTGTGTGTGTGTGTGTGTGTGTGTGTGTGAGTGTGTGTGTGTGTGTGTGTGTGTGTGTGTGTGGGTGGGTGTGTGTGTCTGCAGATCTTATTCAATTTTTAGGTAAAAAATATTAAGAATTAAAAAACTTCCAGTAAATTCATTCCTCCCGTTAATAGGTGGATGCTTTTAATTTGAAAAACCCATTTGACAGTAGTGCATCGGTTATCAAAAAGACAGCAGTACAACAACAACAACAACAACAACGACAACATCAACAGCAGTATAAGAGATTAGATGAATTCGTACTTAAAAACTAAATATAGGCGTTACAAATAAATCGTTTTCACATCATAGAGGTGAGAACGCTTTTGGTTCAAGGCTTTTATTTTGAAAAACCTGAAAAGTACATTAATGTTGATTTTAAAAAACGGTAAAGAAGAAATGGCAGGAAATAAAAGTTTATAAAAATAGTATTGATGTTGTTTATAAAAAAGTGTTCTCAGCCAGAGGTATCACGTGATTCTTGGTTTGTGCACTTTTAAATTTGAAAAACCTACATGACAGTAATCTAACAAAATAAAACATCATTATTCTTACAAAGTGTTAAAATAATAGATTTTCTAGGATTTAAATTCTAACAATATTCTAATCATGGTCTTTTAAAAATAAATAAATAACCTTAAAACTACATTTTTTTTAAATTGTACATCCACTGCTGATATAACGTGTTTGGCGTTTACTTCCTGCGGAAGCCCCGCCACAGTAAAAGACTGTATTTTCTTCAACGTTTGTTATATTTAGTGCTCCAGTCACCTTTCTGTTTACTCCTTTACGTGGCCCGCAAAAGCTCTGAAAGAATAAAATACGTTTATAATACGGTTACATGCCACTTTACAGAAGCACGTTGCCCATAAACTACATGTCCCACAATGCATCTCATTTTGTGACATGCGCACTGAAGAGACTTGCAATTATTCACCGTAGACTTCTGCTTTCAGACGTACTTAATTATGAAGTTATGACCCTATCGGATAATAATCCAATGCTTTGTTTAGACCCATTGTTATCTGAGTTTGGGTCCCGATTGTCGTACGATTTTGTCAACAGTTTTCAAACGTTATAAGGTAGAAACTCAGAACATGACGACAGCGTTCCTATTGGCTCAGAAGCCGCAGTGTGGACAGGTGGAAACAGAGGGTTGTTGGTTCTACACCGGCGCCGTGGCGTTTGCCCACGAGGGGAAGGTGTCCAGTCCAAAGATCACGTGACCCCAGGTGTTGATGGCCAGACTGATGCAGCCGATCCCGATGACGTTCATCACAATGCCCCGCTTTGGCCTGCAGGGGGCGCACAGTGTCAGTTATTGAAGAGAGGTTATTGAAGTCAGGACGGTTAAAGTTAGAGTCGAGTTACAAAAACAAATTGGGGATTACCAGCAGGGTTACAATGTTAGACACTAGTCATTCTAAATCCCTTTCTAGTACTTTAGCGTCTCTTTGTAGTCATTTTGTGTCTCTTTGTAGTCATTTTGTGTCTCTTTGTAGTCATTTTGTGTCTCTTTGTAGTCATTTTGTGTCTCTTTGTAGTCATTTTGTGTCTCTTTGTAGTCATTTTGTGTCTCTTTGTAGTCATTTTGTGTCTCTTTGTAGTCATTTTGTGTCTCTTTGAAGTCATTTTGTGTCTCTTTGAAGTCATTTTGTGTCTCTTTGTAGTCATTTTGTGTCTCTTTGTAGTCATTTTGTGTCTCTTTGTAGTCATTTTGTCTTTGTGTCTCTCTTTGTAGTCATTTTGTGTCTCTTTGTAGTCATTTTGTGTCTCTTTGAAGTCATTTTTGTGTCTCTTTGAAGTCATTTTGTGTCTCTTTGTAGTCATTTTGCGTCTCTTTGTAGTCATTTTGTGTCTCTTTGTAGTCATTTTGTGTCTCTTTGAAGTCATTTTGCGTCTCTTTGTAGTCATTTTGTGTCTCTTTGTAGTCATTTTGTGTCTCTTTGAAGTCATTTTGCGTCTCTTTGTAGTCATTTTGTGTCTCTTTGTAGTCATTTTGTGTCTCTTTGTAGTCATTTTGTGTCTCTTTGAAGTCATTTTGCGTCTCTTTGTAGTCATTTTGTGTCTCTTTGAAGTCATTTTGTGTCTCTTTGTAGTCATTTTGTGTCTCTTTGAAGTCATTTTGTGTCTCTTTGTAGTCATTTTGTGTCTCTTTGAAGTCATTTTGTGTCTCTTTGAAGTCATTTTGTGTCTCTTTGAAGTCATTTGTCATTTTGTGTCTCTTTGTAGTCATTTTGTGTCTCTTTGAAGTCATTTTGTGTCTCTTTGTAGTCATTTTGTGTCTCTTTGTAGTCATTTGTCATTTTGTGTCTCTTTGAAGTCATTTTGTGTCTCTTTGAAGTCATTTGTCATTTTGTGTCTCTTTGAAGTCATTTTGCGTCTCTTTGTAGTCATTTTGTGTCTCTTTGAAGTCATTTGTGTCTCTTTGAAGTCATTTGTCATTTTGTGTCTCTTTGAAGTCATTTTGTGTCTCTTTGAAGTCATTTGTCATTTTGTGTCTCTTTGTAGTCATTTTGTG
>NW_022987876.1:677002-702002 GCF_902827165.1 Trematomus bernacchii
CCAAAACCGTTGTGTGTTTCCTTCAACCTCTCATTCAGAAATCCCCTTAGTCAATAAGCTTTGTGTGCAGTAAGTATAACATGAAGAGGACTGACATATTGAGGATAAACCACATTCTGGTTTATCCTTTTACAATCAATTGCTCTTTTTGTTTGTGTTTTGTTTACTGAGACTCGTTATTCAGCATCAGTATAAAACACAAGATACATGGGGGCATTAGGAATCATCCTGGTCCCCCAAAATCAGCACACTTCAGAGATTAGTTGATTTATTAGGATGTGGAGTCTTTTCTTGCATCTACAGCATTACAATTTCATAAAACCACATTTAATGTTTGTTTTAGATTTCATTAACACATTGTTTGCACTTCACAAAGAGTATTATATCACGCGTAAAGGTTTCAGCGTTATATGGAAAGTGCAAGGATGAATTTGACCAAAAGCACTTGTTGTTTTTCCTCAGCTGAAAGTGTGAATGTTACACGAAATCAATCTAGTTCTTGACGTTGAAGTTGAGTGATTATCAAGTCCTTCTCTCTGTACTTCCAGTTTCAGGATGGAGGTAAAAGGTGGAGTTTGGGTCCGTCAGTGCAATCAGGTGACATGTTGAAATTGGTCAGGACCGGTCTCTAGTCTCAGAACTTGTCTCTAGTCTCAGGACCTCTAGTCTCAGGACCTCTAGTCTCAGGACCGGTCTTTAGTCTCAGGACCTCTAGTCTCAGAACCTCTAGTCTCAGGACCTCTAGTCTCAGGACCTCTAGTCTCAGGACCTCTAGTCTCAGGACCGGTCTTTAGTCTCAGGACCTCTAGTCTCAGGACCTCTAGTCTCAGAACCTCTAGTCTCAGGACCTCTAGTCTCAGGACCGGTCTTTAGTCTCAGGACCTCTAGTCTCAGGACCGGTCTCTAGTCTCAGAACTTGTCTCTTGTCTCAGGACCTCTAGTCTCAGGACCTCTAGTCTCAGGACCTCTAGTCTCAGGACCTCTAGTCTCAGGACCGGTCTTTAGTCTCAGGACCTCTAGTCTCAGGACCTCTAGTCTCAGAACCTCTAGTCTCAGGACCTCTAGTCTCAGGACCGGTCTTTAGTCTCAGGACCTCTAGTCTCAGGACCGGTCTCTAGTCTCAGAACTTGTCTCTTGTCTCAGGACCTCTAGTCTCAGGACCTCTAGTCTCAGGACCTCTAGTCTCAGGACCTCTAGTCTCAGGACCGGTCTTTAGTCTCAGGACCTCTAGTCTCAGGACCTCTAGTCTCAGAACCTCTAGTCTCAGGACCTCTAGTCTTAGGACCGGTCTTTAGTCTCAGGACCTCTAGTCTCAGGACCGGTCTTTAGTCTCAGGACCTCTAGTCTCAGGACCTCTAGTCTCAGGACCTCTAGTCTCAGGACCTCTAGTCTCAGGACCTCTAGTCTCAGGACCGGTCTCTAGTCTCAGAACTTGTCTCTTGTCTCAGGACCTCTAGTCTCAGGACCTCTAGTCTCAGGACCTCTAGTCTCAGGACCGGTCTTTAGTCTCAGGACCTCTAGTCTCAGGACCTCTAGTCTCAGAACCTCTAGTCTCAGGACCTCTAGTCTTAGGACCGGTCTTTAGTCTCAGGACCTCTAGTCTCAGGACCGGTCTTTAGTCTCAGGACCTCTAGTCTCAGGACCTCTAGTCTCAGGACCTCTAGTTTCAGGACCTCTAGTCTCAGGACCGGTCTTTAGTCTCAGGACTGGAGTCTCAGAACTTGTCTCTAGTCTCAGTCTGGCCCCTGTTCAATCAATCAATCAATCAATGTTTATTTATATAGCCCAATATCACAAATGTTACATTTGTCTCAGTGGACTTCACAGTTTGTACAGAATATCAGTATGACAATACGACACCCTCTGTCCTTAGACCCTCACCCTCTGTCCTTAGACCCTCACCCTCTGTCCTTAGACCCTCACCCTCTGTCCTTAGACCCTCACATCGTACAAGGAAACACTTCCAGAGAGAAACCCACAGTTTAAAGGGGAACATGGGAGAAACCTCAGGGAGAGCAACAGAGGAGGGATCCCTCTCCCAGGACGGACAGACGTGCAATAGATGCCGTGTGTAAATTGAAAAGATAATACATTTGCAACATAGGTAGCTCCAAATGTTCTCTGTATTTCTGGGTGAAAGGGCACCCTGCTCTTGGTGACCTGCAGTCTGTTTGCAGGTCAGTGAACAGGGTTTTCAGTTTGGACTCGGGACACGTTTCCTCTGTTTGTTCTTCGCCTCGGGTTCCTGTGTGTTTGGGATTTTGCCCCGAGGCAGCGTCTGAGTTTAACTTTGCATTAATGCGTGCGCACACACACACACACACACACACACACACACACACACACACACACACACACACACACACACACACACACACACACACACACACACACACACACACACACACACACACACACACACACACACACACACACACACACACACACACAGCATCACACATTGCTTTCCTTCCCCTTCTGTATGGCTTTGGGTCGCCCCATCTCTTTCATGTCTATTAGATAGTAGTCAAAGTTTGTATTATACGGTTATGAAGTCTTGAAGGTCACCTATTCTGCAAAATACACTTCTTCATGTCTTTTATACATAAACATGAGTCCCCTCGTACGTGAAATGACTACGAAGGGTTTGAGTTGGTCTTTATTTATGAAACTGTACAGTCACCTGACTTTGTATCCGGCTCCTGTTTAATCCGTTACTCCCCAAACCCGTTTATAACTAACGATGTCTGTAACTCGACTTTAAAGGTCACCTATTATGCAAAATCAACTTATTCATGTCTCTTCTACATCAACATGTGTCCCCTCTTCTTCATGTCTCTTCCACATCAACATGTGTCCCCTCTTCTTCATGTCTCTTCCACATCAACATGTGTCCCCTCTTCTTCATGTCTCTTCTACATCAACATGTGTCCCCTCTTCGTCATGTCTCTTCCACATCAACATGTGTCCCCTCTTCTTCATGTCTCTTCTACATCAACATGTGTCCCCTCTTCTTCATGTCTCTTCTACATCAACATGTGTCCCCTCTTCTTCATGTCTCTTCTTCATCAACATGTGTCCCCTCTTCTTCATGTCTCTTCTACATCAACATGTGTCCCCTCTTCTTCATGTCTCTTCTTCATCAACATGTGTCCCCTCTTCTTCATGTCTCTTCTACATCAACATGTGTCCCCTCTTCTTCATGTCTCTTCTACATCAACATGTGTCCCTTCTTCTTCATGTCTCTTCTACATCAACATGTGTCCCCTCTTCTTCATGTCTCTTCTACATCAACATGTGTCCCCTCTTCGTCATGTCTCTTCTACATCAACATGTGTCCCCTCTTCTTCATGTCTCTTCTACATCAACATGTGTCCCCTCTTCTTCATGTCTCTTCTACATCACCATGTGTCCCCTCTTCTTCATGTCTCTTCTACATCAACATGTGTCCCCTCTTCTTCATGTCTCTTCTACATCAACATGTGTCCCCTCTTCTTCATGTCTCTTCTACATCAACATGTGTCCCCTCTTCCTCATGTCTCTTCTACATCAACATGTGTCCCCTCTTCTTCATGTCTCTTCTACATCAACATGTGTCCCCTCTTCGTCATGTCTCTTCTACATCAACATGTGTCCCCTCTGTGGAAAGAGAGTCTGAAAGTTTCAGGAACAAAGATTCTCTCTCTTTTTGATCCATTTTTATAAAAACCTGTCTGAAAATGAGCTGATCAGATTTTGGCCACTTTATGATGTCATCACGATGTGTTGTCTTGTGTAACCATTAGCCAATCACCAACCAAGGTAACCCCCCCTCATATCACGATGAAAGAGAGTATAATAGGAGACCTTTAAACAACTCAAAAATATGAAACTGCAAACTTCTTTGGTTGCATCTCTAGCCCGGCCTTTCTAAATCAACCCATGAATAACAGGACATACACTGGTGTGTTAGTTTGTTGGCACTCACTCGGCCTTGGCGTTGAAGACGTGCGTCGCCCAGCCGTCCATGAAGCGCGGGTCTCGTGTGAACCACAGCGCCACCATGAGGATGAGCAGCCCCAGAACGTTGAGCTCTCCGTAACTCACCGGGCCCAGGCGCCGGTGCTCCTCCCGCATCACTTCGTACGCCGCTCGCTCCTTCTCCGTGTGCACCGTCCCGCAACCCCACGTCTTCCTCAGGCTGAACGGAAAACACAGAGAATTTAGCTTTCCAGTTGTGCTTGAGTCCAATATGACCTATTTTCCAATGTTTTCGTGTGTCAGAATTAGGGGTTCTCTCATTTAATCAGCACAAAGACCACATGGATGGTTCCATACGTTCTTTGAATGACAAATAGATGATCACTACTTACATTGAAGCATCGTTGGTCTATCATTGGTACATTTTGATTGGATTTCTGACTGAACTTTGGCATTTACCAGTATGTGATTATCCGTCCACTCTTTTCCTCAAGCTAGAGTCAAAATAATCAACTTTTTGCCTTTTATTTACTCAAAAATAAGGTTTAATTTTGTGCAAACTGGGTCTATTGTCCCTAAATTCCAGAAAAAAGAGAAACACTTGTTAAAATAATCTAATAATCTAAAACGCAGTAGCACATTATTGCACATATTTTGTTCCAATTATATTTCTACGTTTTCAATCATATTCAATGTAAATACTTTAATGTTATTATTATTATTGATTGATTGATTTCTGAATTGACTGATGTTTTATAATATATCTTTTATAAACAGTCAAACCAGACCTTGATGGGAAGACAATACAAAGGTTGACGATCTGTAGATTAATGGGTATATTATCGTATCCTGGCGACTCACTTGCAGCCGATGAAGAGGAACTGCAGCCAGAACCAGGCGAGCGTCAGCGTCAGCAGCATCGTGGGGAACGCGAACAAGAACCAGGACGCAAAGTTGATCACGTCTCCGTTCTGAGGGAAGAGTCTACGAGGGAGAGACAGAAAATAACGATTGTGAGAGTTAAACTACCTAACTTATAAAGAATATCATCAATATTTATTAATTTAAGGTCCTCAATTCTGCTGTTGTTGCTAAAACATCTCTTCTGTTTTCAGTAGTCACCAGAAAACATTTAAAACTAAGTCTAACATCCTCGAGTCACAACAGTTCACTCAAGTCTGTTGGTTTAAAGTCTTGGACAGCTGTTGTCTGTAGCCGATCTAACCAAACATTTAAACAACCGATAGCAGGGCTTAAATATAAAAACGTTTCTACTTTAAACAAAAATAACCCTAACTTGTCTAAAACTGGGACCTTAATGAGTTATGAATTTGACCTAACCTTCACTGACAATACTTTGGTACAGCCACGTTTTCAGACACTAGACAGAGGGCCTCGGAAACTTGTCAATGGGTACTGGTTCTAAATGTGAAATCGTGTGGTACAAGTACATTTCTTAGGGAAACCCAACACCTTTAACCGCAGTTAACTCCAGTCCTACCCCGATCCACTGCTTTTACGTTTAGCAGAAGTCTAATAATGAATTTCTATTAACGAACTACACCTGGAGACCAACTGTAACTGTTAAGACTAATTAGCAATGGTGCAAGTATCTAAGTACATTTTCTCAAGTATTGCACTCAAGAACAAAAAAAGTACCCATAACTAGCAGCTGTTTTAAAGAGTACCTGACCTCCCTTTATATTAATAGAACAATAATGTCATTGTTAGCTAATGAATGTTTCCATGCTGAACAACGGCAACATGACAACGTTTTCATTGGTCCCTCTTCTTTAGAGAAGACCAGGAAATGATGGATACACGGATCGTGTTCAAATCAATAGGCACGCAATGACTCTAAATAATAATGATCACGCCACCAAACACACATTCAAACTAAAGGAACCAGCCTTTTTGGAAAATGTAAGAAGTAGAAAGTACAGGTATTTGGGTTCAACATGTAAGAAGTAGAAAGTACAGGTATTTGAGTTCAACATGTAAGAAGTAGAAAGTACAGGTATTTGTGTTCAACATGTAAGAAGTAGAAAGTACAGGTATTTGAGTTCAACATATAAGAAGTAGAAAGTACAGGTATTTGTGTTCAACATGTAAGAAGTAGAAAGTACAGGTATTTGAGTTCAACATGTAAGAAGTAGAAAGTACAGGTATTTGTGTTCAACATGTGAGAAGTAGAAAGTACAGGTATTTGTGTTCAACATGTAAGAAGTAGAAAGTACAGGTATTTGTGTTCAACATGTAAGA
Organism: Trematomus bernacchii; assembly: GCF_902827165.1. Taxonomy (NCBI): domain Eukaryota; kingdom Metazoa; phylum Chordata; class Actinopteri; order Perciformes; family Nototheniidae; genus Trematomus; species Trematomus bernacchii. Next base: position 683,225 of record NW_022987876.1, read on the forward strand.
AGTAGAAAGTACAGGTATTTGTGTTCAACATGTAAGAAGTAGAAAGTACAGGTATTTGTGTTCAACATGTAAGAAGTAGAAAGTACAGGTATTTGGGTTCAAAATGTAAGAAGTAGAAAGTACAGGTATTTGTGTTCAACATGTAAGAAGTAGAAAGTACAGGTATTTGTGTTCAACATGTAAGAAGTAGAAAGTACAGGTATTTGGGTTCAAAATGTAAGAAGTAGAAAGTACAGGTATTTGTGTTCAAAATGTAAGAAGTAGAAAGTACAGGTATTTGGGTTCAAAATGTAAGAAGTAGAAAGTACAGGTATTTGTGTTCAACATGTAAGAAGTAGAACGTACAGGTATTTGGGTTCAACATGTAAGAAGTAGAAAGTACAGGTATTTGGGTTCAAAATGTAAGAAGTAGAAAGTACAGGTATTTGTGTTCAACATGTAAGAAGTAGAAAGTACAGGTATTTGGGTTCAAAATGTAAGAAGTAGAAAGTACAGGTATTTGTGTTCAAAATGTAAGAAGTAGAAAGTACAGGTATTTGGGTTCAACATGTAAGAAGTAGAAAGTACAGGTATTTGTGTTCAACATGTAAGAAGTAGAAAGTACAGGTATTTGGGTTCAAAATGTAAGAAGTCAAAGTAAAAAGTGGTCAGAAAAATAAGTAGTGGAGTAAAGTACTGATACCAGAGAAATGTACTACTAGAGTAATGAAGTATTTGTAATCCACTACTTCCCACCCCTGATCTAAAGGTTGGTTATGATCACGTACTGGCTCATCTGGCCCATCAGCACCAGGTTGGGTCCGGTGCCGGTCAGTGTGGCGATGCCTCCGATGCTCGCAGCGTAGCAAACACTCAGCAGGAGTCCTTTACTCATCCTCCTCTTCTCCTCGTCTTCATCGCTCAGCTCCTCCAGCTCCATCTGACAGCAGACGCTCTCCAGCAGCACTGCACTCATTATCATTATGTTTTACTACATGTTGAACACTAATATGGGTCATTTACAAACGGCGCATCAGTTTCAAGAGTGGTTTTATCTTCCTGTAGGTTAGTTTCAGGTCATTTATTAAAAAACTACTTGTAGAGACATGATGATCTCTTCATTAACAGACGGTGTTGTAGCTGAGATCTCATTGAAATAACTTTATTACTGCTATCTACTGCTATTTTTGGTCTTATTCCTAAAATATGGTGGCTGGTCTTGCAAACCAAGCTAGCCAGCGAGTGTGAACGTTAGCAGGTAACTCAAAATCAACTTTGCTCTTTTAGCTGCAACCTATTGTCCAAATATGGTCCCTCCTAAAACCAAAAAATGAAGTTGGCGATGGCAACATTTCAAAGATTGTACGTCTAAAACAGTATCCAAACCAATGGCTGTGATACCACTCATTAAACTCCTATTTGACTAACAATGGTTTCTTGGAAGGAAGACGAAGATTTGTTCCGTTCCTTCACATGTAGGTTCAGATATTATTTGGTTCGCATCCTGTGAACTCACCAGGCCCGGTGTTGGCGCCCTCTGACGGAGGTTTGTCCGTCTCCACCGCCGATGAAGCCTTCTCCTCAGAGGACCGGTTGTCTTGTACGTCGCTGGTTGTCTCTGCGTTGCTTTGTGTTAAAGTCGCTCCATTCTGACCTGAGAGGAATCATTCAGAAGTTCAACATCAGACTCAGAAAAACGTCAGTATCTTCGGAATCCATCGTATTTCAAGTCAGAATCAGAATACCTTTACTCGTCCCACAGAGGGGAAATTTGCATTTGTTACAGAAAGAAAAAAAGCCAAAAACGCTTAATATTAACTAAGAAGCATGCGTACAAATATATTAAAGATAAACATGTTTTAAAAAGATTATACAATTTACAAATACACATCTTGTAACAGGTATTACAGTACAGTTATTAATGGCATATATATATATATATATATATATATATATATATATATATATATATTGCAAATAATTGGTATTTCACAACCAGGGGTGTGATAGCATAGTCTATGTTGCTATATGTGTGGGGGTCTACCAGGGACCATGATTGGTTATCACTCGAAGATATAAAGGTTAGGGACATCAGAATCATTGGAATTCAAAATATATACGTTTCTGAAGCAAATAGACAATAACACTCCAGTTACAATTTGATACATATATTTCCCTAAGTTGAACCAACTGGGAACCAAACCAGCACAGAGCTAGAACCAAGTGGAGAAGGGTTAATATCGATGCTTCCCACAAGATGAACCTCCTAAAGACGTCGGCGATCTTCTGACTTTACCTCTGGTGCTTCCTTAAGGTTAATGTTCTGGTATTTAAGTCAAATGTCTTGACAAAAATTGTATATATTGCTATACATTTACAAAAGAACACGATCAACAGAAACCTGGGTCAAAGTCCTGTTTTTGTTTGACCTATCAGACCACCCTGATCTTATGGAGACTTTCATCAGAAACACATTTAGCATTTTCTTTGAAATGTAAACGCAGGATTGAGGTTTCGTTTGGCTAAATGATCGCAGGTCTGTAATCGTACTAGTCTCTGGTCTCCCTCCCTTCATCAGAGACTCATTGATCTTTGCATTGGCACTGAATGAGTCTTGCTCTACGGATCGATCTAATCGGGGCTGGTTTCTCCAAAACAGTATTCACAGCATCACAATAAATAGATAAATAAATAATCAGGTTTTTAACTTGATTATTTATTCACTTATGTATTGTGACGCTGTGAACTACTTATCGTGTAAATGTGAATGATCCACATCCAGGGGTGTTTCTGTGAGCTTTCTCCCTGTATCTTCCTGCCTGAGTACATGACAGAAGCTGCTCATAACCAACTGTCCCTTGCGAGATTAATAAAGTTGTGGATTGATTGATTGTCTGCCATATTTGGGTCCAGCAGGTCATCAGTCGTACCGTTCTCCAGGCTGTTGTTGGCAGCAGTTTGCGGGGTGTGGCTGGGCTTCTCCTGGTGGTCCTGGTTCTGGTCGACGCTCCTCTTCCTCCGGGCCTCGCTGGACGGCTCAGGCTCCAGGTTCCCGTGCAGCTGCTGCAGGACGGCCTGCACGATGGGCACCATCATGGCGGTGGTGGCCGTGTTGCTGATCCACATGGAGAGGAAGGCGGTCACTCCCATGAAGCCCAGCATCAACCTGCCAGAGGAAGGAAGTAGGCGTTAAAAATGTGACGCAGCTTCAACAATCGTCAACAAAAAGACCAGAGAACCAGAGGGTTTGAAACTCTTAAGGGGCATTTTTTAACCAGTATGACCAATGTTTGACATGCTTACGTTAGCATTCATTTCAAACTGTTGAGGGAAAAAAAACAATTATGCCTGATGGGAAATCTGAGCGTCAGAATGTGAAACAGTTCGGGTGGAAACAACCGGATACAGACAGAGCAACCGGGTCCGGATCATTTCATAAGAACAAAAAGTAACTAATGGCGCATTTCCACCGCAGGCCTCGCTCGACTTAGTACGGTTTTGTTAGGCCTTGTTAGGCCCGGCTCACTTTAATGCTGCGCTTCCATTACAGTTTAGTAGCTGGGGCAGTAACTATAGTAACGCAGTGTAAGCTGCGCCGTGACGTCATCTTCAATGAGAACCCCAGAAAAACAACATCAGCCGTTAGCTGTTAGCACTCAGAGCTCACAGCTCCTCATATCTGTTCAGAAACTAGACACAAGTTAAACAAGTACAAACCACAGACTGCCTGTGTCATGGTGAATACAGTCGCTGGTTTATTTATGTCTGTATAGGCCGTTGTTGTAAGTGTGGACGGTCGGAGCATATACAACGTTAGCTTAGCCGATCTCCATTTAGAAAACACGCATTTTACAAGGTGTTTCGCCTGCCGTCTGTCTGCAGACTTGACAAAGCATTAATTCATGGTTTTTACTAACCGGTATCAGTATGTTGTTACTTCGGCATCATTTTGAAACTTGTATTACAATTAATCACGGTCAAATATGTTCATCTTGTTGTAGTTGTAGCCCCCTTGCCAGCGATTCTCTCTCTAGTTTAGCAAACTCAGCCCGACTCAGCCCTGTTTGTTGGCCCCGATAGAACCACGATTTTGTCGGGCCAGAAAAAAGGTGAAAAAGTAGCCCCGGGCCGGAACTAGGCCTAGTGGAAACACAACCAAAAACGGGCCCAGCACGACACGGCATGCTTAAACCGCGCTCCGCGCCATGGTGGAAATGCGCCATAACAAAGCATTGTTGTTGTTTTTTACAATGGTCCGAGCTATCAATTGTGCCAATCTAATTCACGGTTTACCGTCTGTAGACAGTTTGTTAGAGACAATAACAACAACGGCGTAAGACATGGTTCCCAACGGTTCCTTGAAATCCTGTAAATGTGTAAATATAAAGGGGGACAAGGAACACAAGGGCAAGCAAGACTACATACACAGGGGCAATCACAAGACAAACCACACCCTACCCACTCGTTGGTTTGGAACAGCACCTAATGTGGCGGACCCTCCGCGAGAACGCACAAACGGAGGGGTAGTGTGTAGGTTTGGAATTGGGCCGATAAGACAATCAGACAGGAGGGAGCTCAGAGACAGGAAGCAAATGCAGACATGAGACAGGGGGTGAACATCTTTCAAAGTAAAACCGGAAACTGACAGACTGACTATTCAAAAGTAAAACAGAAAATAAACAGTTCAGTGTGACTCACAGAGCGGGCCGGACCCCCACCAGCAGCAGGACCCTCAGAGCGATGCGCTTGTGGAGGTTCCAGTGCTCCACGGCCACGGCCACCATCAGTCCCCCCACAAACAGCATGTTGGTGTCCTTCAGGTACTGCATGCACACCTAAGTAGAGACACACAGGTGGACCACATGATGAGGGAGTAGCCTACTTATATTAAAGGTCTCCTATTATACTATTTTTAGGGCATATATTATAGGTCTCAGATATATACAAATATATAAAAAACATGTCGATGAAGTGTTTTGCTCAAAATACCAAACAGATCAGCTCCGTTGTTCTCCCGTTTTGTGTGTGTGTGTGTGTGTGTGTATGTGTGTGTGCCTCACGTCTTTGGACTCCATGATGCCCAGCACTGGGAACAGGATGGTCGGCAGCAGCGCCGTCACCGCCAGTGGCAAAACCTCCGTACACCAGAACACCGCCATGAGGAGGATCACATAGGCACAGGCTGCCTCCTGCACACACACACACACACACACACACACACACACACACACACACACACACACACACACACACACACACACACACACACACACACACACACACACACACACACACACACACACACACACACACACACACACACACACACACACAAAGTTGAATATCTTTTTCTCAGTGAGTTTGGAGGGTTATTATTTGCACCAAACTCTTTTACTTACTATCACCATGAACCAGAAAACCCATTGCATATTTTAATATATATTTCTGTATATTTCTATCGCAGTTTCTTTCTACTTTCTATTTACATTCTTCACTTTTGCTGCAGTTGCTATTATATGTTATTTCCTCTTATTATATGTGTATAGTAACGCCCTCAGTCCTGTGGAAACCGTCTCAGTGTGAACTCTTCTCTAACTGACGGTGAACTTTTACTCCGGCCGTGAATCAGTGACAGAGAGAGTTAATGTCCGACGGCAGGAAGAAGAGTCTGAATCAGGAACATAAACAACCTCTAAAGTACATTTACTGCAGAACTGCTTTTCAGTACGACTCTGGGAGTAATTCAACTTTATAATGATATTATTTATAATCAACGTTTTTACTTTATATAAAAAAAGTCACAAACTTTTCCAAAAAAAAGGAGGAAAATCCGTAATTTTTCAAATTGTTATCGAATCTTTTTCATTTTTTTTCCATATTTCTGGAATGTTTTTACTTAATTTAAAGGTCACCTATCATGCTATTTTTAGGCAACAGCATAGGTCTCAGATATATAAAAATATATAAAAAACATGTCTATGAAGTGTTTTGCTCAAAATACCAAACAGATCACCCATTCTAGCCATGCCTCATATCCCTCTATTTCACTTCCTGTTTCAAAAGTGCTGATTTGGGTATAAAGCTTTAACAAATTAAAACATTGATAAAAAAGGAGGGGGCGGAGCTTATGCGGGACCCGGCAGCTACCGTCTAAACTAAATGCTACCGTGATGAAACGCCATATCATGGATTATCAAGGATTGTTTCTGAAACAGTATGGAGCTCAAAGGCTTTCTCTCTTGCCGGTTATACCACAAGGTGAGTTCCTTTTTATTTCCTGCTTCTTCACACACATGCTCTCCAGTACAGGTTAGCTCTGAGTGTTAGCGATGCTAATGTAAACACCGACCATATTACGTCCAAAACAGTCGGGCATTGTTTCTGATAGCAACTTTCTGATAGTGCCGTGGGTCCACATTTCAGATATTACGTCATATCGGACGCAAATCTGGATCAGCTCCGTTGTTCCCCCGTTTTTAGAGATTTGGGTACGGAGGAAAAGAGAGAGGGTTTTATTTCCTGACGCTGCGTGAGTTCCCTGACACACCGGGGACACATAGTGACGTATAAAAGACATCAACAAGTGACTTTTGCATGATAGGTCCCCTTTAATGTGAAGTATACATTTTTTAACTATAATAATAATATGATATATATTGTTCTGCACAATGACATTGATTTTTACAATTTACAGGCACCTGAAACCTTCTTAAATAACTATATTTCACTTATTTTTCCTTTTTCACATTTCTTTATGGACTTTTTTTTTCATACATACTTTTTGTAAACACTTCTGTGTCATTTTTTATATTTCTATAATTTTTTTTTATGTAACATTTTTCAGGGCTCCATGTTTCACTTATTTTTAAGACATTGATTGTGATGTTTTCCAATTGTTTGTTTACATTTTTTTACTTTGAAATTTTACTTAAAAAATCCTACTTTCGAGGAATTTCCAACCACATTTTTATTTGCCTTTTTTCAAATGCAATAATGTAAAATAAGGTATTCCGCACAATGACTTCTTACTGTTTGTACTTTATATGACCCAGTCTTTACATTTGACCTGTCAGCTTTTTGTATGATCTCAACGCGTTGCAGGTTCATCACGTTGTGTGTCAAGCTGCGTCTGAAGCAGGTCGTGCTCTTTAAAGTATTTCATATTAATATGTGGTTCCTCACCGTGGTGCTGAGGGCCAGCGGCAGCAGCAGGAAGGGGCTGCACACGAGGACCAGGACCCCCCTCCACCTCCACACCTGCCGCAGCATTCTCACACGCAGAGGAAGAACCGACATGCTGAGGAAGAGGAGGAGGAAGAAGAGGAGGAAGAAGGAGAAGAAGAAGAGTTTAAAAGTCTGTCAGAGTGAATCAGTTCCTGAGCGTCTCTTCACTCCTCTGTGTCTCCGTCTGTCTCTCAATGTGATGCCCTGCACGGCTGACACTACATATTAACTCTCTCTCTCTCTCTCTCTCTCTCACACTCTCTCTCTCTCTCACACTCTCTCTCTCTCTCTCTCACACTCTCTCTCACACTCTCACACACACACACACACACACACACACACACACACACACACACACACACACACACACACACACACACACACACACACACACACACACACACACACACACACACACACACACACACACACACACACACACACACACACACCTTATCTGAGCTCTCACACACAGAGTAAACACAGATCTCCTGTCAGGTCACAGTCTGCGCTGAGATAAGAATTTAAATAATAATGAAATATAAACAGTTTTAAAGGATGCATTTACAATATGCATCTTTCTGACCATGTGCACCTATCTTTGTGTGTTGGTTTGCACCCCCTGGTGGTCACGTTGCACATGTTCTGCGTGGTTCTGCAGCTTTACGCAGTCCCTTTGTGTCTCTTGGTTGTATCCATGTTTAATGCTATAGAGTTCCCGTGTTCTGAGTTTCCTCCCAGCGCTCCTCTCTGTTTGCTCTGTCGTCCCGCTGCCATGTTCAAACACAAAGAGTCTCAGAGAGCTGCTGTCCGAGGGCCAGGACACATGAAGGTCACACATTTCATATACAAACTCAAAATGAACAAACACAAAACCACTCACCTCGATCCAATCATCGGAGGTTTAGGACATTTCAAAAAGGCTGCATTTTTAAGAGGAATTTTCAACCTAAAAAATGAATACAAGGTCCCATATTAAGCAAAGTCCTCTTCTTCATGTCTCTTCTACATCAACATGTGTCCCCTCTTCTTCATGTCTCTTCTACATCAACATGTGTCCCCTCTTCTTCATGTCTCTTCTTCATCAGCATGTGTCCCCTCTTCTTCATGTCTCTTCTACATCAACATGTGTCCCCTCTTCTTCATGTCTCTTCTACATCAACATGTGTCCCCTCTTCTTCATGTCTCTTCTACATCAACATGTGTCCCCTCTTCTTCATGTCTCTTCTACATCAACATGTGTCCCCTCTTCTTCATGTCTCTTCTTCATCAACATGTGTCCCCTCTTCTTCATGTCTCTTCTTCATCAACATGTATCCCCTCTGTGGAAAGAGACTCTGAAAGTTTCAGGAACAAAGATTCTCTCTCTTTCTGTCCTGATCCATTTCTATAAAAACCTGTCTGAAAATGAGCTGATCAGATTTTGGCCACTTTATGATGTCATAAAGTTGTCTTGTGTAACCATTAGCCAATCAGCAACCAAGGTAACCCCCCCCCCCCACACCTTATCACCTGAATCTCCTCCTAGAGCACCATTGAGTTATTTGTAACCAAATCTCTCTCAGAGGGGCGTGGGGAGGGGCTCCTTATTTTCATCTAAAGTAACAGACAGAGAATCAGCACTTTGGAAACAGGGCTGAAACAGAGGGGATTATGGGTAATGCTGCAATGAGCTGTTTGGTGTTTCAGCCAATCAGAGACAGGCTCTGTATATATCTGAGACCTGTGATATATTGATGAAGACGAGGATAATAGGGGACCTTTAAAGGTGGGGTATAAGTTTGAGAAACCGGCTCGAGTGCGCTAGAATTTGAAAATACACAGCCGGAGAACATCTGCCACTTCCTTACAGAGCCCCTCCTCCAACACACACGAACGCGCACATGACCAATGAGGGCACGAGATAAGTTTGTGCACAGATGGAAGGCTGACAGGCAGGTAGGCCATCCAGTTATTTTAGCCGGGCCGGCTAAAATGATTGGTCGTGCTTTTTACAGTACTACGGCTTCCACTGATGACATTTCTTTATGGATTTATTGTCAAAGCACTTCAGATATTCATTGCTATCGGGATGTTAAGAGCATTCCATGGAATATAACAAAAAGTGTATCTCGAGCCGGTTTCTCAAACTTACCTACCCCACCTTTAAGTGGTCTTAATCACAACAGTTTCTTCTTTAATTGAATGCTTTCCGTAAAAGGAGTTTAGTTTTCCTCTCAGTTGAATCTGCAGATGACCCTCTGCTGACCCCCAGTGGACATCAAACCATACTGCATGAAATATCAGAAGAAAAGGAAAATCAAAAACCTTGACTTTACAGTAAGCGTTTCAATTAAATGTGAACGTTTGCGATGTAAAGACTTGTGTTTTTTTGTTAGTTTGAGTCTTCATTTGGGATCCCCTAAAGACAAACATGCCTTGTGTGTTGCATATTTACATTTAGTTCAACTTTCATACACTTTATATTTCTTATGTTTGGAAATCCTAAAAAAATGTGGAGGGTTAAAATCAGGTTCAACATTCTAAACATGCTTTACATAAATAATATTAATGTTCTAATGGAGTGTGTGTGTGTGTGTGTGTGTGTGTGTGTGTGTGTGTGTGTGTGTGTGTGTGTGTAGGTGTGTGTGCGTGTGTGTGTGTGTGTGTGTGTGTGTGTGTGTGTGTGTGTAGGCGTGTGTGCGTGTGTGTGTGTGGCATGCGTATGTAATACTGGTGGTCAGGCAGTGTGTGTGTGTGTGTGTGTGTGTGTGTGTGTGTGTGTGTGTGTGTGTGTGTGTGTGTGTGTGTGTGTAGGTGTGTGTGCGTGTGTGTGTGTGTGTGTGTGTGTGTGTGTGTAGGCGTGTGTGCGTGTGTGTGTGTGGCATGTGTATGTAATACTGGTGGTCAGGCAGTGTGTGTGTGTGTGTGTGTGTGTGTGTGTGTGTGTGTGTGTGTGTGTGGCATGTGTATGTAATACTGGTGGTCAGGCAGTGTGTGTGTGTGTGTGTGTGTGTATGTGTGTATGTGTGTGTGTGTGTGTGTGTGTGTGTGTGGTGTGTGTGTGTGTGTGTGTGTGTGTGTGTGTGTGTGTGGGAGGGTCTGGAAGGGTCTCTCTTGTTAACACACTGTGATAATTCAACAAAGTGCCCTCTCACTTTGACCCTGACCTCACCCTGAGCCTGGCTCACTGGATTTGAGGAGATTTCAACATGTGATTGTGACACCACGATCATTTAAGAGGTTGACTCTCAGGACGGTTCATAACGGAGGGGAATTATTGAGTTTGAACCTCTGTAAATAAACATATTCTTGAATAACACTGTGGCCGATGTTCAGTTTGTGAAATGAGGATGAGTTTTAAAACCTCCGTCTCAGATTCAGACTGACGTGATCTACTCTCTCAGAGTCGGTGGTTTTGTGATTCGGAGGATGGGGGTCAGTGGAGGAAGATTTTTGTGACGGTGCGGGGGCATCAGGCTGGAGGTCAGAACAAACAGACGCCCCCGCTGTGTGCAGAGCGCCATGAGCAGAGATGAAAGAGTACACACATCCTTTACTCAAGTCAAAGTAAAGAAGTATGGGCTTTGAAATGTACTTCAGTAAAAAGTACCCATAACTACCAGCCGTTTTAAAGAGTACCTGACCTCCCTTTATATTAATAGAACAATAATGTCATTGTTAGCTCTTATTATCAGCAATCTGAAGCTTCTGTTTTAAGGAATGAGCTGCTAACAAAATAATTGAAACCCTATGGAGAGATGTGATGTGCGCTGATTGAGCATCATTTACCCACATTTGATTGATTTTGCCGACTTACAACTTAACTTATGAGGCAATATACCTCACCTCTAGTGAGTGGCCCAAACCTTTGTGTATTTTTCTGTATGTGGCCCTCGGTGAAAAAGGTTTGGACGCCCCTGCTGTAGAGAGTATACACACATTGATGTTGATGATTAACCGGCTGTGTGTGTGTGGGGGGGGGCAGTGTTGAGCCACTACGCTGCGAAGCCTCAGGACGGATCAACATATCTTTACTCTTAATTTCATCGCCTTTTAACAACTCTGCTTTCTCACCGATCTGCCTTCACATCGCACACAGCACCAGGTGAGTCTGCACCGCCTTACGGTTAAAGAAAAAGGATGATAATGAGTTTTGAATCTGTCCAGAGAGAAAGTTGTACGTAAACTGTAAAAAACAGAAAGAAAAAAAAGTGGGGACAAGGATCATCTTTAAAACAACTGAGGGGGCCCCATGCGATTTCAAGTTGTACCAACATATTACAAACCACTCTTACATACCCTAGGTTGGGCACTCCAAATACGAGGAAATTCAAAAATAAATAACAGCAGATTAAAAGGGAAAAATCACATTTTATATATAGAGTTTTTAAGTTATTTAGTGTGACACTGTGTTCAGGACCCCGGTCAATACACCGTGGTCTTTATTTACCTCGTAACACAGATTATTTTGGAACAAACGGTTTAATGAGAGGTGGAAGAAGTATTCAGATCTTTCTGTAAAGTAAAAATAGTAATACAACAGTGTAGAAATTCAAGTAAGCCATGCATTCTGAATCTTACAAGTATTAACCCCAAAGTGTGCAAAATGGCCCACACGAGAATTACGTATATCGTAGTATTGGATGTTTATTTCTCACAATACACAGAAACACTTTTAAATATCACTGCCCCCAACAAGAGAGGGTCCTGGTATTAAGGGGGGGGTTGCTCACATAGCGGTTTGAGTCTTATCTGGTACACAGTGTTGATAGAGTCGTGTAGTTCATGTACTTCAGTGTAGTCTGCGTTCTGTGTATTCAGTGTGTTGCAGCTCAGCCAGTAACCTTTAGTCTGCCGGTAAACACACGGACGCCTCCGAAACCTCAAGTGACTCTGGAGCACGGACAGAAAGTAGAACCATGAGACACAACGTCAACAGTCCCGATTTTAACAATTGTAGTTAATGGACAATCGGGACCTGTCGATTAAAGACTTAGATCTAGACTAAATTATCTTGGTTACGATTGGATCGTCATAACATTTGGTTTGGACTTCTAAACCAATGTTATTTTCAGTTGAGATGGATGCTAAGTTACATGCTAACATGCTAGGATGTTATTGTGTGTGATTTATGTGATTGATGGACTGCATTTTGACGATTTACCACTAAATTCCCAATATTCTCCAGTTATAAAATACCTCATGGCTTCCTTGAGAGTATTTTTGATTTCAGGTCAGTGTTGCCAGTTTGGAAATTGTTCTAAAAAACCTATATTGACTTGATTGAGCAGTTTCACTATATCTACTTCAAACTCTCTTCAAATAAGCGCCAACTCACGAACAATAGCTGATCTCAATTCACGTTTCTCAACATCAGAGCCTACGTTAAAATAAGGAATGGCGAAGTGAGAATAAGTGCTTAAACTATGACCTGTTAGCCTCTTAAATGGCTGGATAATGAGCAAAATGGCACTGTTGGCCATCATACATCGTACAAAGATCAAAATATCGTACGAATACGATAATTATATACGCATCTTTCACCGCTGGTTCATGTGGCTGTCAGTCCTTGAAATGAACCTTTGCCATTCATTATGTGTTGTATCATTTGTTCTTTGGTTTCTCTTTCCTAAGAACAAATGTCCATTAGGAGCCATGTAGTGGACAAAAGTCATATTATTCAATCTCATCAATAGCCGCGTTCACACCGGAGTACTTTTCACCGTACTTTTCGCGTTTAGTTCCGTTAGTACCCCTTATGTCGCGTTCACACCAAAAAGAGCACTTTATCTCGGGAACTTTTACCCCCATTTTTAGGGCCTGCTGAGAGATGGTGCTTTCCTGGGGGAAAAAAATGCCCCAGTTCTGATTGGCTGGGCGAATTGCAAACCACGCCCCGTACAACTCCCCGTTTTGTAGAGCCGCCATTTTATTATCCTGGCATTAGCATTATTAGCATTAGCATTCGCCCAGCGCACAAACGCAGAGAGACTAACTTATGGCAACACAAAATAAAACATGGGAGCGGTGGAGATGAGGAGGTGTCGGCGTTCTGGGGATTTACTCTGAAGGCTTCAGTAGAAGCTGCTGGGAGTCCCAGCAGCTTCTACTGAAGCCAGTCCCCAACTCCGGGGACTTCCGGCCGGGGACTCCGGGTGGCAGTATACGCCGTGAAGTTGTTTGCGGCCTGCCAGTAAACCCAAAGCAGAAGAAGAAGTGACGTCAGCGGCTCATTTGCGTAATCTTCCCTCAGGGAAAAGTACTCCGGTGTGAACGCGATCTGTACTAAATGCCCTCAGGTAATAAGTGCCGGCGCACTGAGTGCCGGCACTAAATACGGCAAAGTACTTGGTGTGAACGCGCCTATTGGAAAGACCCATGTTATTGTTATCATAAATAGGAGTTTACTGACTATTTCTGCACATTTCTGATAATAGGGGCTCTGATTTATGATTTCTCTCTCTGTTTGCAGGCGGTTTGTTTCGACATGAAGCTGTGTCTTCTTCTTCTCCTGCTTTGTCTCTGCTGTCTGGGACTGACTGTAAGAAGAACCTCCAAGGAACCATGTTTATTTACAGTTTGTCCTTCAGGTAATATTAACATCTGTAGAGAGTGACCCCTGTGTGTCCTCCTGTCCTCAGCAGGAGCTCAGCACTGTCCCTCCTGATGTCCCTGAGGGTGAAGAGAAGGAGACGGACGTAGAGCAGGTCAGCTGCACAGGAAGCCAGGCGTTCAGTCCTGAGAGCCGGAGGGCGATAGGGGGCGCCATCGAGCGACTGGGTCTGAAGATACTGGAACAACTTCCTGTCGGCCCCCAGCAGCCGAACGTCATCATCTCCCCCCTCAGCCTCGCCCTGGCCCTCGCTCAGCTCACCTTAGGTCGGTCAAAGTTCACCTCCTCATCTGTTTAGACCTTTATTTCCTCTTTGTCTGGTTGTTGGCTTACGGAAAAAACTACTTGACACATTTTCATGAAACTTGGTGGAATGGTGAACCGTGGTCCAAGTAAAGACCCATAAAGTGGATCCAGATCTTTGGGCAGAAACAGGCATTATTTTATCTTTGTTTGATAGTTTGTCTGTTAGTCAGAAGGCTTACTGACAAAACTACTATCTGGATTATTTTGAAACTTGGTGTAAGGGTGAGGCTTAGACCCAGGGATACATGCATGGTTTTTCTGCACAGTAGAACACTGCTGTTTTGTTGTTGTTGGTTTGTTTGTTTGTGAGCATGGTAATGGAAAACAGTTCTGGCCTTATTTTCATGAAACTTGGTGGAAGGGTAAAGTATTTGGTCATGAAAAAACACGTGACCTGTTAGAGCTGGTCTTAATCACTGGATGGCAATGCGGGGAAACGGGTTATGGAAACAACTACTGGAGATCTGGTGGAAGGGTGTAGCGCGAACCAAGGAAAAAACCTATAAAACGTTGGGATGGAAACATCGATTAAAATGTAATTTATAGAAAAGGCCTCGGGATAGGTCTGCAGTGTGCAATAAAATAGGATCTTTTATTATTATTATTCCATTCTCTCAGGTGCTCGCAATGAAACAGAGAAGCTGCTCCTGGAGAGCCTCCACGCCTCCGAGCTGCCGTGTTTCCATCACACCCTGGGAGCCCTCATTCCTCATTTCAGGAACACGTCGCTGGAGGTGGCCGCTCGCATGTACCTGAGACCAGGTATGAGTGTGGAGCTGGGGAGGGTCTGCAAGAGATTTAGTGTTTGATTTGTTTTAACCCTACTCTCTGTCTTTCGTCTCTCAGGGTTTGAAGTGGAGCTGTCTTTTGTTGAGGACTCTCTGGCCAGGTATCAACTACAGTCAGGCCAAATACACACTTACTTCCATTACAAGACAATGCATTTTAACATCCTGTACACATTTTAGATATATAAAGATACTCTTGAGGAATGAAAATGGATCAGCGTTCAAAGTTTGGACCAAATTCAGACAACTTAGACGCTGAAGGCCTAAAAAACGTCTTTAGATTGCCGGTAGTTAACATGGTGTGTGTGGGCCTTAATGGGTTAACAGGTAACAACCGTAAGGATAAGGTCATGTGACCCTCAGGTGGATAAGCTCTCTAGTGACGGCTGCTGGGCATTCAGGGAAAGGTATTGAAATATACTCAAATACTTGAGCGGCAGAAAAGTATAGGAAGGTGAAGAGAAACTACAGACATGGCAACGTGACGATTATCTACCTGTAAGATATTAGAGAATGTGTTTTTAAGACAATGGGGGTTTTAGTTCTGTTGTTTTTCTTACATCCATACCTGTTTTAATGCCTATTCTGAAATCAAAGATGTGTTTTATTCTTCAGGTACCAATCGTCCCCGGTGCCCCTGGTCTCCGTGGAGGAGGTGAACCAATGGGTGGAGAACGCCACCAATGGTCAGATCAACAACTTCATGGAGAGTATTCCCCACAGCGTGGTGCTCATGCTCATCAACGCTGTCTACTTCAAAGGTGACCCCCCCCACCAAAGAGCGTGGTGATTCATGTCAGGACAGAAATAATGTTCTATCATTAAAAAAAAACACGTAATCAGTTCCTCTTCAACCGTCAAAATGGTGAAGGATTTTCAGGTCACCTTGTAGAAAGAGCAGTGGAGTCCCAAACATTTTAACGTACTTTTGTCACATGACTTATGTGCTTTAATAGGCCCTATTCTGCTTCAAATAATCCTACATATAAATGGTTAAGTGCTGGCTAAAAGCAAACCAAAGGCAGACTCCATTTTATTAATAACTGCAGATTTAAACCACATTGCTTCGTTGCATATTGAAGGGAAAAGGACAACATCATCAGCAAACAGGACACACGTCCAATGCTCAGTGTGAAGGGCCACCTCATTTATAAATAAGCAAAGCAGGAGTCTTGTGATTAGGAATATAGGAAGATGTTTCCCCAAAGTGTGCCTCAAGATATATTTTTAAGTATTTAAGAAATACATAAATGGTTAGCAAAACATGATAGAATTTGTGACGTTTCATATCTAGCTTGAATGATTTTACGAAACAATAGAACTTTGCATTGATGCTAGTCGGTTAACGTCAGATGGTTTCCGGGACGCACACACAAGAGAAACACATTTCTGATTGCCTGATGCCTCCTTCTTGCTCCCTGTTGTGTTTCTCAGGTGCATGGCAGACACAGTTTGACCCCCAGGTGACCTCTAAGGGAGCGTTTTACCTGGACAACAGCAACTCGGTGTTGGTGGACATGATGAAGTCTCCTCAGTACCCTCTGCGTCTGCTCAACGACCAACAGCTGGAGGCACAGGTGACCACAGGCGCAGATTCTTTATTGCCATGTGCACAACAGGTGTAGTTTTGTAAAGTCCTTATGAAATGATGGAGCTTTGAAACCCTTCCCTCTCCTGCAGGTTGCCAGTTTCCCCTTCAAAGGGAACACCAGCTTCCTGATCGTCATGCCTTTGTCTGGAAAAGGAAACGTGTCGTCACTGCTTCCCAAACTGAACATCTCAGATCTCTACAGACGGTTACCGCAGGAGAAAACCATGCAGGTCAACCTGCCCAAACTCAAGCTGCAGTACCGGCAGGAGCTGCAGGAGGCGCTCACCAACATGGGTGAGAACATTAGACCCAGAATCAGCACGTTAGTATCAGGGCAGAAATAGAGGGGGATGAGGCTATAATGGGGGACCTGTTTGGTATTTGAGCAAAACACTTCAGAGACATGTTTTGTATAGATATGGCCCTATAATATATTGTTCAAATATAGCATAATAGGTGAGCTTTAGTAAGAGGCTCACTCCCTGCGACGACAAAGAAGGAAATTAACTAATGCTGCAACATGTGAAGCACATTGCCATTGACATGTATTAGCAGTGTTACAGCTAGCTTGCTTGCTAATTCCACAATGCTTTAAGGTCGCGCTGGTTACAGAAAAGAGCCAGACAGTGTATCTAACATATTCCTCTAGTCTGGAGAAGCTAACAAGCTAACTAGCCAGCCATGTCAAAGTCAAAGTCAAAGTCAACTTTATTGTCAATCTTTCAGTTTGTGTGTACAGACAGAGAGATCGAAATACCGTTTCCCACAATCCAGGGGAATACAAAATACAAATATATATAAAAATATGTATACAAATATGTATATACTAACATATACACAATCAACAGACACATTTGTACATGTCAGAGCTGCCCAATGACGAGGGTTGACTCTGTAACAGCCAACAGATACCGCCATTTCCTTTTGTACTTCAATAACCACAGAAATCAGATCTGTGTCTGTTCTACTCACCTCACTGACTCCCTCTTTCTCCGGTTCTTCCTCCCCCCAGGCCTCGGCTCTCTGTTCTCCGGTCCGAACCTCTCTGGGATCACCTCGGACCCCCTGAGGGTGACGGGGGTCCGGCACGCCTCCACCCTGGAGCTCAGCGAGGAGGGCGTGGAGGCGTCAGCCACCACCGCCGTCACCACCATGCGCTCCATCTCCCTGTTCTCCGCCAACTCTCCGTTCTTCTTCGCCCTTGTGGACGACGCCTCGCTGACCCCCCTCTTCATGGGCCTCGTCACAAACCCCGCCCCCGACCACATGCTCAACGACGACCCCGGGCGAAACAACGGCACCGAGAGCGACCAGCCGGAGATGGAGAAGTTATCACCAGTATGAAGAATAAACTATTAAAGGTCACCTATTATGCAAAACTATTTTATACATAAACACGTGTCCCCTCTTCTCCATGTCTCTTCTACATCAACATGTGTCCCCTCTTCTTCATGTCTCTTCTACATCAACATGTGTCCCCTCTTCTTCATGTCTCTTCTACATCAACATGTGTCCCCTCTTCTTCATGTCTCTTCTACATCAACATGTGTCCCCTCTTCTTCATGTCTCTTCTACATCAACATGTGTCCCCTCTTCTTCATGTCTCTTCTACATCAACATGTGTCCCCTCTTCTTCATGTCTCTTCTACATCAACATGTGTCCCCTCTTCTTCATGTCTCTTCTTCATCAACATGTGTCCCCTCTTCTTCATGTCTCTTCTTCATCAACATGTGTCCCCTCTTCTTCATGTCTCTTCTACATCAACATGTGTCCCCTCTTCTTCATGTCTCTTCTTCATCAACATGTGTCTCCTCTTCTTCATGTCTCTTCTACATCAACATGTGTCCCCTCTTCTTCATGTCTCTTCTTCATCACCATGTGTCCCCTCTTCTTCATGTCTCTTCTTCATCAACATGTGTCCCCTCTTCTTCATGTCTCTTCTACATCAACATGTGTCCCCTCTTCTTCATGTCTCTTCTACATCAACATGTGTCCCCTCTTCTTCATGTCTCTTCTACATCAGCATGTGTCCCCATCTTCTTCATGTCTCTTCTTCATCAACATGTGTCCCCTCTTCTTCATGTCTCTTTCTTCATCAACATGTGTCCCCTCTGTGTAAAGAGACTCTGAAAGTTTCAGGAACAAAGATTCTCTCTCTTTTTGATCCATTTCTATAAAAACCTGTCTGAAAATGAGCTGATCAGATTTTGGCCACTTGATGATGTCATAACGTTTCATGATATAATAATCTAAAACAGTACAATAGGGGACCTTTAAACTATTGGAAATACAGT
>NW_022987876.1:707002-1010047 GCF_902827165.1 Trematomus bernacchii
CGGGCTGAGCGGATGCTGTTCCGGGCCCTCCGGTACCACACCCTGCAGGACCCCCAGCTGCACGGCACCCTGAAGGACCTGCTGGCCTCCGTCCGGACCCCCGGGAAGGGCCTGAGTACCGCGGCCCGCCTCTACCTGTCCCGACGTGAGTCCATGTTGGGGGGCTGGATGTAAAATAATTCTACATGAATCTTTCTGTAAAAAAAAACAACTTTGATCTCACTAAAAGCAGCCTAGATCAGGGGTTCCCAACCGGGGGTACGGGGACCCCTAGGGGTTCTTAAAAAGATTAGGGACTGCAATATATTTCCACACAAAAAACGTTTTAAAATAAATGGTCATAATCCTGGTGTCTTGCCCCCAGAAGTATCAAAGCTTATGAAAGACAAGCCAGCTCAAGTGTCTCCTTTAAAGCTCTAGTCTTAAAAGATGTTGAAACTGCTGGAAGTGAGTCCAAATATACATTTTGTTCACTGAAAATGTGTGTAAATGTCAAGTTTAAATACAAGTGATTTTCATCTAAGGAGCAGTTGGGTTTAATACGATAACAAAGGGTTTAACACAAAAAAAAATGTAGGAGGTACCTCGAGAATGGCGACCAGCTCAAGGGGTCCACGAGACAAAAAAGGTTGGGAACCACTGGCCTAGATTATTATCTTTGAAGAAGCATGTGAATGTTGTTATGCTAGCTACAAGATGGTGAGCTTCAGCTTTTGTCAGTTTTTGGGAAATAATTGGTACCTGTTTGCATTACCCATAACCTTCTGGTGCGTCATTGGAAACTGTTTGGCGATTGGCAGGTCCTTTCAATATAGACTTGGCAGCTGATTAGATGAACCATTTCAATCACAGGCTTACTGCAACCAATCAGATCAACGGTTGTGGGGAAGGCTTCAGTGCCATTCTTTGCTAACTGAACCGCACCTGTAGCTCCTCAAAGGACTCTGGTTACACAAACTCAACACATGAAGCTGACAAGATTCATTATTGCAATATTGTGGGAGTCCATCTGCTTTGTGAGCTGAAAACATCTGTGTTTCCAGATGTTTGGCCTTCAGGTCACACATTAATCTGAAGTTCTCTCTGCGTGAGAGCTGCTCCAGCTCAGAAATAGCAGATTTACTATAGGTATTTTTGTGTTAAAAACAAACTAAATCTTTCATCAAATAAAGGCAAACCTTTTTGGATCTTCTGAATGGAAACACTGTAATGCAGTCATAGATAGGGTAAAACATGAAAACAGTTATATGTATGTTATATGTTACTATTCTGCATTATATGTCTAAAAACAACTCAAACTATGTTAAGTATTTTGATGAGTTCTGTACGTGACATTTTTAACTCTTTGTTCTTCAGGCATTCGTCCAAAGCAGGAGTTCTTCGCCCTGGTGGAGCAGCAGTACGGAGTTCGGCCTAAGACTCTGGCGGGAGGATCCAAAGACGTGTCCGAGATCAACACCTGGGTGTCTAAGGAGACCGGAGGGAAGGTGCAGCGCCTCCTGGCCAAGCCCCTCCCCCGAAACGCTGCAGTGCACACCGTCAGCGCCTCCTACTTCAAAGGTGAGTCCGATGAAGGGAGGCTGGTTCTCTGATTCTCTGGTTCTCTGGTTCTCTGGTGCTCTGGTTCTCTGGTTCTGATGTTCAGGATCCAGCTGCTATGGACAATCTTGCACTAATTTACATTTACATTTCCCAAAGATATTAAAGTGACTATTATTTTGTATATATTGATGGTTGTGCTTTTATTTATGTCTTAATGCACTGAAAAATCTGAAACTTTGACTTTAATTAAATGTATTATGTCAACAACTGTAACATAACTGTATTAGGTTAGTTGAAAGCAATAATGTTAGGTTTAGATAAAACATAATAGGTTCAACTTAATATTATTGCTTTCAACTAACCTAATACAGTTGTGTGAAATTTGTTGACATAATACATTTAATTAAAGTCATCGTTCCAGTTTTTTCAGTGTGTGTGCATATGTATACATGTGTCTGTTGATTGTGTATATATAGGATATATATATTTGCATACATATTTTTATATATATTTGTATTTTTGCATTTGGGATTGTGGGAAACGGTATTTCAATCTCTCTGTCTGTACACACAAACTGAAAGATTGACAATAAAGTTGGCTGACTATGAACTCAGTGTCTGCTGTGAACAGGGAAGTGGGTGACCCGCTTCGGTCAGAGTGGAGTGATGGAGAACTTCCAAGTGGACGGGGCGGAACCTGTCCGCGTTCCCATGATGCAACAGGATAACTACCCCGTGAAGATTGGCGCCGACTCGGACCTGAGCTGCACGGTGAGGATAATTTATTATCATAAAGCACAATGAGATGCGGTTGTAGCTGAGTCTATCATGCTGCACTCGATGAAAATAATAAAATACAACATCAAAAAAGCAGTAGTACATTCCTGAAGTTACTTTGTTCTTTGTTCATTTTTACACTTTCTGGGGCTCCAGAAATATAGCCAAAATGACATTCACAAATATTTTGATCACTATTGTGAGTATTCATTGCTTTAAGTGACACAGCACGTTTATTGTAACATGTAAGTAAACAAAGCACTGCTTTTACTTCCACGTTGTGCACAATGACAAGTCGCACCAGATGCCCCTGATCTGAAGCCTATACATTTCTTGAACGTACATTACAAAGTTGAGATGGTGCAATCGTTTTGTATAACAGGCAAATCAAAACATTAGTTTGAGCTTCAATACCCATAACTGTGAAGATGGAGTTCAGTACTCCACTGTCTGAGATCTGACCTGAACGCAGTTTCATCTCACAGGCCATAAGACTATTAAACATCTGCATTTTTTAACCTGTTAAGCCCGAGAGACCCCGGTACCGGGGCACTGCCGCAACATCTTGCAGGAAACAGTGTCTGAGGGCATGTTCATTTAAAGTGGACCTATCATGCTATATTTGGACCATACCTATATAAGGCATATTTATACTTTTTTTTTTTCAAAATACCAAACAGATCACGCATTTTAGCCATGCCTCATTTTGCTCAATTTGAATTTTTTTAGCTCTGTTTTTGCAAGGGCAGATTATGTGAGAACAGCACCATCTACAGGCCTGGCATATGTACTACAGCATCTCCAGCGCTTTCGAACGGCAATGGCCGTGGCTGTCTCCTCCTGATTGGTGGAGTTGGCCCAATAGCCGTAGCGCCACTGTCCTGACGTCAGGACAGTGTTCAAATCTGGATCAGTTTTTATCAGATCCGTTGCAGCCCCTTTTTTAGAGATTTGGGTATAGAGGAAAATAGAGAGGGTTGTGTTTTCTGACACTTGGTGAGTTCCCTGGAACACCGGGGACACATATTCATGTATAAAAGACGTACAAAAGTGCATTTTGCATGATAGGTCCCCTTTAATAAACTATGAATGTTTTATATCCATGTAACGGGAAGAAACTCATCTAACTGATCATTTTTTTTTTTTTTTCAAAAAACCCCCCACAATGCTAACGCTGAGCCTCTGAATTAGCAACGAGCGAAAAAAGCTAACAGATTACTGCACCGAAAAACACTCACAAAACCTTATTATTTATCTTTTCTGCACATCTATGACATCGTTTCACATCGTGAGGTGACACAGAATCGAAGGGTACCCTCATTATCACTGAATTATACGAAATCGCGACGTTATAAGCAAAAACAGACATCAAAACATGAGGCGCTAGGTAGCTAAAAATGCTAACATGGTTACCTTGTCTCTGTAGTCTCTACAAAGTGGTCTTCAATGGCATTAAAATGATAAAAACGTTGCTGAAGTTAATCCATAGGTTAATCCAATGTGTCTGTGTCCCTTTGAAATGATTTCTGATAATCCATGAGCAATAAAACTGCTTTTCCGTTTCTAGATGTCAGAGCTAGAGTGTAGGTTCACTCTCATGCAAAACTACAGGCGCAAAGCCCGCAGCTTTTTGTTTTACAACGAGTGTGTGTGGGGGAATCCCCCTTCGATTCTATTGGCTCTAACGGTCAGAAAGAGGTGTCAACCATCAAAATCGACCAAGGGGGGTCAGAGATATGGAGAAAAAAAACATTTCCACCCAAATCACCTCAGAGGTGGGGTGGTTTTGGCTAAACCTCTCTAAAAAGGTCAAATGTCACTTGTTTTGCATCAATCTTGATACAGGGTACTTATTATATGTTGTACTTTGGATTCCTAAAGCTTTTAGTCTACCTTACCATCATCCAAGGGTGGTTTTCACTATAAGTAAAAAAGAATTTTTGGACGGACACTATAATTTACAGTTTTTTACTATGTTCAATCTGAATTTTCTTTAAAATAAAAAACATCTATATTGTTCTGACTTTTCTACATCCAACTCACAGGTTTATCATTACTTTGAGAAAAAAGATTATTAATTTAATCCTTTTAGAAGGGAAGATATGGTCATTTGTTCTGGGAATGTCATTTTCGAGCCTGAGACCTGAAAAACAGGTTCAGGGCTTAACCTGTTACGCACCTTCCGCCCGGTACCGGGCTGATAAACGCGTCATTTGCAGGAAACAACGTCTAAGGAATCTTAATATTGAATAAAACTATGAATGTGTTATATCCATGTAACGGGAAGAAACTCAGCTAACTGATCTTTTTAATTTTTTTTTTCAAAAAAACCCCACAATGCTAGCACTCAGCCTCTGAATTAGCCACGAGCGAAAAAAATGTAACGTAAAGCGGCACCTGAACTCACACTAACTCCCTTATTACTTATCCTAGATGCACAACCAACCACTCGTTTTTGGTGTCCTGGAGACACTGAATCTAACGGTGCCCTCTTCAATACTCAGTGATAAACATTCGCGACGCTATAAACGAAAGCGTACATCATAACATGTGGAGCTAAGTAGCTAGAAACGCTAACATGGCTTACCTTGGTCAAAACTGGTCTTCAATGGCATTAAAACGATAAAACGATGCTGCAGTTAATCCATAGGTTCATCCTATGTATCTGTGCCTTCTTTGAAATTATTTCTGATAATCCATAAGCAATAAAACTGCGTTTTACTTTCCAAATGCCAGAGCTAGAATGTAGCTCCACTCTAACCTAGATTTTCAAACGCGAAGCGCCCACCTTTTCTCTTTACAACGAGTGTGTGTGTGGGCCTCCCCCTTCGATTCTATTGGCTCTAACGGTCAGAAAGGTGTGTCAACGATCCCAATCGAGTAAGGGGGGCCAGAGATAGGTCAAATCCACCCAAATGACCCCAGAAGTGGGGGTTTTTGGCTAAATCAAGTCAAATTTCACTTGTTTTGCATCAATCTTGATACAGGGTACTTATTATATGTTGTACTTTGGATTCCTAAAGCTTTTAGTCTACTAACCCATCATCCAAGGGTAGTTTTCACTATCTGTAAAAAATAATATTTGGACGGACACTATAATTTACAGTTTTTTACTATGTAAAATCTGAATTTTCTTTAAAATAAAAAACATTTATATTGATTCTGACACTTCTACATCCAACTCACAGATGTAACCTTGCTTTGATAAAAGAAATTATTCATATAACCCTTTTAGAAGTTAAGTTGTAGTCATTTGTTTTGGGCATGTCATTTTCGAGCCTGAAACATGAAAAACAGGCTCGGTGCTTAACAGGTTAACAGGTTAACCTGTTTCACGCCTTCCCCCCGGTACCGGGCGGATAAACGCGTCATTTGCAGGAAACAACGTCTAAGGAATCTTAATATTGAATAAAACTATGAATGTGTTATATCCATGTAACGGGAAGAAACTCAGCTAACTGATCTTTTTAATTTTTTTTTTCAAAAAAAAACCACAATGCTAGCACTCAGCCTCTGAATTAGCCTCGATCGAAAAAACGGGACCGACAAAGGCACATAAACTCACTCAGAACTCCCTTATTACTTATCCTAGATGCACAACCAAACACTATTTTTTGGTGTCCTGGAGACACTGAATCTAACGGTGCCCACCTCAACACTCAGTGATAAACATTCGCGACGCTATCAACGAAAGCGTACATCATCACATGTGGAGCCAAGAAGCTAAACATGTAAATATGACTTACCTTGGTCAAAAGTGGTCTTCAATGGCATTAAAACGATAAAAAAACGATGCTGCAGTTAATCCATAGGTTCATCCTATGTGTCTGTGCCTTCTTTGAAATTATTTCTGATAATCCATAAGCAATACAACTGCGTTTTAGTTTCCAAACTCCAGAAGGAGACATTCCTCCAGTTTAGTTTCGCTTTCCACACGCGAAGCGGCAACATTTTTTCTTTACAATGTGTGTCTATGTGATTCTCCTCCTTCGATTCTATTGGCTCTAACGGTCACAAGGGTATGTCAACCAACCAGATCGAGCAAGGGGGGCCAGAGATAGGTCAAATCCACCCAAATGACCCCAGATGGCCCAGTTTTTGGCTAAATCTCTCTAAAAAGGTCAAATTTCACTTGTTTTGCATCAATCTTGATACAGGGTACTTATTATATGTTGTACTTTGGATTCCTAAAGCTTTTAGTCTACTAACCCATCATCCAAGGGTAGTTTTCACTATCTGTAAAAAATAATTTTTGGACGGACACTATAATTTACAGTTTTTTACTATGTAAAATCTGAATTTTCTTTAAAATAAAAAACATTTATATTGATTCTGACACTTCTACATCCAACTCACAGGTTTATCATTACTTTGAGAAAAGATTATTAATTTAACCCTTTTAGAAGGGAAGATATGGTCATTTGTTCTGGGAATGTCATTTTCGAGCCTGAGACCTGAAAAACAGGCTCAGAGTGGAACAGGTTAAAGAACATCCATAAACATTCATCTGTTTTGCAAATTATTTATCCAATATATCATATTCCATTTACTTGTGTATAGACTCTTCTTGCACTATTTCTATTGTATTTGTATTTACTTGCACATCTCAAAACATTCTCTTGCACTATTTTATCTGTTTTATGTGTTTTATGTCCTATACAGATGTACCTACCCATGTGGGCCCGTGATCGGCACAGGGTGGGCCCCTGCTGAAAGGAGGTGGTTTGGCATTGGGATATATATTTTTTAAATCCACTGGAGCAGAGAGAGGAGCTGTGGATTATTGTTATTGATTAATGCATCAGTGTTTTTTAGGGTCACTAAACTCACTTAAAATGAAAGCGTTTAGTTTATTTAATAAAAGAGCACATGTTCAATGTGAAAAGTGACAGTAGATAGAGATTAGTTGCAATTTGGTGCTATATATATATATATATATTTTTTTTTAAACACCTTGAATTTCAGGGGGGGCGCAGCGCCCCTCCAAGACAATGGTAGGGGAAACACTGAGAGACATGTAATCATTTACAAAACATCACCATGTTTTTATTTAACAAAATAATGTTGTTTAATCCACGTTGGCGTACTGTCTATAACTACAAAAACCATCGGTTTGTTTTTTCATCAGGAAATGCAGACCGGCTCAAACAAACTATTTTTAATCATCATCCTCACGATCATTTAATGTATCATATGTTCCCGGAATTGACATGAAAGCACTAATAAATGTGGTTTAATCCACGTGAGTTTACAACTACAAAAATAATCAGTTTGTTTTTATATCACATCCGACGGGAGGAAATGCAGCAGCTCTCACTACCGATTTTTAATCCTAATTTAATCATCATCTTCACGATCATTTATGTTTATGTTCGCCGAATTGACATGAAAGCACTGACAAATATGAATATACTGTTGTCAACTTCATTAAAACTTTATTAACTTGCCCAAACTCAGTAATTCACTAAAAAGAGGTTTATTTTTAATGAAGCCTCGTCATCTCACCATGGGCAAACGGGCTGTATTATTAGTGTTTAAAGGTGGGGTAGGTAAGTTTGAGAAACCGGCTCGAGATACACTTTTTGTTATATTCCATGGAATGCTCTTAACATCCCGATAGCAATGAATATCTTAAGTGCTTTGACAAAAAATCCATAAAAAAATGTAATCTGTGGAAGCCGTAGTACTGTAAAAAGCACGACCAATCATTTTAGCCGGGCCGGCTAAAATAACTGGATGGCCTACCTGCCTGTCAGCCTTCCATCTGTGCACAAACTTATCTCGTGCCCTCATTGGTCATGTGCGCGTTCGTGTGTGTTGGAGGAGGGGCTCTGTAAGGAAGTGGGAGATTTTTTTCCGGCTGTGTATTTTCAAATTCTAGCGCACTCGAGCTGGTTTCTCCAAAATTACCTACCCTACCTTTAATATTACTGCTATAACAATCACACATTGAGTTCATTGTTGTGCAATGTTAAAATCAGACCATTCTTTTTTTTTAAATAGTCTGAGGCTGCTTTTACACGGGAACGTTTGCGTTTATGCACAGTATGCGCTTTCATAAAAGTCTTCCGTTCACATGCATTCGTTTCATTTAACGTGTCTGTTCAAACGAGACCGCTGGAAACGCTGTAGTACATATGCCGGGACTGTAAGTGGCACTGTAACTTCCACCACAAAATACACCAAAAGCAGCGAAGAAGACCCCGGAGCAGCCCCGCAGCAATGTTGCCATGGCTACCCTTCTGTTTATGCCCCGTGGTGGATTTAGCAACATGTAGTAGTTCATGTAATTCTCCATGTCCACTTGTTGCTGATGGTTGTGGTAGAGGAGCTGTAGATTTTGCACTAACATCTGTAGCATGGTCGAGCTGTAGATGTTGTACTAACATCTGTAGCATGGTCAGTAGCAGTAGCACTAGCAGTAGCTACTGACAGTAGCTACTGGCCATGCTACAGCAGTGAGCAGCAGAGGCGGGGAGAGGTGGGGCTATCGTTATTTTTTCAGGAAATATTCGTATAGAGGCGATTACACGGACTCGTTTGACCCCCCAGAGCGTTTCGTTTGCAAATCTATCCACCTTGGGACCCGTTATCGTTTGTGGGGTCCGTTTGTTACGGCCTCGTGTAAATAATAGGGCTATACGCAAGAGAAACTATGCAGATACAAGCCGTTTCGTTCTCGTGTAAATGTGGCCTGAATGAAACGGCAGCTCTCAGGTGATCAGCTGTGTGTTTACACACCTAATGGCCCATCAGCCACAGTTCTCCCCCCCCCTGATCTCTCTTCTCCAGCAGTAAAGTTAACTGTAGGTTTGCATATTTATGCAGTGATCTGTCTCTTCATCTCTGAAATATGAACGTTAGTTTTTACTGAAATTATCAAATAAAGTAAACATTTCACAGTGTTTACAAACATTGACCATAACGTTCACCAGCCCCCACCCCCCTCTGAGTGACAAGCTGAGAAGTCAACTACTGTCAGGGAACATACTGTTACCCAGTTAGCTGTCTTTGTGTATTGCAACCAGCTGCAATGTATGGATCCACCAGGGAGAGCCGTGATGGACGCTGCCACAATGAAAATCATATGAAATAAACAGCTGATTCCTCACACACACAGTAGCCTGTTGTTTCTATGCATAAAATAGTGAGAAACATGCCTCTGGTTAATTATTATATAACTTGTTTTCTCCATAAAAGCTGGTGTGGTGGGTTGAAAGCAATACGGGAGGGAGGTGAAAATAACTATATTGTAGAATACAGAACAATTGTGATGCCGTGGCTTTATCTGAAAACTGAGAGCATAATTGCATTTATGGCCCAGGACAGACATATTTATTTAGATATGTTTTTTTTTTTTTTTTTTTTTTTAACAAGAGATAGTAGCCTATGTTTCAAATAATTGCCCATCGGAATGTGTGGAGAAAGTCTCCCAAGGGAGATGGGAGACTTTTGACTTTTGTCACATTCCGATGGACAATCGGAATTACATGCAGGGCAGCATTGCCGGTCTGAAAGGGTCTATGGAAATATCAAACATTTAACTAGAGAATGCAATTCCTGAAGAAATTGCTAGTGGGAATGCTTTATGCTGAAAAGCTGATGCTGAATTGCTATGCTGAAATGTAATGTGTGAAGAATTTAGATTGAAATGATACATGAACACTGGGGGCTAGAATGTGTGATAAGAGAAGAAAAGAAAGTAAAAAGGCTTGGAAAAGCAGCAGAATATTTGAACTGCAAACTATTGAACTAACTTGATGGCGAATGATCTGTCGCCATGGCAACGGTATTTGATGACAACCCATAATACGCTTAGATATGTTGATGGCTGCATCGTTACCAAACCTGTGAAGTTTTGGGCTGTTTGGAGCATTTTCACTGAAGTTATGAGAAAACCGTGTTTCATGGCGAGCATTGTGTTGCCATGGCAACGGCATTTGAAGAAATCTCAAAACTGTCCCGTAGATGTCTTCACGGCTGGACTGTTAGCACACATGTGAAGTTTTAGCACTTTTTGACAATTTTCATAGGAGTTATAGCAATATCGTGTTTTATTGCAAGGGATTGCCATGGCAACATCTTTTGAGGAAAACTCACTAATGGCCCATAGACATGTTGAGGGCTGGACCATTAACTGTCATCTGAAGTCTGGTGGTGTTTTGACCATTTTCATATCAGATACGACAACATCGTGTTTTGTGGCGAGGGATGCGTTTCCATGGAAACAGCCTATGGTGAGATCTCAGATTTGGCGTAGAGTTGTTGAGGCATGGACCGGTGATATACAAACGAAGTTTGGGGGACGATCGGACCGTGTCCATTGGAGTTACAGCGACATCGTGTTTTATGGCGAGGGACGGCATATGATGACACCCCATAATTGACGTAGAGCTGTTGAGGGCAGGACCATTAACCATTATCTGAAGTCTGCTGCTGTTTTATGGCGAGGGATGCGTTGCCATAGTAACACCACATTACGTAACATCAGATTTGATATAGAGCTGTGTTAACCATTATCTGAAGTCTGCTGCTCTGAGCATTACAGTAAGAGTTATGACATCATCGTGTTCCATGACACAGGTGTTTATATTTGAGCTAACGACATGTCTAGAGATCAAAGGTTTCCATGGTGATGTGCAGTAATCAGTGAGAGGAGAGCATTTGCATTGTTCTGAATGAGAGATAAACCTCTTACATGTGAATGTTTTGTTGAAGAACCGTAACAGATATCGGTGAAATTTCAAAGTGTGAAGCATGTCAAGGAACTTGAGCATCTGAAGTGTACCTTTTGTGTACTTCCGGGTTAATAATGTGGCCTTTTTGGCAGATTAACTAAAGGTGTGCGGCTGCTGTGGTGGGGAAAGATGAGGCTGAACTTACAATGGGGTTTAATGGAGACATGTTGAAAGTTTTTGTCCCTTCATGCCCTCAAGAGGCATTTTGTTTAATTATTTTGCTTAATTTTATTTTTATTTTTCAAGCTACGAGATGTTTTCCTACGTTCCTCATGAAAAATTATGTCTCAGGAATGTAGGGTTTGGGAATTATGGCATGTTTAAAAGAAAATATGAAAGCAAAATGTAATCTGTCCTCCACTCTAGCTGTGACATCACACACTCTAAAATCTGAAGTAGGCCTCTTTACCAAGATCTGAACAATGTTTAATATCTCTAAAAGTAAGAATCAGATTTAAAAGTTGTGTTACACGAATAATGTCAGAAAGATGTGTAACATTTTAAAGTTGGAATGAGGTTTCTGAGTGAAAGTATGAAGGAACAGTTAGCAGTTGAAGTCGCATGAAGATTTTTCAAGTCTGAAGAGTTTCTCCATTGACTTCCATGTTAAAAATGTGATGAATTATGGGATGTATCTCTGGAATTATGAAAGTTATGAATGAGAAAAGTAATAGCCATCGATTCCCGACCGAGCTGAACGTTTTGATGTTTGAACAGAGTTTCTGCGATGTGGAATGTGGGAGCAGAAGAGGCGCAAAATAACCCGGCGGAATAATAAAGAATTTTGTGCGTAGAAGAACAAGTAGTGGGAATGCTGTATCAGCATTCCCACTAAATTAAAGTTTTAAAAACAGTGACAGGTTAAAATCCGAGGTGGAAGAAGTATTCCGATTATTTAACTAGGTAAAAAGACGTGTTAGAAGCAAATGTCCTGCATTCCAAATTGTCAATAGCCCAAGTGAAAAGTATTATCATCTGAAAGTAAAATGAATCATTATGTTATTAGTATTAAATACATATAATTATTTGTACAACTTATATTTAGAAATACTCCGTTGTAATTATTGATGCATAAATGTGTTCATCCATTCAATGTGGCATCTATAATGGGGTTAATGTTAATGTGCTATAATGATATTATTTAATAATACAACACATTACTGTATAATACGTGATCATGTATGAGTTGATTTACTTTGATCTACTGTACTGTGTACACCACAACAATATTAAAAAATATATACTGCATATTAAAGCAAACTATTGTAAAGGTAAAAGTATGAGCATAAAAAATAAAGAAGTGTAAACATTTACATTATGATTATTTAATATATAAAGACTATATATTATTGAATTACAATTAAGATAATAAGATTAGATATACTTTATTTGATCTAAAATATTTCGGTTGGAATCTGCTGGGTGGAGTCCTATCTGGAGTGCTACATCTGTATATATATTCATGTTGCTCTGTTGGATGACTTCAGTTTTTCATTGCCATATCTACACTGTAGCTGCTTAGCACATGATGATAAAGCATTTGGGGATTTTCATAATTTTCAGAAAAAGTCAGAATTTTGTGGAAAAGTTTGAATTTTGAGATTTTCCTGAAAAAAGTCAGAAGTTTTTGATTTTCAGAGAAAAGTCAGACTTTATGAAAAATGACTGTATCTATCTTTTATCTGATTTATCTGTTTTACTTGTTCTATGTCCTACATATATTCATGTTGCTCTATTGGCCTGTATAGCCTGTGACTTCAGCTTTGCATTACCATAATGAAAAGCTACACTGTAGCTGCTGAGCATATGATGATAAAGCCCTGTATCTTGAAATTCCTGCAGATCGCTCAGATCCAGATGCAGGACGACATCAGCATGTACGTGTTCCTGCCGGACGACGTGACGTCCAACACCACGCTGCTGGAGGAGAGTCTGACGGCAGAGTTCGTGCAGGACCTCTCCATGACGCTGATTCCTGTCGAGGTGTCCCTGTCGCTGCCCGCCCTGAAACTCAGCTTCTCCACCAACCTGCTGCCGCTGCTCACTGACCTGGGTTAGTCACAAACCATCCAACCAAAAACACATTCAGAAAACCATTGACTTCCAGACCAGAGGACATGGAAGTGATTAACCGGTTAAGCCGAAGAGACCCCGGTACCGGGGCCCTCTCGCAACATCTTGCAGGAAACAGTGTCTGAGGGCATCTTAATATTTAATAAACTATGAATGTTTTATATCCATGTAACGGGAAGAAACTCATTTTTTTTAAAGCCCACAATGCTAACGCTGAGCCTCTGAATTAGCAACGAGCGAAAAATGCTAACAGATTACTGCACCGAAACTCACTCATAAAACCTTATTATTTATCTTTTCTGCACATCCAACACATCGATTCACATTGTGAGGTGACACAGAATCGATGGGTACATACATTATCACTCTATGATACGAACTTGCGACTTTATAAACAAAAACAGACATCAAAACATGTGGCGCTAGGTAGCTAAAAACGCTAACATCGTTTACCTGTGTCGTTGTCTGGTCAAAAGTAGTCTTCAATGGGATTAAAACGATAAAAACGCTGCTGAAGTTAATCCATAGGTTAACCTTTTAAGCCCTGAGCCTGTTTTTCAGGTCTCAGGCTCGAAAATGACATTCCCAGAACAAATGACCATATCTTCCCTTCTAAAAGGGTTAAATTAATAATCTTTTTTCTCAAAGTAATGATAAACCTGTGAGTTGGATGTAGAAAAGTCAGAATCAATATAGATGTTTTTTATTTTAAAGAAAATTCAGATTTTACATAGTAAAAAACTGTAAATTATAGTGTCCGTCCAAATATTCTTTTTTACTTATAGTGAAAACTACCCTTGGATGATGGTAAGGTAGACTAAAAGCTTTAGGAATCCAAAGTACAACATATAATAAGTATCCTGTATCAAGATTGATGCAAAACAAGTGACATTTGACTTTTTTAGAGAGATTTAGCAAAAAGAAACCACTTCTGGGGTCATTATTTCTGATAATCCATAAGCAATAAACCTGCTTTTCCGTTTCCAGATGTCAGAGCGAGAGATAGGTTCACTCTGACGCAAACCTGCATGCGCAAAGCCCTCACCTTTTTTTTTTACCATGTGTGTGTGTGGGGAAATTCCCCTTCGATTCTATTGGCTCTAACGGTCAGAAAGAGATGTCAATCACCAAAATCGACCAATGGGTTCCAGAGAAACGGTAAAACCCCCATTTCCACCCAAATCACCTCAGAGGTGGAGTTGTTTTTGCTAAACCTCTCTAAAAAAGTCAAATGTCACTTGTTTTGCATCAATCTTGATACAGGGTACTTATTATATGTTGTACTTTGGATTCCTAAAGCTTTTAGTCTACCTTACCATCATCCAAGGGTAGTTTTCACTATAAGTAAAAAAGAATTTTTGGACGGACACTATACTTTACAGTTTTTTACTATGTTCAATCTGAATTTTCTTTAAAATAAAAAACATCTATATTGATTCTGACTTTTCTACATCCAACTCACAGGTTTATCATTACTTTGAGAAAAAAGATTATTAATGTAACCCTTTTAGAAGGGAAGATATGGTCATTTGTTCTGGGAATGTCATTTTCGAGCCTGAGACCTGAAAAACAGGCTCAGGGCTTAACAGGTTAAATAAGATAACATGACATACGATACGACATGATACGATAATACTTTAATGGTCAGATCAAGTGTGAAATTCGAGTTGCATCACAGCAGCTCCATGTGCAACATCAACAGACAAATATCAAGACACATGAAAAACAAACAACACACATTGCACATAACAGCAGGATCAGTGAGAGAAAAGCTGCTCAAAGAGCCTTCAGATCAGATTCAGCTGTGAGGAGTAAATAAAATGGACCTTTATTAATCCCCGAGGGTAAATTCAGTAGTTTAACAGCAACAGGGTGAGAATGAAAAACAGGACAGCACAGATTCACACAGATTAGAGTTTATAGAAATCAGTGTCCCAACATCTAACTAAGTCCAATAAAGAGTAAGAGTAAGGTGAAAGAAATAGAGAAAAGACAAAAAGAAACAAAGGAGAGCTGCTAAACAGGCTGCCACTCAGGGCGGCGCCAAGTAAATCAGAATTAGAATCAGAATCAGAAACAGGTTTATCACCAGGTAGGTTGACACGTACGAGGAATTTGACTTGGTGTCGTGGTGCATGCATAAAAGTAAAACAAAAATGAGACACAGATAGACAACTATTTTAAGAAAACTACAATAACATAAAAAAATAAGAAAAAGCAGTACTTACATTGAGTATCATACTGACTCATTCATGCCTCCTGCAGGACTCTCTGATTGGCTCGCAGACACGGACCTGGAGAAGATCTCGACCCAGGCTACCAAGCTGGGAAGTGTCAATCACAAGGTCGCCATGGAGACGGCGCCCGAGGGGAACCAATACCCGAGGAGCGGTGCTCCGGGTCACCTGACGTACCGCGTGGACCGCCCCTTCCTGTTCCTGATCCGGGACGAGGCCTCGGGCGCGCTGCTGTTCATCGGCAGAGTGGTCAACCCTAAAACCCTGACAATGTAACACACACACACACACATGCTTTCTCTACAACAGATATCACACTTTTCCAAAATGTTTCACACTTTTAGGGGAATTTGCAAACTATGTGTGAAACTGCATGTGGTGAGAACAAGTCTGAATAACAATGATAGACACACACACACACACACACACACACACACACACACACACGCACACACACACACACACACACACACACACACACACACACACACACACACACACGCACACACACACACACACACACACACACACACACACACACACACACACACACACACACACACACACACACACACACACTCACTCTTAGCAGGTTCTAGGAGGGGTTTCAGCTGTTTGCTTATATTTGCGAGGATATTTGATTTAACGTTTTCGTCTTATATTTAATTTTTTCACGATGAAACATGTTAGCGTGCTCATGTTAGCATGACAAACACACTGACAATATTCTGAGCTCAAAAGTGTAGTTTTAGAGAAAATAAATCAAATGTTTTCTTCAAAGAAATAAACGACAATGAAAGGAAACACGTCTCTCTGGTTCCGTTTGTTCCTGCTCCCCAGAGGATGAACCTTTCATTTCTTAAAGAGGCCCTATTCTTCTTCTGTGGTGTTCCTTCTCCTGTAGTGTGTTATATAGGTTTTAGTGCATGTAAATGGTCTGCAAAGTCCCTGTGTTCCCTCCAGAGGGAGTTTCTCTCCCACACACTCCCCCGAACTTTGACAAAATAAAATGAGGTATAAATGAGTGTGCGTGTGTGTGTGTGTGTGTGTGTGTGTGTGTGTGTGTGTGTGTTTGTGTGTGTGTGTGTGTGAGTGTGTGTGTGTGTGTGTCCTGCACACATGTGGTCTTGATTTTCCACGGAAAGATTCCTGAGGTTTCTGCAACGCTGCCCAGGAGAAACTGGAGAAGAAGAAGAAGAAGAAGATTTTTGGATCCTTCAGAACAACGATATAAAAAACTCAAAGTAAAAGTCTTGCCATCAAAATCCAACATGAGAAAACTGCAGGAGAAATGTCTCCTGCTGTGAGTGATAGTGTTGAAAGACATTCTCAGATCCTTTATTGCAGTATCTGGAAAATACTCCACTCCAAGTACAATGTAATGCATTCAAAACCAAGAAAAACTAGCAAAATTGAGTTTTGGAAAAAAATGACTCAAAAGAAAAGCAGCCAATATTGTAATTTAGGTAGACAAAAAAAAGGTCATGTCTTTGTTCAGGCATGCATTTTAAAGGCAGGTTTATACAGCAGCTTTCAACACAAGGGAATTCAAAGTTTACAGAAACTAAAGACATTAGTGCAGCAGAATCACGTTATAAAATGTTAACCCCTGAGCCTGTTTTCCAGGTCTCAGGCTCGAAAATGACATTCCCAGAACAAATGACTATAACTTCACTTCTAAAAGGGGTAAATTAATAATCTTTTTTCTCAAAGTAATGATAAACCTGTGAGTTGGATTTAGAAGAGTCAGAATCAATATAGATGTTTTTTATTTTAAAGTAAATTCAGATTGAACATAGTAATAAAATGTAAATGATAGTGTCCGTCCAAAAGAAAAACATTACTTATAGTGAAAACTACCCTTGAATGATAGGATAGTAGACTAAAAGCTTTAGGAATCCAAACTATAACGTATAATAAGTACGCTGTATCAAGATTGATGCAAAAGAAGTGACATTTGACCTTTTTAGAGAGGTTCAGAAAAAACAACCCACTTTTGGGGTCCTTTCGGTGGATTTACCCTATCTCTGGAACCCATCAGTCGATTTTGATGATTGACACCTCTTTTGAACCATTAGAGCCAATAGAATCGAGAGGGAAGTTCCTAAAATCCATCTAAACATTACCATTGGTGAATGAGAGTGATGCGCAGCCAGCATGCCCAAAACCAGAAGCTGGGTTGTCGCTCTAATAGTGCTAATAACAGCTAATATGAAATCTCAGTTTTTGACAAAAATGGAATGATGGATTATCAGAAATCATTTCAAAGTGACACAGAGACATTGGATTAACCTATGGATTAACCTTCAGCAGCGTTGTTATCGTTTTAATGCCATTGAACACAACTTTTGATCAGAAAATCAGCAAGGGTAAGACTATTTTCCGTTTTTGCTCTTAGACGTTTCTTGTGAGACTTGTGTTTTGTTTTTCGGTAAAAATGGTTCGTATCGTCAGTTAGCTGAGTTTCTTCCCGTTAAGTGGGTATGACACATTAATAGGTTGTTAAATGTTAAGAAGCCCTGAGACACAGTTTCGTGAAAAAAAAGCCCGGGGATGCCGGGCTTAACAGGTTAAAAAGCAAAGATAATAAAATAACCCAGGTATAAAATAAGACATGAATAAAGTTACAGTGCAGTCTGAGATATGAATAGTTCTCTAGACTGGATTTAAAAGGACCTGCAGGATTCTGGGAGTTTGTTCCAGATGTTTGGATAACTAAACATCTCCAGGTTTATTTCTGGTTCTGGGGACAGAAAGCAGACCAGAAGACCTGAGAGTTCTGGATGGATCATAATGTAGCAGCAGATCAGAATAAACCATTTGATGCTTTATAAACCAGTAGCAGTATGAAGTATCTGACAGGAACCAGTGTAAAGACCTCAGAACTGGACTGATCCACTTTCTTAGTGTTAGTGAGGAACCAGTGTAAAGACCTCAGAACTGGACTGATCCACTTTCTTAGTGTTAGTGAGGAACCAGTGTAAAGACCTCAGAACTGGACTGATCCACTTTCTTAGTGTTAGTGAGGAACCAGTGTAAAGACCTCAGAACTGGACTGATCCACTTTCTTAGTGTTAGTGAGGAACCAGTGTAAAGACCTCAGAACTGGACTGATCCACTTTCTTAGTGTTAGTGAGGAACCAGTGTAAAGACCTCAGAACTGGACTGATCCACTTTCTTAGTGTTAGTGAGGAACCAGTGTAAAGACCTCAGAACTGGACTGATCCACTTTCTTAGTGTTAGTGAGGAACCAGTGTAAAGACCTCAGAACTGGACTGATCCACTTTCTTAGTGTTAGTGAGGAACCAGTGTAAAGACCTCAGAACTGGACTGATCCACTTTCTTAGTGTCAGTGAGGAACCAGTATAAAGACTTCAGAACTGGACTGAACCTCTTTCTTAGTGTTAGTGAGGAACCAGTGTAAAGACCTCAGAACTGGACTGATCCTCTTTCTTAGTGTTAGTGAGGAACCAGTGTAAAGACCTCAGAACTGGACTGATCCGCAGCTTTCTAATAGATTTATAGTGAGACCTGTAAAGACACCGTTATCGAGTCTACTGAAGATAAAAGTGTTTCCAAATCCTGCTGTGACATTATTCTTTTAATCCAAGATATATTCTTAAAGTGATAGTAGGTGGATTTAGTAACTGTTTTAATGTGACTGTTGAAAAAGCAGGACTTTTTAATGTGGTGGTATTTGTGATGTTTGACATCCAGTGTCCAGCAGAGGGAGACAAACACCACTTAAATTCACTCATACCCTTTGGAAATGTTTGATATTTAAACTTTACTTGAGTCAACACATGTTCTACCCCTTATTCCAGAGCGTTTAACATAACTATACTATCATCATCATCATCATCATCATCATCATCATCATCATCAACACTTAATCAGAAGGTTGTAAAAACTTGAAATACTTTATAATGGTGATACCTCTTTCATCTGTGTCCAGACAAAGCTTTGAATGAAATAAAGAACCTTCCTGGGCAAACGCTCACTTCTTCTTTCTTCTTTTAGCGGCTGAGTGTCTTTCTGA
Organism: Trematomus bernacchii; assembly: GCF_902827165.1. Lineage (NCBI taxonomy): Eukaryota > Metazoa > Chordata > Actinopteri > Perciformes > Nototheniidae > Trematomus > Trematomus bernacchii. The sequence goes on from NW_022987876.1 coordinate 726,408, forward strand.
TGAAACACCTTCAGACTGAACCCTCCTGTTTCCTGTCTGAGCTGCACATGTTATTTATAGAGAATGATGAAAAGTGTCTGTAGGGGGATGAGCCCCAAATAGAACTCACTCAAAAAACATTCATATTTTTTAACAGTTAAACCCTTCTAATAAAGGTGAGTTTGAGAAACCGGCTCGAGATACACTTTTTGTTATATTCCATGGAATGCTCTTAACATCCCGATAGCAATGAATATCTGAAGTGCTTTGACAATAAATACATAAAAAAATGTCATCTGTGGAAGCCGTAATACTGTAAAAAGCATGACCAATCATCTGAGCCGGCCCGGCTAAAATAACTGGATGGCCTACCTGCCTGTCAGCCTTCCATCTGTGCACAAACTTATCTCGTGCCCTCATTGGTCATGTGCGCGTTCGTGTGTGTTGGAGGAGGGGCTCTGTAAGGAAGTGGCAGATTTTCTCCGGTTGTGTATTTTCAAATTCTAGCGATCTCGAGCCGGTTTCTCCAAAATGACCTACCCCACCTTTAAGTGTTGTATTTTATTTGTGGTTTTATTATTATCTTTTTTACTTTACTGCATTTTACTACTTTAAGCTTCCTCATTTTTCACTTTAAAATGTATTTGATTTGTTTGAAAAGGGCAGTAAAAATAAAGTTTGATTCCTTCGTCACAATAATCCAGGGTTATTTCTTTTTTACTTTATTGTCCTGCATTTAGTGCTTTACTGTTTTATGTACTTAATGTGGGGGAAACTTCTGTGTAGCAATGCATTGGGAGTCACCGACTCAGGAAGGAGACACGGTGAGAGTTGGAGCTTTGATGTCAAACACTGATGGGTTTATTCAGAGTATTCGGCCGGAGGATTCACATCACAAGTCAAAGAGTCAGAGGTTCTGACTTCACGGTAGAGTTGCCACGTCAATTCTGAAGAGCCTCTCTCTATGCTAGACCTTTTAACTGGTTCACAGAGAGTAATCAACATCTCTGAAGGAGTAGACTAAACAGCTGGGAACACTGAACCACCTGCGTCCGACACTCATGGCCTCGAAGATTTCACATCTTAGAGTCCACAAACACCGATAAAGAAGTGCCTCAGCGTTCCCACAACAATTACCATTCGTGCCAGACAAGTTGACCGGTCACAAACTGATGACAACAACACATATGGCACCAATGCCTTTCCTTAAAGGAGATAACAGACGTCAGAGTAGGTCATAAAACGTCACAGAGCAAAAGGTTAGATATCTAGAAGAATTATTCCTTAACACTTAATGCATTTGTTAAGCGAGATTAAAGTCCTTCATTTATCAGAAAAGCAACTATTTTGCCAGGTTGGGTCATCGCCCGCTCTCAGACTCTCTTAAGTTTCTTTTGCAAATATATGACTTTTTGATTTAAAACATCACATTTTCAACCATAAATCCAGTCATTTAATGTCTCTAGATGTATATAACTGCTGCAATATGTGGCATGTTTCTGCTGTAGATGCTTTCACCTCCTTTTTATGCTCTACATCTGCACCAATGCATCGTATTTGAGAAGATGTTTGTAGCTTTGTCCTGTGAGAACCACATATCTTTAAAAAGTCAACATTTTTGTTCTCAGAAAACAGCCCTGTTCTCAGGTTGGGTTGATACATTTTCCAGCTGATCCAAGAGTCCTTGAAATCCTTCATTCAGCTTCAGAAGAAGTATCATTTTCTGAGACGTTGACATGTTTGAGCCTGCAGAAGGAAACTGTTGCAGCAACAACACGCTGAAGCCTGTCTGTGTGTGCCGAGAGCGTCAGGAATGTTTCATATAAACAAAGAGAGGGGATTATGAAATCATTGATCTGTCTCTGGAGACGGTTTGAAGACTTAGGATCTGAAGAGAAAGTAAAACCAATGAAGCAATCAGTCAGGATTTAATAGAGCATGAGGAAAACGTTGGCTAGAGTCAGCAATGCATCCAACAATCGTGGACATATTTCAGTCTGAAAGTAAGAGGGGGACTGAGAGGTATTTAGTGTCTGAAGTGGGGTTGTGTGAGGTACTTATAATAAAAATCTATTTATACTAGTGCAGAGCGTGTCAGGAATGCGCTCATGCTTCATGGGTTTTGAAGTGAGTGTGCACATGTTTACGGTACAGTCTACACATCATGAGTGTATTTTAGGACCTCTAAAAAAAGCCAGATTTAGTGTGTTTGCTCAGATTTGATGGAAGAAAGCCAAAATTCAGACTGACCAACAAACAACACGTCTTCATTTAAAAGACCCACGCAATTGGGCAGCTTCAGCAACCTGTACCGTAAAGGTGCGAATAAACGAGCAACGTGTTTACCCCAGAGACTCATTTCTATCCCCGCTAACGGACAGGCCTGTTATTTGGGAAAACTGTTTTTAAAAAGGGTCTGGTGGTAGTGGTCATGTTGTTGTCTGGATTTTGATGCATCTTTACGTCCGCTAACCGGAGTCATGATGAACGGACCAGGTTTCGCAGTTTCCCATGGAGACGCTGTTCCAATGGCCTCACACGGGGCACCATATCATTACGGTATTTAAAACAGATATAACAAGTATGAGAATTGTACAGGGTACCTTTATATGACGGAGATACTGTATCTGCTTATCAATAGGACATAGCTGGGGTCCTCAGAGTGACTGCACGGGGGCCGCAAAAATGTGAAACTGAAGACACATCCATTTTTTAAGTTTATTAAAGATTCCTCAGACAACATGTTTCACAGCTTTAGATTAATAAAAAAATAGCTTTGAAAGTGAATTTCAGAGTTTAGAAGTGGAGCAGATTAAAACCAGACATGTCAATAAAAAACGTGACTCTTCAACGATCACCATACACTCTGAGAAATGTACAATTATTATATATTTATAAAATGATTAAACTAAAATCTATGCAGGATTTAATGTCCAATGAAAAAAATAAAAAAATAAAAGTTTTTGACTAAAATAAGGACAGTTGAAGAATCACACCAATATCATTTCTAACCAGTTCCCTGTCCAGAACAGATTGAGTGCTTCCACATGTGTATTCTTTCACAGACAGAGGGTTAATGTTTACATGTTTATCACATTTATTTTGTGTAAACAAGATAGCTTTCTGAACCGAGTCGCCTGCACACCAGCCATGTAAAAAAATAGCTGTATGACGTTCCATTTTGTATATAAACAAAGAAATATTTACAGAAACATTGACTGTTTAAAAAAATATGCGGCATCTTTTTCGGAGCTTTCAGAAGCAAGTCATTGTGTAAGTACTCCAGAATGAGATCCACTCTGCAGGGTTAGCATGGCTAGCTTCACAGTGATGCTATAACAGCGGTTAGCATCCACCACTGAGACGCAGGACATTTGAGGGTCTGGCTGAATGACCGTGCCTCCAGTGAGAGCGCCGGACCATGCACAGAACAAGAAGATTTGAAAGGAGATCCGCTGCTTTCTTTAGGGTCGCTTAGAAAAGTTTGGTGCAACCGCCTCAACACCAAGAGCCCGACTGAAGTAACTTGAGAGAAGTTAAAATAAACTAAAAGCTGAACTTGAAAACCCAGAAAAGTGAGTACAATGAGCGGAGAGGTTAATACATCGTCTTTGTCCCAATACATTGATCAGCTTATGTACATCCACTGGAGTGTGAGCGTTAGTGAAACAATACAACATGAGAGACTCTGATTATACAGGCCGACAGATCCTTTACATGAACTGCAGTTTTGTTAGCGTAGCAGCTTCCACGTTAGCATTCTCTTTGAACTCTTGTTCTGCTTCGTTCAGCGTCTTTATTTCCCTGCGTCCTCTCGCTGTGTGTCTTCAGGTTTTGATTCCCTCCAGCTCCTTCTCTTTAGACGAAGCGCTCACCATCGCATACCCTCCCTTCACTCCTTTACCCTCCGTCTCCATCTGCCCGGCCCTCCGGCGCAGCACCACGATGGTCAGCAGGAAGCAGAGCAGCGCGCCGCACACAAACACCACCTGCAGACCCAGAAACCTACACACACACACACACGGTGTCAAAGATTGTGTCGTTTGGTGACCTGTGTAGTGTCTAATGAAGGTTAATCCAATCCAACTTTATTTATATAGCACATTTAAAAACAACAGAGTTAAAGTGCTGTACATCAATAAATATATAGCAAAACGCAGCATAAATACATTTAGACGAAACAAATGTAAAAGCACGAGACAATAAAACCATACTTGTAGCCACGGACTGAAAAACTCTCAAACACGATGTAAAAACATTTGAAAACTTTGGTTTTAAAAAGCCAGATTATTGAAAAACTACTGGACATATTTTAATTAAACTTGGTGGAAGTGTGAAGCAGAGACTAAGGAAGAACCTATTTACATTTTTAGCAGATCTGAATCAGGACTCCAGCCTAACGTCATGATTTCTAGAGGGTGCGAAACCTCAAGAATCTGCCAGACCGAGCTGCTGAGTAAAGGCTTCCTCTGAGGAGTTCTGAGATTTGTTTTATAGGGTTCGTTACCAGGATCAAAGACAAACTATTGCACAATTTTTCATGAAACTTGGTGGAAGTGTGCTGCATGGACCCAAGGGGAAAACCCTGTTACATTTAGAGGATATCTGAATCACGGCTCCAGACTCAGGAGTTTCCAGGGTCAATACCTCAAGAATCTGCCAGAACCAGAAGCTCTTCATTCTGCCAAGGAGGTCGTGTTTTTAGTTTGTTGGTCTGTTTAAGTACACAGTCACTAAGTACTTATCAAAAGACGAGGCTAATAGACCCACGTCTCACCTGTCATATCATGGCTTCACAAAATAAAAAATAAATTAAATTATAAAAAATGTAAACCAAACCATTTTTTATAAAAAATGAAGAATATACAAATTAAAACAAATTAAATAAAAAAAATTGTATAAAAATTACAAAAATATAAAAAGGTTTACGATGAAAAAATAAATATAGAACATTTGAATTAATAAAGAAAAATATAATACAAATGTTGCTGACCTCTGTCTGAAGCGGTCCAGGTCGTAGTACTGACAGGAAGTCTTCTTGCTGCACTTCCTGCCCCACCAGATGCAGGTACTGTCGATGACGCTGCCGTACAACACCGGGCCGGGCATGAACGCTGCACACACACACACACACACACACACACACACACACACACACACACACACACACACACACACACACACACACACACACACACACACACACACACACACACACACACACACACACACACACACACACACACACACACACACACACACACACACGGTCAAAGATTGTGTCGTTTGGTGACCTGTGTAGTGTCTAATGAAGGTTAATCCAATCAAACTTTATTTATATAGCACATTTAAAAACAACAGAGTTGACTAAAGTGCTGTACATCAATAAATATATAGCAAAACGCAGCATAAATACATTTAGACAAAACAAATAAAAAGATTTCCCTCTCAATATGAAAATGTTTTAAATGCATACACTGCTGTATTGACAGATCTGAGGTCAGTGAATGAAGGTCTCAGAGTTTAACCTCAGACCTGGTGTATGCCTTGCTCAAAGTGCAGAGGAAGTCATTACTTACCGAGCACTCTGAACAGCATGTACTGCACCCCCACTGCGAACGACTTGTCCTCCGCAGGCACCGTCCTGCAGAAACACAGCATGACAAACAAGTGATACAATCAGTGTGAGGAAATCAGTGTGCACTTCCTGTGGGCGCACCGTCACGCTGTGGTTATCCTTATAATTGCTGTGGTGTTGTTGTTGTTATATCTGTGGTTTTTGAGTCACTTCGTAGTCGTTCTTTGTTCATTAGCAGCTGTTTTATATCAGAGTAACATTTTCTGTTGATGGTATCTCAACATTCTGTCAACTCGAGTCATTTTCCCTTCAGTCTGACCGTCTAAACTCTATATTAATGGACTCTGAATTGTCCTGAAAGGTAAACTGGACCCTGCTGAAACCAGTGTGACCATTTAGATAAAACCAAAACTGTAACGATGAGCCTCAAGGTTTACCAAATCATTAAAATAAATTACACGTGGAGGTCCAACAGCAACTGGAAACCTTTGAGAAAACAGAACAAGCTTTTTTTGGTTTTTGTGTGACTTTGTAGTCGTTCTATGTTCATTAGCAGCTGTTTTGTGTCTGTAGTAAGATATAAAAGTAATTGGTTCATTTTCTGTTGATGGTATCTCAGCAGACGTTCCTGCTGCTGTCAACTCTACTTTGCGCTTGTTTTTAGAGCGTTTTCCCTTCAGTCTGACCGTCTAATCTTTATATTAATGGACTCTAATCAGGAATTGTCCAGAAAGGTAAACTGGACCCTGCTGAAACCAGTGTGACCATTCAGATAAACTAAAACTGGAACGATGAGCCTCAAGGTTTACCAAATCATTAAAATAAATTCCATGTGTGGTCCAACAGCAACTGGAAACCTTGGAGAAAACAGAACATGCTTTTTTTTGTTTTTGTGTGACTTTGTAGTCGTTCTATGTTCATTAGCAGCTGTTTTGTGTCTCTCTTTGTAGTTAAATATCAATCAGAGTAATTGGTTCATTTTCTGTTGATGGTATCTCAGCAACTCTACTTTGTGTTTGTTTTTAGAGTGTTTTTCTTTCAGTCTGACCGTCTAATCTTTATATTTCTAACTCTCTGAATTGTCCTGGAAGGTAAACCGTGAGGCTCAGAGTTCCAGTTTGGTTTTATCTGAAGCGTCACGCTGGTTTCAGCAGGATCCTGGCAGCTGCTTTATCCATCAGTGCCTGGTTCTCTGATGAGGAACAGGTGAGGCAGCAGCTTAGGAAAATAAAAGTCTCTGCTTTTAAACGACAACGCCCCCCCCCCCCCCCCCCTTTCTGACCCTCTAATCATTTCCATATAATCCAAAAAACTTGTTCTGTTTTCTCAAAGGGTTCCAGCTGCTGTTGGACCTCCGTGTGGAATTTATTTTAATGCTTTGCAGCTGTGAGCAGCTCTTTTGTTTTAGTTATCTTCAAATCACATGAGTGTTGTAATGTTTAATATAAACTTAAATTAGAGTCATATGTGCATATCAGATGCTATTTAGTTTAACATTTCTGCTTTTTTTTAACCAACGATAATTATTACACAGAGAGCTGCTGTTCCTCTCTGGATATTGAGGTTGGTAGATTAAAACGTACGGTGGCCCGGAAGTGCAAGACACCACAGCATTTCAGAAAACGCCGCAGCATTTCACAAAACACAACAGCATTTCACAAAACACAACAGCATTTCACAAAACACAACAGCATTTCACAAAACGCCGCAGCATTTCAGAAAACGCCGCAGCATTTCAGAAAACACAACAGCATTTCAGAAAACACAACAGCATTTCAGAAAACACCACAGCATTTCACATTGGACGGAAAGGGTATTCCTTTAGGGAGAACACTTCTTGTTTGTGATTGGACAGAGCCAGCCAGAGAAGCACTGCTGTGATTGGTTGTTTTTGCTGCCAGTCAAGAAATGACGCTTCGTGATTGGTCAGCACCCGACAGCGCAACATGTCCCAACACATCAACCGTTAGCTGTTAGCACACACTCAGAGCTCACAGCTCCTCATATCTGTTCAGAAACTGGACAAAAGTTAAACATGTACAAACCACAGACTGCCTATGTCATGGCGAATACAGTCGCTGCTTTATTTATGTCTGTATGACGTTGTTGTGAGTGTGGACGGAGCAGCTACAGGTTAGTTTAGCCTGATGGATCCGATTCCATTCAGAAAACACGCATTTTAAAAGCTTTTCGCCTGCCGTCTTGTCTGCAGACTTGTCAAAGCATTAATTCATGGTTTTTACTAACCGGTATCAGTATGTAGTTACTTCGGCATCACTTTGAAACGTGTATTACAATTAAATCACGGTCAATATGTTCATTTTGTTGTAGTTGGTATCTCCCCTAGGATTTACATGGAGATACGCCCCGCCCCCTCTCCAGCGCGTCTTGTTTGAATGACAGGAACAAACACAGCTGACAGCCGCCGTGAAACTCGAGCGATTAGAGCGATGCGAATATTGGGTAGTCTACCATAGTATTTACATGGAGATAAGCCCCTTAAAAACCATGAATTAATAAAGCATTAATTCATGTTTTTTTTCGCATCGCTCTAATCGCTCGAGTTTCACCGCAGCTGTCAGTGTTTACTCCTGTCATTCAAACAAGACGTGCTGGAGAGGGGGCGGATCGATCAGGCTAAACTAACCTGTAGCTGCTCCGTCCACACTCACAACAGCGTCATACAGACATAAATAAAGCAGCGACTGTATTCGCCATGACATAGACAGTCTGTGGTTTGTACTTGTTTTTTTGTCCAGTTTCTGAACAGATATGAGGAGCTGTGAGCTCTGAGTGTGTGCTAACAGCTAACGGTTGATGTGTTGGGACATGTTGCGCTGTCGGGTGCTGACCGATCACGAAGCGTCATTTCTTGACTGGCAGCAAAAACAACCAATCACAGCAGTGCTTCTCTGGCTGGCTCTGTCCAATCACAAACAAGAAGTGTTCTCCCTAAAGGAATACCCTTTCCGTCCAATGTGAAATGCTGTGGTGTTTTCTGAAATGCTGTTGTGTTTTGTGAAATGCTGTTGTGTTTTGTGAAATGCTGTTGTGTTTTGTGAAATGCTGTTGTGTTTTGTGAAATGCTGTTGTGTTTTGTGAAATGCTGCGGCGTTTTGTGAAATGCTGCGGCGTTTTCTGAAATGCTGTTGTGTTTTCTGAAATGCTGTTGTGTTTTCTGAAATGCTGTGGTGTTTTCTGAAATGCTGTAGTGTTTTCTGAAATGCTGTTGTGTTTTGTGAAATGCTGTGGTGTTTTGTGAAATGCTGTGGTGTCTTGCACTTCCGGGCCACCGTAAAAACATATTTACAAGGAGAATACATTTTGTAATTTGGGTGAAGGAAAGTTTGTCAGGTTTCTTTACAATGCAAAACTTATACTTACTTATAAGGACCTCTTGTGTTTTCAATAAAGGGACTCGACTGCCTCGAAAAATATCTAGCACGATTTGTTCAAATCAGCTTAATAGGGGCATATTTCCCCAGTACTTTATATTAAATATTGTATACATACAACGAAGCTGTGAACATTTGATTATGAAAGTTGTTTAAGTTCCCTCAATATTTTAACGCATTTGCTGCACTCTGTTTTCTTAAATAGAATATAATAGAATATATCTTATTGTCATTATACAGAGTGGTGAAAGCAGAGGTAGTAGCGATGACAGTGCATCGAGATAAAATTCAATGTCAATGTGCATATTTACACTTACAGTCTAAACACTTTAAATGTAGTGTATTTCTAACTGTGTGTTCATAAATGGTTATAGTAACCAAATGTAAATGTACTGATGGTGTCTTTGTATGCTCCTGCAGGATGATAGCCCAGTTGCATTTGTGACATAACAATTCAGATCATATTTTGACATTTTGACCCTCATGCTTTCCCACCTGAGGATCATCATGACGGAGGGCGTCTGGGAGAAGGAGGCGATGAAGCTGGTGACGCCCAACAGAGCCACGAAGGGGAGCAGGAGGTTTGAGCATCCACTGCCACAAGTCCCCGGAGAGGCGACGCCGAGACCCCCGACACACTCACACTCAGTGTAGTTCTACAGACACATATAACAGGGGTGAGACAGCGCCCCCTACAGGCTGTGGGGGTCTTTACAGACACAATAAATAAATAAATAACAAAGACAGGTCATGGGGTCATCTGTCCTCTGGAGAGATTAGGATATTTAAAAGTGCACGATTAGTTCCGTGACAGTGGTGAAATGAGTTCCCAGATAAATATCGATTTAGTTCCCTGAAAGTGGAGAAATTAATTCCAGGTAAATACTGAAGTGAGTTCCCTGAGATCCCTTAACCTGTTAAGCCCTGAGCCTGTTTTTCAGGTCTCAGGCTAGAAAATAACATTCCCAGAACAAATGACCATATCTTCCCTTCTAAAAGGGTTAAATTAATAATCTTTTTTCTCAAAGTAATGATAAACCTGTGAGTTGGATGTAGAAAAGTCAGAATCAATATAGATGTTTTTTATTTTAAAGAAAATTCAGATTGAACATAGTAAAAAACTGTAAATTATAGTGTCCGTCCAAAAATTCTTTTTTACTTATAGTGAAAACTACCCTTGGATGATGGTAAGGTAGACTAAAAGCTTTAGGAATCCAAAGTACAACATATAATAAGTACCCTGTATCAAGATTGATGCAAAACAAGTGACATTTGACCTTTTTAGAGAGGTTTAGCAAAAAACACTCCACCTCTGAGGTGATTTGGGTGGAAATGTTTTTTTTTCCATATCTCTGGCCCCCCTTGGTCGATTTTGATGGTTGACACTTCTTTCTGATGGTTAGAGCCAATAGAATCGAAGGGGGATTCCCCCCCACACACACGTTGTAAAACAAAAAGGTGGGGGCTTTGCGCATGTAGTTTTGCATGAGAGTGAAGCTATCTCTCGCTCTGACATCTAGAAACGGAAAAGCAATCTTATTGGCAGTCTTATTTCTCATGGATTATCAGAAATCATTTCAAAGGGACACAGACACATTGGATTAACCTATGGATTAACTTCAGCAGCGTTTTTATCGTTTTAATGCCATTGAAGACCACTTTGGAGCAGACTACAGAGACAAGGTAACCATGTTAGCATTTTTAGCTACCTAGCGCCACATGTTTTGATGTCTGTTTTTGTTTATAACGTCGCGATTTCGTATAATTGAGTGATAATGAGGGTACCCTTCGATTCTGTGTCACCTCACGATGTCATGGATGTGGAGAAAAGATCAATAATAAGGTTTTGTGAGTGATTTTCGGTGCAGTAATCTGTTAGCATTTTTCGCTCGTTGCTAATTCAGAGGCTCAGTGTTAGCATTGTGGGTTTTAAAAATTAAAATGATCAGTTAGATTAGTTTCTTCCCGTTACATTGATATAAAACATTCATAGTTTATTAAATGAACATGCCCTCAGACACTGTTTCCTGCAAGATGTTGCGGCAGTGCCCCGGTTCCGGGGTCTCTCGGGCTTAACAGGTTAAAAAGTAAAGAAATGAAGCCCTTACAATAATGAAATTAGTTCTCTATCTGTGTTTTAAAATATTTGTTTTACTTTTATGTATGCACGATGACATGGAGTCAAATTCCTCGTACGTGTCAACATACCTGGTAATAAACCTGTTTCTGTTTCTGATTCTGATAACCGGGGTGAGACAACGCCCCCTACAGGCTGTGGGGGTCATTACAGACACAGTCAACATTGAATTAAGCAACCTTATATTGCCGAAAGTAGTTCCCAGTCAATGGTGAAAGTAGTTCCCTTACATTTGTAAAATAACATCCCTGTCAAATGTGTTCCCTGTCAGTGGGGTTGTATGATCCCTGTCAATAGTGAAATTAGTTCCCTTTCAAAATCCCAAATAAGTTCCTCGTTAGTATTTACATCAGTTCCCTAAACTTCTAAAATGAGTCACCTTACAGTGCTTAAATTGCTTCTCTGTAAATATTGAAATTAGTTCCCTGACAGTGGTGAAATTCATTCCAGATAAATACTGAAATTAGTTCCCTGAGATCCCTAAAAAGTTATGAAATGAATCCTTTTCAATAATGAAATGAGTTCCCTAACGAAGGTAAACATAGTTCCCTGTTAATGGGGAGAGCAGTTCAACATTATTTTGAGTCGTTTTTTTCTGATTTGTTTTCATTAGTATAATTAGTTCCCTGTCACTAGTTAAATGAGTTCCATATGAATGTTGAAATTATTTTCGTGTCAAAATTGTATTAAGTAACCTTATATTGCCAAAAGTACTTCCACGTTGATAGGGAAATGAGTTCCCTTACATTTGTAAAATAACATCCCTGTCAAATGTGTTCCCTGACAGTGGGGTTGCATGATCCATGTCAATAGTGAAATGAGTTCCCTTTAAAAATCCAAAATAAGTTCCCTGTTAGTATTAACATTAATTCCCTAAACTTCTAAAATGACTCACCTTACAGTTCTTAAATTGCTTCTATGTCAATATTGAAATGAGTTCCCTGTTAGTGTTATATTTATTCATAACGTAATGATTCCCCTGTTATTTATTCAATTAGTTCCCTGAGAGGGCTTGGTTGTGAAGTAAAAATCTGTCCCATGATGAAGTATTTTGTGTTTCTTTATATCTTAAATAAATAAAAAGATCCTTCCTTTAGATAAGCGCGGATGTTTTTGAAGTCGTGACCGCCTTCTGTATCGCTGCATTTCGTCACAGCTTCTGGGAGAGGGGTGGTGATCAGTCATTTCTCGGATGTGTCTGCTTTCCTTCATTCCTCTCTATTTACTCAAACCCCCTCTAAGATTGTTAGGAACTAATGTTTCCAGGGAACATTAGTTCTCTGGAAAGTCTCAAGGGAACATGATGGAGGAGAGAGTGAAAGTAAAACCAGCAGAGTGAAATTCTTTACCAGCTACGTTACCATCACAGTAACAATCTCTAAAAAAAACAGTTCCGATCAGTATCCTTTAATCCGTAAAGTCCTACTGTTTACCCTGAGAGGTTTTAGAACAACATCTGGATATTATATAACTTCCTGCACATCTGGAATATCACTTTAAGTCTAAAATACGTGTTTCACTTTCATTTTCTTGTCCTAAAAATGTAGAATTATTGCCAACATTGAATGCCAACTAAATGAAACTGTTAGGATAAGACTTTTCACTTTCGGATTAGCAGACTTTAGGCTTTTCCATTATTTATAATTTGTATGGAAACTTAAACAGGAAACAATCTTTATCCAACCTTTGCAAAAACTATTCTAGATATATTTAGAGTCACCTTTAAGGTCAAATGTATGCAACTAAATATAAATAGTATGTTAATGTTAAATGTTGTCTGGTTTTCTAATGGTGGAAACTTTTATGATCTAGTTCAACAATGTTCTATTATCTGGAAAGTTTCAGGGATGTTCTTGTAGTGTTTCTTTCTTCCCTGAGGGGGAATCTCAATGATTTAAGGGCCAGCAACGTTAACTCTGGTTCTACCATTGGGCCATTTGATGTATTTGTTTATGAGTAAAGATGAATATCTATCTCTCTAGTGTTTCCTGTGAACTTTACCACAGCTTCCAGCTGCTTTTAGTCCCTCCACTAACCTTTGGTTACACTGAGAGATTTTATTTGGCTTCAATTATTGTTTCACTTTGATTAATAATGCAGTCTGTTCCCACTCAAGACCCTTCCCACAGAAAATGGATGTTCAGGGAATTGGAGTATGTTTGAATTTAAACTGAAAACCAAATGGGCTGTAACAGTGAAAGAGATAAAGGAACAGATTATAGTTTATTTCCTTAACCCATAAGAACCCGGACCCATTTATACTTTTGGGAAAGTTATGGGGAACACCATTTAGACTAAACCAGACCACATAGATCACATTTCTGACAAGTAACCCCCCTTAGTGTCAAATATTTTAAAAGTGACATATACGTCACATTGGGAGTTAATGGTAAAGTAATGCTTATTAATAACTTCATTAATGAGGATGATGCTTTGGTTTACATTTGTTTTAACATTCTCTGAACTGAAAAGTATAGAATATATTAACTAAATATCATTGAATCAGCTAGATTAACTGAGCAGAACATAATCATATTTCTAATTGTGACATATATGTCACTCTAGATATACTGAGAAATGTTAAGGTTAATGTCACAGCGATCTTTATATTATTTGTTTCATATCAATATGTACAAGATTATTTTTCAAAACAGGTTAAATGTAACAAAGGACATGTTATGTAAGCATTGTAATTCTTAAACGGCTTGAATCTTACCTTTAGCCACAAAAAACAAGCTTTTGAAATGTAATCACATGACCTGGATCATGACCCACCAGACTGTTCAGGGTGTGTCACTTAGGCTGTATAAGGAACCTTCCAGAACATGTAAATGTAATCTATCTGTGTCACCGTGGGCTCTTATGGGTTAAGAAGACATTTCCAACCGAGTACGATTGATTTACACACAGTTATTATTGTTAATGCTGTATTGGTCCCAAAGTTGATATAGTAGTTCTTACGGTGGGTTTGTTGCTGGCGTCAATCTGTATGTTGCTGCAGCCGGCGTGGCAGGGGGACCTGAACTCAACGCCGTCAGAACCGCAGACCGGGTTAAAGGCCTCCGCCGGACACCTACAGCCGGCGCTGCACGACAACACAGCACTGCTGCAAACACACACACACACAATATTAATAAACTTAATGTGTTAGGGTGTGTAGATACAAAACGTGAAATTACTTAGTTATCAGTGGGGGAAATGAGTTCCCTGTCAATAGTGTATTTAGTTCTTTGTTAGCAGTGAATTTACCTTACATTTGTTAAATTAGTTACCTGTCAAAAGTAAAATTAGTTTCTTGCCAAACGTGATATTAGTTTCCTTTCAGTGCTGGAATTAGTTCCCTATCAACAGTGAATTAAGTCCGCTATCAATGGGGTAATTAGTTCCCTGTCATAAGTGGAATTGGTTACCGATTGGATGTGGAATTACTTTTCTGACAACAGCAATTAGTTTCAATTCATTAGTGAAAACTATTTCTTGAGAGTGAGACAATTAGATCCCTGTTACTGAGGAATAGTTCCCTTTAGGGCACTGCAATTCCCGTTCAATCAGGAAATTCCCTGTCAGTTATGAAATAAGTTCATTTTCTGTAAATGAATAAGTTCCCCGTTAGCAGTGAAAATAGTTCTGAATTCTGAATTTCCTTTTAGATGTTAAATGAGTCCCCTTTCAGCTTTAGACGTAGGTCCATTTAGTTGGTAAAATAGGCAGCTACCCTTGAGGAAAGACCTCGGCGACCTTCTGAGTTGAGCAGCCAATGAACAGCAGCGGTGTGGAGGACAGGATGCAGAGCAAGATGGCCGCGGTGCAGAGTTTACTGGCTCCGCCCACCGAGAGACTCAACCTCCGCATCAGGACGCCGCCGAGCACGGTCCCCAGCACCGCCAGTGGGATGCAAACTCCTCCTGAAGAAATCCAGAAGACACAAATTCCATATTTCAGTTGACTGTATATAACTTTAATTGTGGCTGTTTTTACAATGCTCCAAATAGTAGTAGTAGTACAAGCAACTCATTTCACCATTGTAAGGGAACACATTTGACTAGAGACAGGGAGCTTATTTCCCCACTGATAGGTAACTCATTTAAGAGGATGGTAATTATAATTTTGTAAGGAAACCAGTTTCACTTCCGACAGGGAACTCATTCCACTATTGACAAGGGGCTAATTTTATCACGGACAGGGAACTAGGTAAGAGGTAAGTTATTTTCTGCGTGAGGAAACCAGTTTCACTTCTGACCGGGAACTAATTACACTACTGTTATGGAACTCATTTAACAGAGAGGTAATTTCACCCCTCAAGGTTCCCGATGTCATACAAACTAAATAACTTTCTCTGAAATGTAATATTTGTGGCTCTTACTGGTGTGATGATTGCAGACAGAGATGGCAAAAGTACACACATCCTTTACTCAAGTAGAAGTACAGATACTCGTGTTTAAAAATACTCTGGTAAAAGTAGAAGTACTGACTAAACTTCTTGACTCAAGTAAAAGTAAAGAGGGCTTTGAAATGTACTTCAGTAAAAAGTACCCATAACTAGCAGCTGTTTTAAAGAGTACCTGACCTCCCTTTATATTAATAGAACAATAATGTCATTGTTAGCTAATGAATGTTTCCATGCTGAACAACGGCAACATGACAACGTTTTCATTGGTCCCTCTTCTTTAGAGAAGACCAGGAAATGATGGATACACGGATCGTGTTCAAATCAATAGGCACGCAATGACTCTAAATAATAATGATCACGCCACCAAACACACATTCAAACTAAAGGAACCAGCCTGTTTGGAAAATGTAAGAAGTAGAAAGTACAGGTATTTGTGTTCAACATATAAGAAGTAGAAAGTACAGGTATTTGTGTTCAACATGTAAGAAGTAGAAAGTACAGGTATTTGTGTTCAACATGTAAGAAGTAGAAAGTACAGGTATTTGTGTTCAACATGTAAGAAGTAGAAAGTACAGGTATTTGTGTTCAAAATGTAAGAAGTAGAAAGTACAGGTATTTGTGTTCAACATGTAAGAAGTAGAAAGTACAGGTATTTGTGTTCAACATGTAAGAAGTAGAAAGTACAGGTATTTGTGTTCAAAATGTAAGAAGTAGAAAGTACAGGTATTTGTGTTCAAAATGTAAGAAGTAGAAAGTACAGGTATGTGTGTTCAACATGTAAGAAGTCAAAGTAAAAAGTCGTCAGAAAAATAAGTAGTGGAGTAAAGTACTGATACCAGAAAAATGTAATTCAGTCCAGTAACAAAGTATTTGTACTCCACTACTTCCAACCTCTGCCTGCAGACCTGTTTGCTCTCTCACCTATCATCATGATGGAGAAGGAGACGGTCTGGGTGAACTGTCTCTCGATGAATTTGGACATGAAGGTGGCGAGGCCGGCCAGCAGCGCCGCCAGGTTCACCTGAGCCAGAACCACCAGCAGGTAGATGGGGCTGCGCAGCGTCCGCAGGGCGATACGAGGGAAACCTGAGGAACAGAGGGAGGGAGGGAGGGAGGAAGATGGTGATGATGATGATGATGATGATGATGATGATGATGATGATGATAGAGAGGATTAGCCATAAAAGTCAAAGCCAACTTTATTGTCAATCTTTCAGTTTGTGTGTACAGACAGAGAGATCGAAATACCGTTTCCCACAATCCAGAGGAATACAAAATACAAATATATATAAAATATGTATACAAATATGGATATACATATATATACACAATCAACAGACACATGTGTACATATGCACACATAAAAGGCCAATACTAGCAGGCATATTAACCCGTTTTCTATTCCCAGTAGTTTCAAGTGTCAAGTCTTTATCATCATGTGCTCAGCAGCTACAGTGTAGATATGGCAATGAAAAACTGAAGTCCTCCTCCAACAGAGCAACATGAATATATATATGACACAGAACAAATAAAACAGATAAAATAGTGCAAGAGAATGTTTTGAGATGTGCAAGTAAATACAAATAAAATAGAATAGAAGTAGTAGTGCACAAGGTTTAAAATCCCCATTGTTGCTTCAGTGCTGATGGTCCAGCATCACAGTGACCTCTGCTCGATGCCCTGTAGTTGCCTCCGCTGCAGACAGGAAGCAGAAGGGAAATAAGAGTCTTACTTTTGAGGAACTGGAGGAAAGATGTTTCCGAGTCAGTCTGCTGAAGCTGCTGCTTGCAGTCCGGCGTCGACTCCACGTCCTCGTCCTCGTCCTGCACAAATATGGAAGCAGAACGTCTTGTTATTTCCCGGCAGGTTTAAAAACCCCTGAGTCTGCAGCTTAAGGTTTACATTAACAGCTCTAAATGACACTTCAGATAAATGTGCATGCTGCAGAATGTGGTCTGTGTTATGAACTCTGCATACCCAGAAATACATCATAGTTTCTTTGGTAAAAGCAGGTTACTCATGAAACAGGCATTTATTTAGTAAATGGGTTGCTTAAAAGCTTTTCTGGTAAATACTATAAAATATTAATTTTCAGAATGCTATTAATACTGCCACTGTAGAGGACTGAATATTAAAAAAACTGCATACTATATGTTATGTGGTTTACTAAATTGTTTACAGTGGAGGATCTGTCAATACATAGCAAACACATTTATTTTAATGCATAAAAAAAACACTTGTTAGCTTGGAGAAAAAGATGTCCCTTTCCTAAAAATATTATAAATTAATATTTTTGTCAAACTTCAATTCTGAATAGCAACCCTAGTTTAAATTCAACTTTTAATGCGACTTGTGTTTTATATAAAGACAAAAATGTACACTTTATATCGCAAATTAAATGATAAGGGGATTTTTCTAAATGTTCACAATCAGGGATATTTCAATAATTTCCGAAAAAAAGAAATGTAATTCAGATTCAAAATAAGGAATACACTTCCTAAAATTATTATATATTGATATTTGTTTCCACTAATGTTGTGTGTTATTAACACCGCAAATAAAACAATCACTAAAAGCATCTTAGTCATGAAACAAGTACTTAATTAGTTGTTGGGTTGCCTAAAAGCTTTTCTGATAAACATTCACACGCTCAGAACTTAAATTTGAGTCGGACCTCAGTCGGTCGGCGTTCCTGACATGGTGGTCCAAACGAGAATGTGTGTTTAGGCTTCTCTTCTGTTTATGGCTGGATTTTTAACCTCTGATAAAACACAGAGCCACGAGCCGAGCCTCTCAGTCGATCAGATGATTTACGATCAAACAAAGGTTAGGGTTAATCTGTCAGGTAGGATCATCGAGCCCCAAAAACCAGACATTACATTACATTACATGTCATTTGTTAGACGCTTTTATCCAAAGCGACTTACATACATTCAGTACTGTGGACAATCTCCACAGGAGCAATTTGAGGTGAAGTGTCTTGCCCAGGGACACAACGACATGAGAGACAGACAGAGAGACACTCTGGAAAAAAGAGAGGAATGCCACAAAGTGATTTTGCAAAAGATTTTGGAAAATGTAAATTGGAAACTTGAATGAAAAATCTTGAAATATCTTTGAAATGTATTTTAGTGTTATCTGAGTACTTGAAGTTGTACAGATAACATATTTAGTGACTCCATTATGAAAAATGTTCTCCTCATTCTGACCCAAATAATAGATTTATGGAAGTTATCTGATGTTTTTTGGTGCTTTTAGTAAGAAGTGTTCAGCACTGCAGATGATTCTGTTTGAGTTTGTGGAGCAGTGTTGGCCACGACACAAAGAAAACATTAAACTGCAAACGTTTCTCAAAATTAAGGCGTGATGCCAGCAGGTTGCTCAACATTTTATTATATCTGATACGACTCCCTGCGTTCAAACAGAAAGCTGCCAAAGTCCAGAGCTTTATCTAACAGCGGAGTGAGGCCAAGCTTTCGATTTTAGATTTAGCTCCTATAACATGTCTTATTTTCAGACCAGTGGAATGAAAACCTCAAAATCCACATGCAGGAGTTTATTTGACTATCTTTGTCTGTTTGTGTCTGCAGATTTCTCCTAAAGTCACCAAAAGTGAGCATTAAATAACGCCTCATATGCATATTTAAACATATGTCAGAAAACGTATAATATAAAAAATAATGCTGTTAACCTGTTTAGCCCTGAGCCTGTTTTTCAGGTCTCAGACTCGAAAATGACATTCCCAGAACAAATGACCATATCTTCCCTTCTAAAAGGGTTAAATTAATAATCTTTGTTCTCAAAGTAATGATAAACCTGTGAGTTGGATGTAGAAAAGTCAGAATCAATATAGATGTTTTTTATTTTAAAGAAAATTCAGATTGAACATAGTAAAAAACTGTAAATTATAGTGTCCGTCCAAAAATTCTTTTTTACTTATAGTGAAAACTACCCTTGGATGATGGTAAGGTAGACTAAAAGCTTTAAGAATCCAAAGTACAACATATAATAAGTACCCTGTATCAAGATTGATGCAAAACAAGTGACATTTGACCTTTTTAGAGAGGTTTAGCAAAAGAAACTCCACCTCTGAGGTGATTTGGGTGGAAATGGGGGTTTTACCGTTTCTCTGGAACCCATTGGTCGATTTTGGTGATTGACATCTCTTTCTGACCGTTAGAGCCAATAGAATCGAAGGGGAATCTCCCCACTCACACACATGGTACAAAAAAAAGGTGGGGGCTTCGCGCATGCAGTTTTGCATCAGAGCGAACCTATACTCTAGCTCTGACATCTGGAAACGGAAAAGCAGGTTTATTGCTCATGGATTATCAGAAATAATTTCAAAGGGACACAGACCCATTGGATTAACCTAAGGATTAACTTCAGCAGCGTTTTTATCGTTTTAATGCCATTGAAGACCACTTTTGACTAGACTACGACACAGGTAAGCCATGTTAGCGTTTTTAGCTACCTAGCGCCACATGTTTTGATGTCTGTTTTTGTTTATAAAGTCGCGAGTTCGTATCATTGAGTGATAATGTATGTACCCATCTATTCTGTGTCATCTCACAATGTGAAACGATGTGTTGGATTTGCAGAAAAGATAAATAATAAGGTTTTGTGAGTGAATTTTGGTGCAGTAATCTGTTAGCATTTTTCGCTCGTTGCTAATTCAGAGGCTCAGTGTTAGCATTGTGGGTTTTTAAATTTTTTTTTTTTTTAAATGATCAGTTAGATGAGTTTCTTCCCGTTTCATGGATATAAAACATTCATAGTTTATTAAATGAACATGCCCTCAGACACTGTTTCCTGCAAGACGTTGCGGGAGTGCCCCGGTACCGGGGTCTCTCGGGCTTAACAGGTTAATGTCAGTAATAAAGTGGTAAAGTTTCATGGTGATATCTGTTAGTTACATTTTGTACCATATCCACCTGTAGTGATTGTTTTGTAAAATGAAATGAAGTTAATCTCATTCTGCCCTCTGGGACAAAAGCAGACGAATAGATATGTGAAAAAACATTTTAAGAATTCTCAGGTTGTTATCTGATCAGACCTCTGTCTGTAGAGCGGAGTGCGACAGGTGTGTTATCTGATAGATCTGAGAAAGTTTGTATAACATGCAGCAGCCTGCAGGCAATCCAAGAATCACCTGTAGTAACCTTTGCAAAGGAGGTCATGTTTGGAAGATTTTGGAGAAAATACATTATGTTTTTCCTGTAAATTGTGAAATTCAGGTCACATCTAGGGGCTGAAACTCATGATTACTTTTTGAATTGTTAATAATACCAGTCTGGTGGTTGCAGTACAGAACCCTGAGATGTATTTACATTAATATGATTTCAATAAATAAAAAAACGTTTCTCTGTATCTGCCTAAAGGAAAGAGCCACAGTCTTACTGCATTGTTGATAATCAGACAACGTTAGGTTCCTGGGAGTAGGAATACTTGTTTGCATATTAATTTAACCTGTTAAGCCCTGAGCCTGTTTTTCAGGTCTCAGGCTCGAAAATGACATTCCCAGAACAAATGACCATATCTTCCCTTCTAAAAGGGTTAAATTAATAATCTTTTTTCTCAAAGTAATGATAAACCTGTGATTTGGATGTAGAAAAGTCAGAATCAATATAGATGTTTTTTATTTTAAAGAAAATTCAGATTTTACATAGTAAAAAACTGTAAATTATAGTGTCCGTCCAAAAATGATTTTTTACTTAAAGTGAAAACTACCCTTGGATGATGGGTTAGTAGACTAAAAGCTTTAGGAATCCAAAGTACAACATATAATAAGTACCCTGTATCAAGATTGATGCAAAACAAGTGACATTTGACCTTTTTAGAGAGATTTAGCAAAAATAAACCACTTCTGGCGTCATTTGGGTGGATTTTCCATATCTCTGGCCCCCCTTGCTCAATTTTGATGGTTGACACCTCTTTCTGACCGTTAGAGCCAATAGAATCTAAGGGGGAGTCCCCCACACACACTCATTGTGAAAAGAAAAGGTGGGGGCTTCGCGCATGCAGTTTTGCATCAGAGCGAACCTATCTCTAGCTCTGACATCTGGAAACGGAAAAGCAGTTTTATTGCTTATGGATTATCAGAAATCATTTCAAAGGGACACAGACACATTGGATTAACTTCAGCAGCGTTTTTATCGTTTTAATGCCATTGAAGACCACTTTGGAAAGACTACAGAGCCAAGGTAAAAATGTTAGCATTTTTAGCTACCTAGCGTCACCTGTTTTGGTGTCCATTTTTGCTTATAACGTCGTGAATTCGTATAATTCAGTGATAATGAGGGTACCCATAGATTCTGTGTCACCTCACGATGTGAATCAATGTCATGGATGTGGAGAAGAGATAAATAATAAGGTTTTGTGAGTGATTTTCGGTGTACTAAATCTGTTAGCATTTTTCGCTCGTTGCTAATTCAGAGGCTCAGTGTTAGCATTGTGGGTTTTCTTTTGAAAAACAAATAAAAATGATCAGTTAGATGAGTTTCTTCCCGTTACATGGATATGAAACATTCATAGTTTGTTAAATGAACATGCCCTCAGACACTGTTTCCTGCAAGATGTTGCGGCAGTGCCCCGGTACCGGGGTCTCTCGGGCTTAACAGGTTAAAGGGGCCCTATTCTGCAACATGCAAGCATACAACTTCATCATCATCACAAAACATTATGCAGCTTGGAGCATCATATGTTGGACGGACAAAGCTTAAATATATTTGGCTAGTTTCAGTACCAACACATTCATTACTGTGTCCGATCCTGGGTCTAAAGAGAGATACTGCATGTGGGGGGACAACTTTAAATCAGGCTTTTGTGTTTAAAAATGAAAGTGTCGCTGCTGTCGGCTGTTTTCTGTCACGTTATTTTAGATGGGAACAATGTTGAGCAATACTTCACCTCATGAGTTTGATAGAACATGAGCTGAGTGAACCCTTTAATTTTGTTTTGGGGACGGAGCCAGAAACATTCCTGTAACAGCTTGTTAAGATGAGCCCTTTTTATATTTTGCATCCTGTTTATCGTGATTGTCTTTGATTAAACGTTATTATTCTGACACTTATTCTTTGTTTTTATCAAACAAACTTAAATAACCTTTTGTTGTCTATCTGAGTTGGGAAAATAGTGAATGTCCTCTTCCAATATGAGAGTATCATGATAACAAAGGTATCCCAACTGTAGCTGTGTACATGACAGGATGTATGATTACCTAGAAGAGCATCAGGACTGTTTTAGGCATATGATAGCTATGTGATTAACATGATGATTCAGCCTCTATGGAGATAGACATATGACAAGCATGATCATTTCTGACGTGGAGCTAATCTGAACTAAACATTGAATTCTGCTTTATATTCCTCCATCTTGTGATTGTGTAACTCCCTCTCTTGGATATCAGCATGTGAAGGACACTGTTCAGGAACTAGTTGATGCTCTGTATGTGATGACTACTTCCATTCTGGAGAGGATCACAAATACATGGATCCTGAGATTGAAGCTCAAGCCGGTGAACAGTGAGATTTTTCTAACAATTTCCCTGTCTCACCTCTTTGGGGATGCTTCGGGGAAAGAAGAGGTACGGCAGCGCGGCGAGGAAGAGGAGGCCGGACGCCACGAGGAAGCCGAGCCACCAGGCGCCGACCCAGCGAAGATCCTTATGGTGCAACTGGATCTGGTCTGCATAACAAAAACAAAAAGACACAGTTGTGAAACACAAACTGACATGACAACACACCCTGGAGGAGATTCCCTTTTCACATTCATTACTCTTACTTATGTTTCACATTTCATGCATAAAATCAACTTGTGATGTTTCTTACAATTTAATAACAACAAATATTAGCCCTATGTGCCCAAAGACTACATTTATTACCAGATCTCACCAGCTTAACATTTTGAATGATTTTGAAAAGGTGTTGTGCAAGAAGGAAATATAAAAGTGAAGTTGCAGATGACTCAGTGTTGTTGGACCTGTTGAGGAGTGGCTGGGAGCACTTTGTACTATTACAACTTCATTTGTTGTAGTTTGATGCTCAATGTCAATAAAATAAATATAACTCTGGACATCTGTAAGCGGTTTGAGCAATCACAACAGAGCCAGCCAGCTAACCAATCAAAGCGGACTGGGCTCTGGTTTCAGACAGAGGGTGAAAAGAGGTGCTGCAACACAGGCAGTATGAAAAAAATAAAGAGCTTTTTGAACTTTAAAGCAAGGAGAAATGTCACAGTAGAGACACTACATACTGATATACAACTGAACATCAGCAGGAGAGGACTCTTTAAAGTAGAGACACTAAATACTGATATACACCTGAACATCAGCAGGAGAGGACTCTTTAAAGTAGAGACACTACATACTGATATACACCTGAACATCAGCAGGAGAGGACTCTTTAAAGTAGAGACACTACATACTGATATACACCTGAACATCAGCAGGAGAGGACTCTTTAAAGTAGAGACACTAGTACATACTGATATACACCTGAACATCAGCAGGAGAGGACTCTTTAAAGTAGAGACACTAAATACTGATATACACCTGAACATCAGCAGGAGAGGACTCTTTAAAGTAGAGACACTACATACTGATATACACCTGAACATCAGCAGGAGAGGACTCTTTAAAGTAGAGACACTACATACTGATATACACCTGAACATCAGCAGGAGAGGACTCTTTAAACTTGAAGGTCTATTGTGAAACTGCTTTTGGCCTTAGTATAAATAAAGTACAACAGACTTTGAACTGTTCATTTGAACACTTCAAAATAAATTGATGTTTGTTTTTAATAACTTGTCAAATATATTTGCCACAGTGTGAAGTATTTTTCAGTTCTTGCCAAGTTAGACTTCTGCAGAAAAGTTCAACATGAGTCAATAAAATGACGTCACGTCACGTCAACAATACAGAACCAAGGCCAGCTGCCATACAAATAATCTCAAAACTCTTTATGGACACACAGGCATGATCACACACAAATGTTTATACTTGTATACTTGTGAGGACCGTTACAAAACATGCATTACAAGGACATTTACTCTAATCTTTAAAAATCTTTGTTAAAAGTTAAAATAACACTGACGCAGCGTCCACACGGCGGCGTGCGCTGAAGCTTGCCGGTGAGCTTGTCTGAAACTTGACCAACAACCAATCACATGAATCTCCCGCCCCGGACACACAACCACGTGGTTTGATTGGCTAGAGCTTGTACTGGCATATGATTTGATTGGCTGACCGTTCCGCCGAAGCTTCAAAAGTTGAACATTGCTCAACTTTTGAAGCGAGCAATGCGAGCAAAGCGAAGCAACGCTCCCACAATGCAGTTCGGCAAAGCGTGACGTCACCCCATTTAAAGTGAATGGGCAGAAGCGTTGAAGCTTCAACGCACGCCGCCGTGTGGACGGGCCGTGAGGTAAGTTAATAAGGTCAATATTATATAATATATTATCTAAAAGCCATTTGCAGGAATAAAGACGAGGCATGTCCTCACTTTACAGGTCAAGATCCAGGTCCTCACAAAGCTATATACACAAGCACCCACGTACACAGTCAACAAAGAGTTTCCAATGTGAAAACATTTCCTGCACATACAATCAAGGCCCGCTAAAAATACACATTACACATGCATGCATACACGCACACAGGCCCAAGACACACTGACTGGATATTTGTGCACACATGATTAGGAACTAGGTTTTTGTTTGAACAACGCACAAAAGAAACTGTAGCTCAGATAACCAGAGAGGCGTGAAACCTCCGGAGCTTCAACTTCAACAAACTGTCACGTCCTGAAACTCATCCCGAAATACGAGCAAATGTGAAAGCAGGCCCATAGACGCTGTGAAATGCTGACTCTCTGAAACTCAAGTGGGGGGTTTGTTCAGTCTCTTTAGAAAGCTGAACACAAAAACATCGGAGGGGTTTTGGGAAGTTCTTCTTTATCCACTGCAAGTGTCTACGGACATATGGTGTCTCAACAGATTGAAGAAACCCTGATGCAAATGTGTAATTTGTGATATAAGGCTCCCCATTAATTAGCTTGTTTTCATTCAACTACGGACTTCGTTAATCCAAAAATTGCCTGATGAGGTTTTAAATGATCCTCCTCTTTTATGATAACAACAAGTTGTGTTCATAATTCTGACTTACAGAAAGATATGCAGGGGTGTTTTCACAGCTACTGGACGTCACATTAAATCAGCATTCATGTGTTATTTTAGCTTAAACTCTATCAGATATGTGTCTTCTTTAACTTCGGTATAAGTGATTTCCACATGCAGGAAGTCCTCCCCTCCGTTTAAAAAAGCAGGAGTAATGAATGAGCTGCGTCACCTCACCTTTGGACAACTTGTCAAAGTCGACATAAAAGCGCAGCATCAAGGAGCCGCTGATGAAGCCGACCGCCGGGCCGATGGAGGTCACAGCGAGCAGGATGCCTGAAAAACAGCCAAAACAAAGTACAGGATGTTCAGTTTTTCTGATTCAAATCAAACTCTACCATATATGTTACATTTTGGGAAAAACCACTCATATTCTGCATCTGATAATTGTGCAGAACTACACATTGTACACATACACATTTCTATCTCAGTTAATAACATTAAACCGTTTTTTTAACATTCCCATAACAATAATGTTATTAATTCAAACAAAACAAAACAAAAATGCAGCAAAAATACTTGGTTATGTTTTGTAAACCTTTTGACTTTGATTTGTTATTCGCTAATTGACCACAAAGTAATGTCAAAGAGTAAAAAAAGATACAAAAGTTCGAATGATGCAAAGAAATTAAAAAAAATATGCAAAACGCCAAATACTAATAATCGCAGAAGCCCAGAAAGAGACTAAGATATAATGAAAAACTATGCAAAACGGAAAAAAACTGACTGAAAAACGATGCAAAACTGGCATAATGAAACACTTCCTGAAAAAACCTGACCTAAAACAAGCACAAAGAGAACTAAAGTTAATGCAAAGAGCTGCTAAATTATTAGAAAATAGATGCAAAAAGACGACAAAGGGGAACAGAATAAGTTTACCTATTTCATTTTCGTGTATAGTTCCTATTAACAGAGTCAGGGGCCCATTGTCTCCTGGTTTCATTACTCCGGCCTCACATTGGTTCCAGGAAACAATAAAAACTGGTTTGTTGAGGCGGAGGCTTCAGATGCCACAGGCTGGTGTTACTCTGCAGGGAGCTAACAGCTAACAGCTAACAGCTAACAGCAGCCTGTGAACAGAAACCTGCAGGAGCTCAGTTCTGTTGGTCCAATGGCAGGCTCATTGAGGAAGGCTTACCCTCAGTCAGCCTTTCATCTCTTAATAACATCGCATGCAAACAATAAATAAGGCTCCAAGTGGTGATTATGAGCAGGAAGCTGTAAGATAAGAGCGGGCGGTAACACAAGCTGAGGGAGTGTGTGTGACACAAACATGACCTACATTCCCTTTAATGCTGCTTTAATAGGAAAAGTTGAAAGTTTGAATATGTTTTTAATGAAAACTTAATGCGCAGACCTCCACTGAGGCTGTTGCCATAATTAAAACATAATGAGTGTTTACATACATTTTCCGATTATTTTAACAAACAAAAATAATGCATGCAGCCGCACCGTGATTTGGATCAACTCCAAAGTAATCTGTGTTCTTCCCTGTCCCGAGCTACACCCTTCCACAACATCTCCTGATCATAGGGCCATGAGTTTTTCTGTAACCACGAAACACACAGCCAAACCAAACATAAGTCCTAATACTACTCTAGTCCTGAATTCAAAAATATAACTCAAGTAAAAGTATTAAAGTATATTACAGTACCTAAAGTATCAAATACAAATAAATCAGTACGCAGAACTCAAAGGGTTTTAGAGTTATAGAATATTATATAATGCTAAATTAGTAATGATGTAAAGTTAATTGAAGTAACTGAACAACCACAAATGGACGTAGAATGACCAAAGATAGCTGCAAAATGGACCATAAACGGATGAGAAATATGTGCAAAAACATTTAAAACGACTATGAAGAAACGCAAAGCAGCCAAAAAAAGAAGCCAAACTGATTAAAAGCCCAAACAAGATAGAAGGACGACAAAGAGACGCAAACATCCAAAGGAAGTCAGAATAGGACAACAATAAGATGCAAGATGACTACAACAAACACATCTAGAAACGTAAAAGCATGGATTATCCGTCTGTTTGCTCATGGATTATCAGAAATCATTCCAAAGGGACACAGACACATTGGATTAACCTATGGATTAACTTCAGCAGCGTTTTTATCGTTTTAATGCCATTGAAGACCACTTTGGAGAGACTACAGAGCCAAGGTAAAAATGTTAGCATTTTTAGCTACCTAGCGTCACCTGTTTTGATGACTGTTTTTGTTTATAACGTCGCAAATTCGTATAATTCAGTGATAATGAGGGTGTCCATCGATTCTGTGTCACCTCACGATGTGAATCGATGTCATGGATGTGGAGAAGAGATAAATAATAAGGTTTTGTGAGTGATTTTCGGTGCAGTAATCTGTTAGCATTTTTCGCTCGTTGCTAATTCAGAGGCTCAGTGTTAGCGTTGTGGGTTTTCTTTTGAATTTCTTTTTTAAATGATCAGTTAGATGAGTTTCTTCCCGTTACATGGATATAAAACATTCATAGTTTATTAAATGAACATGCCCTCAGACACTGTTTCCTGCACGATGTTGCTGCAGTTCCCAGGTACCGGGGTCTCTCGGGCTTAACAGGTTAAAGAAAGTCAGAATACGACAACAAGAAGATGCAAGACGAGGTATGATATCAGTAAGAAGGAAAACAAACAAATCAACACAAAAACCAATAAAAAAAACTAAACCCCCCCCCCCCCCCAAAAACTAACAAAAAGACCGAAAATTGACAAAAAGTCGTAAAAGAACAACAAACTATCCACGACCCAAAACAACCAAATCAATACAAAAAACATTAAAAAAAAGAACCCCACTAAACGATGAAAGAGGGGCCAAACAACCCATGAGATTATTACGAGGATGGTCATTTAAAACATGTGATATTTAGGACAGTATTGAAGTGGTGCTTCCTGGACGTACCGAGGTACAGCGGGGAGTTCTTCCTGCTGGCGTGGTCGTCGATGTACGAGATGCCGAAGGGCTGGATGGGCACGGCTCCGATGCCCAGCAGCAGCTGCCCCATCAGGAGAAGAGGGTAGACCCCCTGCTGGTCCCCGCCCTGCTGCCCGCTGCAGCTCTGATTGGACGAGGAGGTGGAGACGGGGCTCTCTGATTGGCAGAGGCTGGAGCTGTTAACACCGGAAGCTGTGGGGAAAAGAGGGGAACATATTTAACTAATATATATCACCGTGAAACTTTCCCTCTTCATTACTGACATTAAGACAATACTTTTTCATATTAGAAATGTTCTGAAATGTGATGTTTAAATAAACAAATGAGGTCTTATTTTATGACATATCTGCTCATTTGCATATTATTCGTCACAGGGATGTGAACATTGGATAAAGCAAGGTCCATCTTTTGTACTTCATTTAATTTACATCATAGAGTTGAATGGGATCTCTTTGCACACAGGCAGCTTTATGTACTTATTGTTTAAAACTTCATTCAATCTGAATGTATGCCCAGAAAGGGCAAGAAGTGGCAACCGACATATTTTGGGAAATTTCCTAAATAAAATCTGATTTTACATTCTTCAAATAGATGATAAAAGTTTGCATATATATATACAGTATATACACATGTGCAATAAGTAGTTACTACAAAAAAGTAGTTGCAAGTTAATCCTGCACACATGTACTACTACTTTGAACACTAAAAGTACTTATTATGAAAAATGTGCCTTTACATCTTTATGAATTTATATTATTTTATACACCACATTAAACTTAGTGATTCATTACATTCATCGAGTAAAGGTTAAGCTAACTTGTGAAAGTTATTATAATGCCAGTTATCTTTATTCATAAGGAGCAGGAAAAGGAAATGTAAAGCTAGAGTAAATGTACGATTTTGTTTGTTTTTAGTTACAGATTATCATATATTTATCTAAGAAAAATAAATAAGAATAGATTTGACCAGACAATGAAGCTATATGAGTGTGTGTGTGTGTGTGTGTGTGTGTGTGTGTGTGTGTGTGTGTTTGTGTGTGTGTGTGTTCTCACAGTTAATGCTGTCTGTGTACTCGTACATCCCTCCCAGGAAGTGCGGCAGCGACATGATCAGCGAGGCGAGACACGCCAGCAGAGCGCCGCCGCCGATGCACCGCGGCCGGTGGACCCGACTCCCCAAGAAACTCACGAACACGATGAGGATCGTGTTCCCCACCTGCACACACACACACACACACACACACACACACACACACACACACACACACACACACACACACACACCCACACACACACACACACACACACACACACACACACACACACACACACACACACACACACACACACACACATACACACACACACACACACACACACACACACACACACGCACACACACACACAAATACACATAAACACACACACACAGATATGCTGGTTTTTGTTTACATTGGGGACCACATTTCGGATCATCCCATGCAGGGACTTTTCTTGAGAACATTACGGGGGAAAACTACTTTTTTGTAAACCTTGTAACCTCCCTATGTGGACATATCTTAGATCTCTCGTTAATCTTCTATTAGATATCTGGGCACATTTTTAGCAGAATAACAATTACTATCAAACAATCCCTACATTAGCGTTGCACAAAACAAAACATGAATCTCCTTTTTAACCTCATTTAACACATACCATGAAAATTACCCCAAGATCTCACAGGTATTTTGTCAGGAAAGTCGACAACATTTGACAAACTATTCCTGGAAAATACTGTGTCTTCGTTTCCCAGTGTCCAACCCTTAAAGCAGATAGCAAATGTGGAAACCTCCTTGCTGTCCTGAGTTGTTTTAAATGTGTTTTCTAAAAGAAAGACAGAAATGAAAGTGTGTTGAATAGGTTTTTAAGACCTCTCTGTGCTTGCCTTTGGCCCGACAGTTGATCAGGAATGTCATTTCTTTCTTGACAATACATTATAATTACTCAGTACGATTATCTGGAAAGACCAGCAGCTGTGTTGTAAACAAATAGAAACTGCAGAACTCCCATACAGGTTTTATGAGACAAAGAGAGACATTTAGTGGTTATTTTATGTCTCTTTGTGGTCATTTTAAATTAGTTTGCAGTCAGTTTGAGTCTCTTGGTATTTGTTTATTAGCCAATACCTAAATAATCATAAATGAGCTTTTTGCATCTTGTTGTAGTTGTTGTGGCTTATTGTTTATATCATTGTACTTTATAAATGATGTCTTTATTGAACAAGGACCATGCATAAAATACATTCATCTCAAGAAGAGATGAGGTGATATATTCCAGATTTGAGCTAGTAGCTAATTTCCATCCTCTTTCTAGTCACTTCAGTCTCTTTGTCGTTTGGCATCTCCTTTCAGATGTTTTGTGTCTCTTTGTGGTTTCTCTCTGTCTTTGTCATGGTTTAAGTCTCTGTGGTTATTTTAGTCTCTTCCTGTTTGGTTGATCTTATAGCGACATGTTTGCATTGAAGGCCAATGGGGCCCACTGTCATGTTGGGGCCCCTGTTTATCCGTCCTACTGACCTCATTGAAAGAAGCCAGGAGTCCTGACTTCTGGCTGTTGAAGCCGTAGCGTCTCTCGATGGTGGAGATGGAGCTCTTCATGTAGCCCGACACCAACAACTGAGCCAACTGCAGCAAACTGTGGCAAAACACGAAGAACTGAAGAGAAGAAGAAGAAGAAGAATATAAAGGAAAACACTGGCTCTCTGCAGATGTCAAACTCCTGATTTAAAATGAGTCCAGGTTCTGAGTGATTTACGACACGAAGAGTTCATCAGAGTTTCGTGACATGACATGTCGAGAGGAAATGTTTACATGTGAACAATACCAGGATGAACTTCAGGAAGGGAAGTTTCGCCTCAGACAAGAAGGAAATCGGTGCCGAAAACAACAAAACCTTGAACACCTACTCCTGCAGATTGAAATGCTTTTAATTTACACGTAGACAAAGATACTAACTCATATGTCTCCAAGAAAAGCATCTGTGTCCGCGGGGTCTTAATTATTGGGCAGCCTGATATCATGAAATGGCATATCAATAATACAAATATTTCTTAGGTTATTGTGCGCATTTTAAAAGTCAGGTTACATAAAAACATGGGTAGGTCCAAAAACCACCTCCTGATTGATTTGTTTTCCAAAAATGTCTGTTTTATTAGTTTTATTGGTATTGTTTTGTATTTTGTTTATGATATCTTTGTTCTGTTTGACATTTGGCCTCTATGTCAAATTCAGAGAAAGAATTGTTGAAATAGTTGCAACCAAATGATAGAAATTGCATTAATTTAATGTAAAATCAAGGGTTTTCTTGTCTTATTTCTTAAAACCTTCTATGTTTTACCTACTTCATGGAGGATTTCTTTATGTTACTTTTCAAAATATGTTCCGAATGGACTGAAAGCAATATTCAACATTTAAACCCAACAATATGTGCATTTTTTTGTCATCAAATGTCGATGTAAAGCAGACAAACCTTGACGCTGTAGAAGAGACTCCGGCGTCGGGCGGGGGGGCGAAACTCCGCGGGGTCAGGGTTCATTTTGAGGTCGTTGGCTCCCATGATTTAATTTATATCACACAGACTGAAGCAAAAACCTGTAAAATACAACCACAGTTCGACAGAGGTAAAGTTTCAAAGTCCAGTGTCTGATAACACACTTTTATGACCTTAAGGACGTTCATTTAAACACAAATGCAAAAGAACACACCGCTGCAGCATAAATAATGTGCATGTGCTGCATGTCTGCACAAAGAGAGATTGATAGGCAGATAGTAAAATGGAAGCTGCAGACTGAGGTTTGGATAAAAGCCAAATAAATCACTGCATGTAGAAAGAGCGGGAAACGTTTAATGAGGGTTTGAAAAAAGAAACAACCACGATTGGATACAGGTCAAACAAGTGATGGATGGACCTTCAGGGTTTTTCAGACTAGGGGTTACAATTTGGCGATCTCTGAAGGTTTGTTTTACAAATTGGCTGCTGGATAAAGAGTAAAGTCGCTATGTAGGGAGTTGTTTTTTTGTCATTCAACCAATTGAATACTTTTGCGTCCCATTGGTTTAAAGAGTCTTCTGATGGAGCGCCTTGATATCCCATTGGTTGCAAACCAAAGTGGAAAATAACTGTCCAATTTACAGAAAACTGAATGGTTAGACCACGGAAAGCGCATTATATTTTGGCGCAGATCTGAATTAAGGGGTTAATAATTTGTTTAAAAGTGCATCTATAATTCTTGTTTACATTGCAAGTTAGGGAACTTTTGCTGCATTTATTTGTGTCTAAATAATTTGATAAAAAGAATTAGTAGCTGACTGGGAAAATCAGACAAAGATAGCACCATCTTGTTTTTTAAACCTGCACAGATTGTAGAGAAGTCTATGAGAAAATGTTCCTACTTCTCTCTCTCTTTATTACCTCAGATTGTAGAGAAGTCTATGAGGAAATGTTCCTACTTCTCTCTCTCTTTATTACCTCAGATTGTAGAGAAGTCTATGAGAAAATGTTGCTACTTCTCTCTCTCTTTATTACCTCAGATTGTAGAGAAGTCTATGAGAAAATGTTCCTACTTCTCTCTCTCTTTATTACCTCAGATTGTAGAGAAGTCTATGAGAAAATGTTCCTACTTCTCTCTCTCTTTATTACCTCAGATTGTAGAGAAGTCTATGAGAAAATGTTCCTACTTCTCTCTCTCTTTATTACCTCAGATTGTATAGAAGTCTATTAGAAAATGTTCCTATTTTTAGAATCTGTTTTCTGATTGGCTGCGGCTACTCTCTTGCTGAGAGTTATATTTCGGTTTGGGCCTGAACATTTTATGACAGAAATAACAGCGACACGGAAAGGGAAAGAAAATCAGAAAAGACGGAAATCAATCTCAGACGATCAGGAAGACACAGATCTCTAATCAGCAGAGGAATGTCAACAGAAGGAAAAACACGCAATCTGGGTGTTAGTTTTTATCTCGTAACGGCCAAATAAAAACAAAACAATCTCAGACTCCAAGAAATGCTCTTTGTTTTTCCTACGCCAGTAGAATGGGACTGCATAACAGGTGGATATGGTCCGGCAGTGGCTCAGTCAGTAGGGGCTTGGACTGTGAGCCGTAGGGTTGCCGGTTCAAGTCCCCGACCAGACCTAAATATGGAGTGGATACTGCTACTTGGAGAGGTCCCAGATCACCGCCTGGGCCCTGCCGTGGTGCCCTTGAGCAAGGCACAGGACATCCCCCCCCTTCCCCCCCACTCCCATTGCTCCCCGGGCGCTGTACAATAGCTGCCCACTGCTCCTAGTACGATGGGTTAAATGCAGAGGCCACATTTCACTGTGTGCTGTGTGCTCAGCATATGTGACCATTAAAGAGGGTTTCATCCCTCCCCTATATTCTCTGAGATTTAAAGTGTGAATTTACAAGAGAAAAACCTTAAATATTCGATAAGAATAAGGTAGTAAATACAAAAGAAAAAACGCAAACGAAAAAAAAGTAAAGGAAAACACTTCTCTAAAATGTAAGTGGTACAAAAACGCAAATATTCCCTAAGATTGAAATAGTAAATATGTGAGAATTTATTTTGATTAAAGTATTACATTTACAAAGATATTACATTTAACTCCACGTGGTTCACAATGAATCACTGAGGTGAGGTGGAGACGTTTTAATGAGTTTGCAAAGACATTGAAGATGCAAGAAAAAAAGCTGAAGTGTGATGAGTTGTGATTTTCACACCTAAAAATAAGACATCAAAAAGTCCCCTTCAAACTTTATAAAGTACTTTCTACTGCAGAATCCGAGGTAAAATGAGTATTCAGATATAGTTAGTGATACAGAAATACTCTGTAAAGTCAAACGAATGCATTCAAAAGCAGGAAAAAAACAAATAATAATAATACACA
The DNA here is from genome assembly GCF_902827165.1 of Trematomus bernacchii. Classification (NCBI taxonomy): domain Eukaryota; kingdom Metazoa; phylum Chordata; class Actinopteri; order Perciformes; family Nototheniidae; genus Trematomus; species Trematomus bernacchii. The sequence continues at coordinate 760,937 of NW_022987876.1, forward strand.
AATACATATGAATAATAAATAGTATAAAGGAAAGATAACTAATATAATAATTACAAATAAATGCATTAATATGTTGCGTCAAGTAAAATAATGACTATTTTTCTAACTATATACTGCTGTTTTTTTGTGAACTCAACCAAGGGATCAATAACGTTTTATTATAACTTATTATAATACTTTATATATATTATTTTTGTATTATGTTTAGTGTTCTTTGTACCTTAAGATAAGATAAGATGGAACTTTATTTATTCATCCCCCTGTGAGTCACAACATGTATTGGATACAAGCATTTTCCTGTGACTGTAGAGTAGTAAAAGTATGAAGTAGCAGGAAATGGTAAAGGTACTTCACTACACTGCAGTATCTGAGTACTTAGTTACTCTCCAACACTGATCAGAACTACACCACTGTCAGGATTGAAATACAAGTTTGAAGTTAAGCTTTTAGTTTAAAGTTTGCATTGATTTTAAAGTTTGTAAAGTTTGTAAATGAAAACTCACTGTGAGCTGCTTCTCCTCTCAGGTCCGACACTCCTCCACTGCTCCTCGAACACAGGGGAGGAGGAGGAGGAGGAGCTAGTGTGAGCAGCAGGTGGAGCCAAATGTACACATAACTTTACAACTCATTCTACTGTCAGTGAATTATAGTCGCCCCCTGCTGGTTATATGAGAGAATGCAGCCCTATAGGCAAGTTCATTTATACAGCACCTTTCAACACAAGGCAATTCAAAGGGCTTTACAAAAATGAAAGACATTAAGAAAATGGCATTTAAAAACAGTCATTAAAAAGCAAAGATATCAAAATAAACATTAAAAGAGAAAATACATGAATAAAAGTTACAGTGCAGTTTAAGATATGAATAGTTCAATTAAAAGCAGCTGCAAAAAGAAAAGTCTTCAGCCTGGATTTAAAAGCAGTCAGAGTTGCAGCGGACCTGCAGGTTTCTGGGAGTTTGATCCAGATGTTTGGAGCATCATAACTGAACTTCTCCAGGTTTAGTTCTGACTCTGGGGACAGGAAGCAGACCAGAAGACCTGAGAGATCTGGATGGTTCATCATTTAGCAGGAGATCAGACATGTATTTTGGGCCTAAACCATTCAGTGCTTTATAAACCAGCAGCAGTATTTAGAAATCTATTCTTTGACACACAGGAAGCCAGTGTAAAGACTATGGGGACACAAATGGAAACAAAAAATGTCTCTCTGGTGCAGTAAGAAATATATATTAATATTTTATTATATATACTTCTTACAAATGTAAATAAATATTATCATTTCATAGATGCTAACAGAAAAATAACTAATAATTGAAGTTTGATCAACATTAAATCAATCATTTTTTAATGATAAACCCTAAAGTGTTACCTCATTTTCTCATAGACTTCAATACAATCTGATTTATTTTTGCCAGTGGAGTCGCCCCTGCTGGATATTAGAGACAAAACCCCTTTGAAGGACATACAGGAGACGTACAGTCAATAAGGTTTCATTAACAATCAAATATAATATTGTTTTAAAGTTTTATAGTCCTGATAACAATTTGCAATTTTCTATATATCCGTAAATTATATACTACCATATGTATACAGTATGCTATAAAAATGTTTTTTAAATATTTTGAGATTTGGTTGAGCAGGGTATACTTGTACTTTTACTAGAGATGTGTCTGTTGTTTGTGTTTGTTTTTAGTGTCAGGATGGAACCCTTGTCTTTGTCTCTGCAAACAGAATCTACCTACGGGGACAAATAAATAACCTGAACCTGAACCTGAACCTGATCTATATATCTATCTATGCTTTTTTTTCACTTACATTCGGACTTATTTTTGCAGACATTGGAGTCGCCCCCTGCTGGATATTATGGAGAATGCTGCTAAATAGAAAAAGTTACTTCCTGTTGTAGTAAATTAATTCATAAAATAAATGTTTTTTCTATAATGCCTGAGTCAATGTGCATCTTGCTGTTGTTTCCAGATGTCACGTCTGCTGCACAGTAATCATTGGGTTTCTGTTCACAGACATCAAGACATGTTTGACCTGAAGTCATGAAACACTAACCAGAGGACTAAGTGGGAGTTTAAAGGAAATAAAAACCTCAGTGATGGTGTTTCTGCTGTTAAACACACTTTCCATAATTTGCTGTTTTAGTCCCCAAACAAAAAGCAAACTGGAGGTTTATACATGAAGCCACAGAGACGTCTGAAAACTGCTGAGCAAAGACCAGAACACCCTCAGATCTGCATCATGACGTTATTGACCTCTTTTAATCTGCTGAGTGAGACGACTCAGCACCTCTTCCGGTTGTTTTATAAGACTTTACAAACTCAAAGATCAATAATTTTTCTCTTATTGTTTCCTAATGGCAGGTGAATAGCATTACAACTATAATTAACAGATGTGACCATAACACTTCCCCACTTCATTACTGGCATTAACACAATGAATTTTTAATATTAGAAGTTTTGTGACATGTTATGTTTGAATGAGGCATCAAATATTTGCTAATTTGCCTCCATTTCCATCACAGAAATGTGAACATTGGATAAAGCCAGGTTAATATTCTTGTTTCATGTTATTGACATATTAGAGTCAAAGGTTTTTACAGATGGGATTTTGGATATCTCTTTGTATCACCAATTTATGAAGAAAATGTTTAATTTGTGTTAAAGAAACCATAACAATTCAGGCATCAGGGAAAACATATAATTACATATAATGCAGTAAGGCTCTTGGGCATTCTGTATCATTAAAATATGTATTCTTCTGTAAATCAAGATGTTCTTTTATACTTGCTTGATTTACAATCCCCCTTATTCGGTGTCTTTGGTTTGTGGCACCTGTAACCCTCAATGATACATTAGATATTTTACATTATTTTAGACTCCAATAGCTCATATGTGTTTTAGCAAGATTTCCTTATACTATCAATTAGCGATGGCGACAATTTTAGGTAATAAGGAAAGTGAAAACATTAATGACATTCGTGCCAATATATTTTATTTGGCGGCGCCTTTCAAGACACCTATGTACACCCTACAATGCATAAAATAAATACTCTACAGGTTAAATCAGCAAAACATCAAAAACAGACAGGTCAAGGAAACTTGCAAGGGGGGGGGGGGCGGGGGGTGGATTAAGGGCCTCAATGAGAAGGCTAATCTGAACATGTTAGGTGTATTCAAAACGTTACACATTTTATGAGAAAAATTAGTCTCTGAACTGGGTTTTCATCGCTGATTGCTGAAACCTTTGGCCAAAAAAAGTTGTATTTAACAAGCAACTGAAGAAATAGCAATGAAAGTTAGTTGTGACATGTTGATGGAAACATCATTAAAGATGTCAAATGATCTCACCGTGTTTGTTTGTGGTTACTAACTAAAAGTTTGTTGAAACTGTTGCATGTTGGGGGCTCAGGGGAGGACACTGCCTCCTAGTGGTCTACAACATACTGTCTGCTGTGGCAACAGTGATGTGTAATGTTCCTTAAACAACCATTAATGAGGTCCACTGTGAGCTGCTTCCTTACAAACACTTATCAACAGTTTCTGATGGTAATTAGACCTGTGGGAGCAAAGAGAGAGGCCCAGTAATAGATGTTTATCAGCGCTCAGAGGATAATGAAAGCCCCCGGGACTCAAACCTGCAACTGTTGTTTTATACTATCGTCTACCAAGATGTTATCCTACATCGTAAACTCAAGAAATTTCAAATGAAACTGGAAAAAGAGACTTACAACAGGTCAGTTTCATAAAGTTAGTGGGTTGTGCGAAAACACCAATGCTAAAATGCTAATAGTTTGCAGGTATAATGTCAATGAACAATGTCGATGGCATTAGTTCTGCAGGTATCTGGTCAGAACAAAGTAGTCGAAAAATATAAAATAATTTCAATTCATTGGATCATGAAGCTAATTTCCTTCCAAACAATCTAATAGTTGACCAAACCATAAACTAATATGTTAGCAAAACCAACTTCTGGAAATGCAGTGTTTCAGTTTGTAGTTTCTTCCGGAATTATTTTTATTTCACATTCATAATTTACAAAATATCAGCATAACAATTAGTAGATACCCAAAAGCAGTTTGTTTGATACCATTTTACAGCCTGGTTTCCTTTCATTTCATTACCTTTATTTATCTTAGATATGATATAAAGAAAATATAAATAAACACCAAAGTTATATTTATATATATCCATATATCCAATATTGGTCGGCCTTTTTTGATATTAGTCTTTTAAATGATACAGATCAGTGTTTTCTGTAAGAAAGACCAAGAAGTAATGTGTGTAACATGTATACCACTACCCCAAATACCATAACTAGCGCAAGACATCTTGAGTAAGTACAGAAGGATCTGAAGGCTTCAGTTTCTCCAGAGACCGAGCGGATCCCTGTCCGTCGGCCCCTGAACGCCTCACTGCAGCGTATATTTCTATTAACTTGCCGGTCACTGAGACACCAGGGAGCTCTGAAGCCTCTAGGACAATCATTACAGCCCATTAATAAAAATGTGTGCAACAAACACATGCACAGGCCGGGGTGGACCTAACATTACACTGTCAGATACAGCAATGAAAACATTTAGAAAACGTTACTAGAACAGCTGAAATAATATCAACTGTTTATACATTTTAGCTTTTCGAAGAAAGTATCATTGTTAAAACAAATTAACAGACAAAATAAAAAATGCTATATAATTGCCAGTGGGCTCATTCAGAGAATTCATCTTTCAGAAAACTTGTCAAAGGTCAAGCTTCTCTGTTGTGAACTCAAATTATTGTGACTTTTTCTACATTACATATAAGAGTATTCAACCCTTTTGTGATTATTTAAGCTCATTGTCCAAGATGATTGTACTTCATGGGGGTCACTCCTAGGTGCAAAACTGGCAAAAATATGAACTAAAAACTAGCTAAAACTAGGAGAACGACTACGAGAGTGCAGACCTCTACCACAACCATGCTCGTATTTGCACGGATCTGTTCCAAAATGTGATTTTACTTCATTCTACAACATGGGCAGTCGTTTATCAGTAATCCTCCTTACAAACAAACAAATCAAAATAAACTAACTTGCAATAACCCAGGAAGTGTTTGGGGGCCACGTGGTTCTGGAGCCAATGAAAGGACAGATACAGCATTGCCTCGACACCCTGTGGCTCAAATGCCCAATAAAGGTATTCAATATGGTAAAAAAAACACAAACGTTTTACAGACAAAGTTGGAGAACAAGCATGTACAAGTTGAATTCAAATCTGATTTTCCTTTTTCTGTACATACATATTCCTAATTTGAGTCACAGTTTGTACAACCTTTTTCCCTAAACATTTCCAAATGCCGGGCTGGGTTTGAGAATTATTCAAAATAAGCTAAATGTTACGAGTAGGAGAAATATAATTTAAACTATTGTGTCACTCTGGGATCATTTAATTTAAGATTGCACAAAGTTGTAAGAAATCTCTTGATTGCATAATCTTTCGAAAGTTGCTGTTGTTTGAATGCCTTAAACCCAACGGGGGTATGAGTCGCCTGGTGGTTTCATGTTAGTTTTTGAGTCTGAGCGTAGAGAAACTTTCCTCAACAGAGAGCTTGTTGATTGATTTCAGCTGGTGCGGTGGGAGGTTGGGGTTAGCTGAAGTTTCCCTGCAGAGTTCCTGCTGATTATGGTGCTAATTAACACATCACTAACAACAGCAAACAAACGTGGTAAAACAGTAAGGTCATGTCTACATTACATTACTGAGCAGGGAGGCCAAAGGGGCCCGGACGCAACTAAGGTAGCAATCATTTGACATATGGCATATTTACATCTTTGGCATATTTACATATTTTATTGACCTTTAATTCAGACCAAGCAGAGCTCTTTAACCAGCACTTTGTTAAATGTGGGAACCTATTTGACTCTATAGCGCCTCCTAAGCCCCCCACCATGTCACAGCTTCTGCCTGCAGGAAGTTAGTGAGAACGATGTGCTGGAGGTCCTTAGTAAACTTGACCCCAACAAACCTGCAGGTCTTGATGGGCTAGACCCCTTCTTTTTTAAAGTTGCAGCCCCAATTATTGCAGAAGCTATCTCCCACCTTTGTAATCTGTCCATACAGACAGCAGTGCTACCTTCTGCCTGGAAGGCAGCCTCAGTGCAACCTTTGTTTAAAGGGGGAAACCATGCTGACCCCAACTGCTATCATCCAATATCCATTCTACCCTGTATAGCGAAAGTGTTAGAAAAGTTAGTTTGCAAACAGCTAACATGGTTTCTGAAGACTTACAACATACTATCTGACATGCAGTCTGGGTTCCGTGCAGGTCATGGGTGTGAGATGGCGACTCTTAAAGTCCTAAATGATATCATCAATGCCCTTGACTCCAGACAATACTGTGCTGCCATTTTCATAGATCTTGCCAAAGCCTTCGACACTGTAGATCACCAACTGCTTCTGGGAAAGCTTAGATGCATTGGTGCAGTGTTAATTTCGTCAACGAAAACTATGACGAAAAATGTTCGTCAACGACCTTTTTTACATGACTAAGACGAGACGATAACGAGCTAAAAATAGATTCTTGATAACGAAAATTTGACGAAATGTATATTTAGTTTTCGTTGACGAGACGAGACGGGACTAAGGTGTTAATGGTGGACTAGCGGACATTCAAAATGCAGCATATTTTCCCCCAATTGCCCGTCTTGTCTGTCAAAATGCATCTTACATTTCTAACTTGCAATATCATTATTTCCGCTCTCTTCACTCCAGAAGAGCGATCTCCCTCTCTCTCTCTGTGTGCGGGGGGCGGGGCCTAACAGACACGCTGCAGCGGCAGAGATCTGCCGGGGACGGAGCGTTCAGAGAGTATAGAGACACTACAAGGCTCGATGTGGACAAAGCTCGTTTGCCATGTTTTCGCGTTAGCGCGTTGACACGAGTAGAGTAGTCTGTCCAAACAGCCGGCCAAAAGGCGTCATATTCAGTCGGAGAAATGCACAATTTTCGACTTCCTTAACTCGTAGCTCTGTTGCCCCAATTACGAGTAACGTTATCACATCAGGTGTGCAGAGGTGGGAGAAGTACTCAGATCTTGTCGCTAAGTAAAAAAATACCATAGTGTAGGAAGAGTTCCTCAAGTCAAAGTATGATCATCAAAATATATTTAAAGTAGCGACAGTAAAAGTAGTCATTGTGCAGATTGGTCCATTTCAGAATAATATATATGATATGTTTTATAATGATTGATCATGAAAGTGTTCTCAAAGCTGGTAAAGGTGCAGCTAGTTTGAATGATATATTATATATCTGTATACTGCAGGGTAGCTTGTTAATTTACTAAAGTCTGAGTTAACACTTGATTATATTTCACATCATTCATCCACATCTGTAAAGTAACTAAAGGTATTCAATACATGTAGTGGAGTAGAAGTACACCATTTAACTATGAACTGTAGTGGAGTAGAAGTACACAGTAGCAAAACATTTAAATACTCCAGTAAAGTACAAGTACCTCAACATTTTACTCAAGTACAGTACAACATTTTTTTAACATAATTATATATATTTAATTTATTTCACATTTTAAATAAAGCAATTAATTCGGTTAACAATTTGTTAGTTTTTTCCTTTAAAAAATAACAAAAAGTAAATACAAGAATACCGTTAAAGTACCGGATCGATAAGCAGTATTGATAAGACTAGTAGTACCGTAGAAAACCTTAACGATACCCATCCCTAGATATTACACAAGTAAAGTGTTAAGAGAGTGAAATGTTGCTTTACGAATTTCAACACTTGATGCTGTCACCTTGATTACAATGTCAGAAACCTGTATTTGCCTAACTGAATTGGTTTAAAGAGAAAACATTTTGACTAAAAGTTGACTAAAATGTAATTTTTCATCGACTAAAAGTAGACTAAAACGTTTTGAGTTTTCGTCGACTAAAACTAGACTAACACGTTTTGAGTTTTCGTCGACTAAAACTAGACTAAAACTATGAAGGATAGAAATGACTAAAATGTGACTAAAACTAATTACCATTTTCGTCTAAAGACTAAGACTAAGACTAAATCAAAAACAGCTGCCAAAATTAACACTGCATTGGTGTCACTAACCAATCGATAGCCTGGTTTGAAAACTACCTGTCCATGCGCACCCAGTGTGTAAAATCTGACAATCTGATGACACAGCCCCTATCCATCTCAAAGGGAGTACCACAAGGCTCTATCTTGCACCCATCCTATTCTCAATATATATAAATGACATGGAGAAATCAGTGGGCAACTCCTCTATCCACCTATATGCCGATGACACGATTCTGTACACTGCTGGCCCTTCCCCAGATACTGTCCTGAAAACTCTTCAGGATAGTTTTCAGAGAATCCAGTCACATCTCTCTGCCCTTGGCCTGGTCCTGAACACCACTAAAACCAAGATCATGTGGCTTGGCCGCAGTGGTGCCTCCCAAACTGGCACTATTGTGACCGCCGATGGCCGGGACCTCGAAATAGTTCAATCTTATAAATACCTTGGATTTTGGATTGACAGAAATCTGTCATTCTCAGAACATCTCTCCAAAATTCAGACCAAGGTTAAAGCTAGACTCAGCTTTTTATATAGGAATCGCTCCTCATTCACTTCATCTGCTAAACCCTCTCTGGTCCAGATGACTGTCCTTCCTCTGTTCGACTACGGTGATACCATCTACCGCTCGGACTGTAAAGGAGCTCTCGATCATTTAGACGTTCTGTATCACTCCGCCATCCGCTTCGCCACCAATGCCCCCTACAGGACACATCACTGTGATCTGTACTCTCTGGCTAACTGGCCCTCTATTGAGACCAGGCGCAACATCCACTGGCTGATGTTTGTTTATAAAACACTCCTAGGCCTCACCCCCTTCTACCTCACACAATTACTGCAACTCCGCCCACCCCCGACGCACAACACCCGGTCAGCTACAAACATCCTGCTAAAGATCCCCAAAGCCCATACATCCTTTGGCCGCTCCGCCTTTCACTTTGCAGCAGCTGATAGCTGGAACATCATACAAAAAACCTTGAAGATGAAGACCTTTATCTCCCCCCGCTCCTTCAGGGACACTATTACAAACACCCTGGTACACACATGCAACTGCTTTGCCTGATGCTCACTACCAATGGCTTGACCTCTCCTATAGTATGCATTGCCATGAAGGAATGAATGGATGAATGGATGAATGAATGAATGAATGAATGATTGAATGGATGAATGTTCTATATTATTTTAATGACTGATTGAACCACAGCAGTGTTGTTTTAGAGATGTTATATGTTTAACTGCTATGCCTGTCATCTCTGCTCTATGTCATTGTGTTGTCTCCTGGGTTCTGTAGTGCCCGGAGTCTGTCTTTTTATTTTCTTCCTCCCAACCCCCATCCCCTCAGGAAGCCTTTTGCCTCCTGTCAGGTCATCATTGAAAATAAGAATTTGTTCTTAATTGATTTTCCTGGCTAAATAAAGGTTCTACTACTACTAAGTTTCTCTCTCTGTATTGTATGATGACCTTAGCAATTTCATAACCAGTGGCCGAAAGTCATCATGAACTGACCCTACAATCCTCTGACTTACCTATTACTCCAATAAAACAGGAGACATAAGCAACTTTCTGAAGTTGGATGAAAAAAAAAAACGGAATAATGGAAACGTACAGAATTAAGTTAAATGAAAGCTGCGAGCAGCGATGAATGGGTCTTCGATGATCCGCGTAGGTCCGCTGTTGTCCGCATGTCATACGATTACACCCCATAATACTCTTAAATGTCTTGAGGGCTGCATCATTATATAACATGAGACGTTTCCGGCCGTTTGAAGCATTTCGACTGAAGTTATAAGAAACCGTGCTTCATGGCGAGCATTGTGTTTCCATGGCAACGGCATTTGTGAAATCTCAAAACTGAAATGTAGATGTCTTCACGACTGGACTGTTAGCACAGATGTGAAGTTTGAGCACTTTTTGAACATTTTCATAGGAGTTACAGCATTATCGTGTTTCATGGCAAGTAATGTGTTGTCATGGCAACAGAGTTTTAGCGAATCTCAGAATTGTCATATAGAAATGTTGAGGGCCGGAGTGTTAACCATCATCTGAAGCCTGGTGCCATTTGGCCAATTTTCCTATGACTTACGACAACATCTTGTTTTTTGGTGAGGGATGCGTTGCCATGGTAACTGCATATGGTGAGATCTCGGATTTGGCGTAGAGCTGTTGAGGCATGGACCGGTGATATACACCATGTCCATTGGAGTTACAACGACATCGTGTTTTATGGCGAGGGATACGTTGCCACGGTAACGCCACATTATGAAACCTCAGATTTGATCCAGAGCTGTTCAGGGCAGCAGTGTTAACCGTCATGTGAAATTTGGCGGCGTTATGACCATGTCAGTTGCAGTTAGGACATCATCGTGTTCTGTGGCGAGGGATTGCCTAGCATCGAGCGAACGTGAAAATGGGCGACGCATCAAGACAACGCTGTGCTGTAAAAAGTTACGTTTCCTGATAACTTTTCATCCCCCAGGTCTCGAGACGCTACCTACCTAATTGGGAGTCGATCGGATAAAATCCCTAGGAGATCTCTAAAGTACGGAGGGCAAAAAACTCGATAAATCAAGTTGTCCAAGATGATTGTACTTCATGGGGGTCACTCCTAGGTGCAAAACTGGCAAAAATATGAACTAAAAACAAGCTAAAACTAGGAGAACGACTACGAGAGTGCAGACCTCTACCACAACCATGCTCGTATTTGCACAGATCTGTTCCAAAATGTGATTTTACTTCATTCTACAACATGGGCAGTCGTTTATCAGTAATCCTCCTTACAAACAAACAAACCAAAATAAACTAACTTGCAATAACCCAGGAAGTGTTTGGAGGCCACGTGGTTCTGGAGCCAATGAAAGGACAGATACAGCATTGCCTCGACACCCTGTGGCTCAAATGCCCAATAAAGGTATTCAATATGGTAAAAAAAACACAAACGTTTTAAAGACAAAGTTGGAGAACAAGCATGTACAAGTTGAATTCAAATCTGATTTTCCTTTTTCTGTACATACATATTCCAAATTTGAGTCACAGTTTGTACAACCTTTTTCCCTAAACATTTCCAAATGCCGGGCTGGGTTTGAGAATTATTCAAAATAAGCTAAATGTTACGAGTAGGAGAAATATAATTTAAACTATTGTGTCACTCTGGGATCATTTAATTTAAGATTGCACAAAGTTGTAAGAAATCTCTTGATTGGATAATCTTTCGAAAGTTGCTGTTGTTTGAATGCCTTAAACCCAACGGGGGTATGAGTCGCCTGGTGGTTTCATGTTAGTTGTTGAGTCTCAGCGTAGAGAAACTTTCCTCAACAGAGAGCTTGTTGATTGACTTCAGCTGGTGCGGTGGGAGGTTGGGGTTAGCTGAAGTTTCCCTGCAGAGTTCCTGCTGATTATGGTGCTAATTAACACATCACTAACAACAGCAAACAAACGTGGTAAAACAGTAAGGTCATGTCTACATTACATTACTGAGCAGGGAGGCCAAGGGGGCCCGGACGCAATTAAGGTAGCAATCATTTGACATATGGCATATTTACATCTTTGGCATATTTACATATATTATTGACCTTTAATTCAGACCAAGCAGAGCTCTTTAACCAGCACTTTGTTAAATGTGGGAACCTATTTGACTCTATAGCGCCTCCTAAGGCCTAGGCTCCACGGGAACGAAAACGGGTTGAATCCGCATATTTCTCATGCGTATAGCCCTTTAAGCTAGACGACGCCGTAACGGAACGGTAGAAACGGACCACGGGTCCAAAGGTGGATAGATCTGGGAACGAAGCGCTCTGGGGGGTCCAACGGGGCCGTGGGGTAGCCTATACGGTCATCCGTTTCTGATAATGACGACGCAATAGCCCCGCCACTCCCCGCCTCTCCCCACCTCTCCCCACCTCTCCGCGTACCCCGCATCATTGCTGATGTGTTTCGTTAACAACAACAATGGCGGATCGCAGGGTTGCTATCGTGCTCCAGACGCTACTGACCATGCTACAGTTCTTTGTGCAACATCTACAGGAGCTCATCCATCAGCAACAACAGGACATGGAGAACATGACCTACATGTTGCTAAGAGTACTGCGGGGAATAACCCGAAGGGCAACCAGGAGAAGGTTTTGGGTAAGACCGGGCAGAAGCAGCAGTTGGTGGGACAATTTTGTCAATGGCGTTGTCGTGGATGAGGAATGGAGGGAGAACTTCCGCATGTCCAGAGCCTCTGTCGTCGCCCTGACCGAAGAACTGTGCCCATATATCGAAAGGCAAACAACAAACATGAGGGCACCAATTGATCCACTGAAAAGGGTTGCGTTAGTACTGTATTACCTGAGCGATGGGGGAAGGATGCGGAAGACTGCTAACGCCTTCGGTGTTTCGCGCCAGACTTTGTCCGTCATTATTAGGCAGACATGCAGAGCGATCACCATCCACCTGGGTCCAAAATATATCAAGCTGCCTTTTACTGAGCCCGAGACCGCGGATCTGGTTGAGGGCTTCGATCATGCTCATCACATGCCACAATGTTTAGGAGCAGTGGACGGAACCCACATCGAAATCAAGCAGCCATCTACCAACCCCACTGACTACATCAACAGGAAAGGCAAACATTCCCTTAATGTACAGGCCGTCTGTGATTACAAGTACCGATTCATGGATGTCGTGGTAAAGTGGCCTGGGAGTGTGCCTGATGCACGGGTCTTTGCTAACTCAAAGGTAAACATGTTCTTGAAAACTGGAAAGATCCCTGCTCTGAGAAAACAGATTGTGGACGAGGAGGAGGCCATACCAATTTATCTTCTTGGTGATCCTGCCTACCCGCTGCTGCCGTACCTGATGAAGGAATATGCAACCGGTGGCTCCACAGTTCAGGAACAGTACTTTGGGCTATCTTTGTGTAGGGCACGTATGGTCATTGAGTGTGCGTTTGGTCGCCTCAAGGCCAGATTTGCTGCACTTAGAAGGCCTATGGACATAAACTTGGTTGACCTGCCCCATGTCATTTACTCCTGCTTTGTCCTCCACAATGTTTGTGAGGCCAGTAAGGAGGCTGTGGATGATCAATCTGTGTTGGGAACAATTCAAGGTGAAAGGGATTTACAGCCTCCCACACAGAGCAATAGGTATCTCACTGACTGTAATGAGGGGGAGGGAAAGAGAGTGAGGAGAGTGCTTACGGCTTACATTGACCCTTAGGACTACATAAAAGACAGACTGTATTTTTTTTTTGGAAGGTTACTGTGTTAAGATCTGATAAACATTCTTTGTTACATTCACTGTGCAGCTCCTTCAGTGACAAGCTTTTTTTTTTTACTTAGTACTTCTTAATGTATGTAACATTAAGCAACAAAATATGTGATTCTCCAATGTTCAAAGTGTGAAATTAAAAATAAAATTGGCTGCAACCACTTCCAGACTTTCTTTGAACTTAAAGTGCAACATGTGACATTTCCGATATTTGACACTAGGGGGGGTTATTTATCAGAAATATAGTATATATATGTCTTAATTATCATATGTATATTTATACTTTCCCATAAGGACCCAATGTGGCACGGTGTCACATGAACTTTAATGTTCTGTAAAGTTACACTGATGTTCCATCCTGACTTTCACAGGAAACCCGGAGTGACATATATGCACGATTAGAAATATGATTATGATCTGCTGAGTTAATTTAGCTGATTCAATTACATTTAGTTAATATATCCTTTATTCTTCAGTTCAAACAATGTTCTAACCTATTTAAACCAAAAAAGCATCCTCATTATTGAAGTTATGAGTTATATGACACTAGGGGGGGTTATTTATCAGAAATATGGTCTATATATGTCTTAATTATGTTCTCAATGTTCCCAAAAGTAGAAACGGGTCCGGGTTCTTATGGGTTAAACAACTGGCTTACTACGCCACAAACTGAAGCTCACTGCTTTATCAGTCAACTTGGCCAGTAATAGATATCTCACTGACTGTAATGAGGGAAAGACAGTGAAGAGTGCTTGCGGAGTACATTGACATGAGAGACAAGACTGTTATTTTGCAATGTTTTTTATTAAGAACAGTTGCAAGAGCTATAATGATATATATATATATACATTTATGGAATAAAAAGTGAAATGCATTCAGTCCACATGTTCACAGTGCAACAAGGAATAGAACACCTTGACTGGCAACAAAAAATATTCACTGGAATAAAAAGTTAAAAACACTTCCAGACTTTCTTTATATATATATATATAAAGTGCAACCAAAACTGAAGCTCTGTGCTTTAACAGTCCTCATGTTCACAGTACAACAAGGAATAGAACACCTTGACTGGCAACACAAATAAGGATAAACATTCACTGGAAAAAGAAGTGAAATGCTTTCAGTCCACATGTTCACAGTGCAACAAGGAATAGAACACCTTGACTGGCAACAAAAAATATTCACTGGAATAAAAAGTTAAATTTGCTGCACCCACTTCCAGACTTTCTTTATATATATATAAAGTGCAACAAAAAATGAAGCTCTGTGCTTCAACAGTCCTCTTGAAAGAGTGACTGCCTGTATGAATACTGAGATGGTTGCCGTGGGGGGTCAGGGGTCCTCGTGTGCAGGTGTGGTGCAGAGGGGTGTGGTGCAGAGGGGTTTGGTGTGTAGGCAGGCTGTGGCCTTCTATACAGGTACGGTGACTGTTCCGGTAATTGTCCACCGCTGCTACTGTGGGGTTGCGCATGCATGAATTCCCTCATCAGGGAAAAGCCCTCCCGAATATTTTCATTCATCAGAACAAAGCTTTCTGCGTTGCGGGTGGATGTTTTCTGATTTTGCTCCATCAGCTCCACCATCCTCCTTTTTAGTTTCAGGTCTTCCTGCACGGCATGGTCAACTGGAAGTTTTTTTTTAAGCGGTCACTTCTGTGGCCGTTCAGCTGCACTTTGAATAAACCAGAGCATTTTTTTATTATTACACAATAGGACCATAGCCACCAGATCACATAAGACCAAAGGCATGTTGTGCAATAGCTTCTACTTTTACAAATACAACAGCTCTCAATACATTCTACTTTTACAAAGCTTAAACGTGTTCAGTTTTTCTGTGGAAGGTACTGTATCGTAGTATGTAGCAAGTCCGTTAAGCTTGAAATCATGAACATACCTGGAGCAGATTCCTGCGATGCTGTACAACTGCAGCAGCTGGCAGACTTCCGCTGGATTCGCTCGACTCTGGCGGTGGCGAATCGTTGGAACGCTCCAAACTCCGGGGTGAGCTTGGTCCGGAAGACGACTCTTCCAGGTCCCCCGTCTCGATGCCCGAGCTAAGGGAGCACGTTGCAGGCGAGCCACCCCAGACCTCTTCACACAGCTCAAAAAACATGTGCACAACACGTCCTTGGCCACTCCGACACTTAGTGTCCACCGCATGCCTGTACTTTATGCGGATTTGTTTTAGCTTGGCGGCAAGCTGGGGCTTTGTAATGGCCCCCACGCTGTGAGGGAAATCCTTCCCTGTGTCGGTCCTCGGATACTGCGCCTGAAATAAGTTGTCTATATCGCTATACTTCAACTTGCAGGACTCCCAGTCAACATTCTCCTGGATTAATGAAGTTTTGTACTCTAATGTGATCCGAAGTAGAAGTTCTACCTCATCATCAGTCCACGAAAAGACCTCCTTTCTTGCACAAATATCAGCCATCTTCTACCTTGTGTGTTTGTTTGTTTGTTTGTTTGTTTGTGCCTTACACATCCGGGGGGGATCTTATACTCGCTGCTTTTTGTGGAGGAAGTTACAGCGCCACGTACAGGTTCGGCATATGTACTGCAGCTTTTCCAGCGGTTGGATGTAAACGGAGCTGTCTCGTGTAGCTTGACACAATCCGGTGTATATTGCGTGTGGGCGGAAGCTTTTTTGCGTTTGCGTTTGCGTTACTCCTATGCGTTTTGCCGTATGCGTTCCCGTGGAGCCGGGGCCTAAGCCCCCCACCATGTCACAGCTTCTGCCTGCAGGAAGTTAGTGAGAACGATGTGCTGGAGGTCCTTAGTAAACTTGACCTCAACAAACCTGCAGGTCTTGATGGGCTAGACCCCTTCTTTTTTAAAGTTGCAGCCCCAATTATTGCAGAAGCTATCTCCCACCTTTGTAATCTGTCCATACAGACAGCAGTGCTACCTTCTGCCTGGAAGGCAGCCTCAGTGCAACCTTTGTTTAAAGGGGGAAACCATGCTGACCCCAACTGCTATCATCCAATATCCATTCTACCCTGTATAGCGAAAGTGTTAGAAAAGTTAGTTTGCAAACAGCTAACATGGTTTCTGAAGACTTACAACATACTATCTGACATGCAGTCTGGGTTCCGTGCAGGTCATGGGTGTGAGATGGCGACTCTTAAAGTCCTAAATGATATCATCAATGCCCTTGACTCCAGACAATACTGTGCTGCCATTTTCATAGATCTTGCCAAAGCCTTCGACACTGTAGATCACCAACTGCTTCTGGGAAAGCTTAGATGCATTGGTGTCACTAACCAATTGATAGCCTGGTTTGAAAACTACCTGTCCATGCGCACCCAGTGTGTAAAATCTGACAATCTGATGACACAGCCCCTATCCATCTCTAAGGGAGTACCACAAGGCTCTATCCTAGCACCCATCCTATTCTCAATATATATAAATGACATTATTTTAATGACTGATTGAACCACAGCAGTGTTGTTTTAGAGATGTTATATGTTTAACTGCTATGCCTGTCATCTCTGCTCTGTGTCATTGTGTTGTCTCCTGGGTTCTGTCGTGCCCGGAGTCTGTCTTTTTATTTTCTTCCTCCCAACCCCCATCCCCTCAGGAAGCCTTTTGCCTCCTGTCAGGTCATCATTGAAAATAAGAATTTGTTCTTAATTGATTTTCCTGGCTAAATAAAGGTTCTACTACTACTAAGTTTCTCTCTCTGTATTCTATGATGACCTTAGCAATTTCATAACCAGTGGCCGAAAGTCATCATGAACTGACCCTACAATCCTCTGACTTACCTATTACTCCAATAAAACAGGAGACATAAGCAACTTTCTGAAGTTGGATGAAAAAAAAAACCAGAATAATGGAAACGTACAGAATTAAGTTAAATGAAAGCTGCGAGCAGCGATGAATGGGTCTTCGATGATCCGCGTAGGTCCGCTGTTGTCCGCATGTCATACGATTACACCCCATAATACTCTTAAATGTCTTGAGGGCTGCATCATTATATAACATGAGACGTTTCCGGCCGTTTGAAGCATTTCGACTGAAGTTATAAGAACCGTGTTTCATGGCGAGCATTGTGTTTCCATGGCAACGGCATTTGTGAAATCTCAAAAATGAAAATTAGATGTCTTCACGGCTGGACTGTTAGCACAGAGGTGAAGTTTGAGCACTTTTTGAACATTTTCATAGGAGTTACAGCGTTATCGTGTTTCATGGCGAGTAATGTGTTATCATGGCAACAGAGTTTTAGCGAATCTCAGAATTGTCATATAGAAATGTTGAGGGCCAGAGTGTTAACCATCATCTGAAGCCTGGTGCCATTTGGCCAATTTTCCTATGACTTACGACAACATCGTGTTTTTTGGTGAGGGATGCGTTGCCATGGAAACTGCATATGGTGAGATCTCGGATTTGGCGTAGAGCTGTTGAGGCATGGACCGGTGATATACACCATGTCCATTGGAGTTACAGCGACATCGTGTTTTATGGCGAGGGATACGTTGCCACGGTAACGCCACATTATGAAACCTCAGATTTGATCCAGAGCTGTTCAGGGCAGCAGTGTTAACCGTCATGTGAAATTTGGCGGCGTTATGACCATGTCAGTTGGAGTTAGGACATCATCGTGTTCTGTGGCGAGGGATTGCCTAGCATCGAGCGAACGTGAAAATGGGCGATGCATCAAGACAACGCTGTGCTGTAAAAAGTTACGTTTCCTGATAACTTTTCATCCCCCAGGTCTCGAGACGCTACCTACCTAATTGGGAGTCAATCGGATAAAATCCCTAGGAGATCTCTAAAGTACGGAGGGCAAAAAACTCGATAAATCAAGTTTTTCCAACGCCAAATTCAAAATGGTCGATTTCCTGTACGTTGTTTTATACACTTGCAAGAGGCTTTTTGGTTCGTCTCCGCAGTTTAGATGTACCTGCAAAGTTTTGTTCATTTACGTGAAAGTAGGGGGAGTTTATGTTAAAAACGGAAGTGGGCGTGGCTTCCAAAAATGTTTACGCTAATTTCCGGAACCATATATACATCGCAATTTTCACCAGTCCTGATGAGTGTACAACATTTTGTGAGTTTTCATATATATTCAGGGGGTCAAACATGCCGACCACTGGTCTCAGACCCTAATTAGGTTCAGGTTAAGCATTGAGCTTGAAACATTTAGGATTAGGCATTCACCCTTGTAGTTAAGATTATCAATTAAATGAATACTGTTGGGCATTGACTTTGAAATTGTTAACGCTAGACATTGACATAGCACAGTTAGGGTTAGGCATTGACCTTTTAACCTGTTAAGCCCTGAGCCTGTTTTTCAGGTCTCAGGCTCGAAAATGACATTCCCAGAACAAATGACCATATCTTCCCTTCTAAAAGGGTTAAATTAATAATCTTTTTTCTCAAAGTACTGATAAACCTGTGAGTTGGATGTAGAAAAGTCAGAATCAATATAGATGTTTTTTATTTTAAAGAAAATTCAGATTTTACATAGTAAAAAACTGTAAATTATAGTGTCCGTCCAAAAATTATTTTTTACTTATAGTGAAAACCACCCTTGGATGATGGGTTAGTAGACTAAAAGCTTTAGGAATCCAAAGTACAACATATAATAAGTACACTGTATCAAGATTGATGCAAAACAAGTGACATTTTACCTTTTTAAAGAAATTTAGCAAAAAGAAACCACTTCTGGGGTCATTTGGGTGGATTTTCCATATCTCTGGCCCCCCTTGCTCAATTTTGATGGTTGACATCTCTTTCTGACCGTTAGAGCCAATAGAATCGAAGGGGGAGTCCCCCACACACACATGTTGTGAAGAGAAAATGTGGGGGCTTTGCGCATGTCATTTTGCATCAGAGTGGACCTATCTCTAGCTTTGACATCTGGAAACGGAAAAGCAGTTTTAATGCTTATGGATTATCAGAAATAATTTCAAAGGGACACAGACACATTAGATTAACCTATGGATTAACTTCAGCAGCGTTTTTATCGTTTTAATGCCATTGAAGACCACTTTGGAGAGACTACAGAGCCAAGGTAAAAATGTTAGCATTTTTAGCTACCTAGCGTCACCTGTTTTGATGTCCGTTTTTGCTTATAACGTCGCAAATACGTATAATTCAGTGGTAATGTCAGTGTCAATCGATTCTGTGTCACCTCACGATGTGAATCGATGTGTTGGATGTGGTGAAAAGATAAATAATAAGGTTTTGTGAGTGATTTTCGGTGCAGTAAGGTGTTAGCATTTTTCGCTCATTGCTAATTCAGAGGCTCAGTGTTAGCATTGTGGGTTTTCTTTTGAAAAACAAAAGAAATGATCAGTTAGATGAGTTTCTTCCCGTTACATGGATATAAAACATTCATAGTTTTATTAAATTAACATGCCCTCAGACACTGTTTCCTGCAAGATGTTGCGTCAGTACCCCGGTACCGGGGTCTCTCGGGCTTAACAGGCTAAAGTTAAGGTTAAGCATGAACTTCATGGTTAAGGTTAGACAATGACTGCGTTAGGTTAAGGCTAGGCATTGACCTCACACAGTTATGGCGCGTTTCCACTACACGGCCTCGCTCGGCCCCACTCGGTATGGCTAGGCCTCGTTAGGACTGGCTCACTTTATGGCGCATTTCCATTACAGTTTAGGAACTGGGGTAGTATCTATAGTAACGCAGTGTAGGCGGAGCCGTGACGTCATCTTCAATGAGAACCCCAGAAAAACAACACAGCCGTTAGTTGTTAGCACTCAGAGCTCACAGCTCCTCATATATGTTCAGAAACTAGACAAGTACAAACCACAGACTGCCTGTGTCATGGCGAATACAGTCGCTGCTTTATTTATGTCTGTATAGGCCGTTGTTGTGAGTGTGGACGGTCGGAGCATATACTGCGTTAGCTTAGCCAATCTCCATTTAGAAAACACGCATTTTAAAAGGTTTTTCCCCTGCCGTCTGTCTGCAGACTTGACAAAGCATTAATTCATGGTTTTTACTAACCGGTATCAGTATGTTGTTACTTCGGCATCATTTTGAAACGTATATTACAATTAAATCACGGTCAAATATGTCCATCTTGTTGTAGTTGTAGCCCCCTTGCCAGCGATGCTCTCTCTAGTTTAGCATACTCAGCCCGACTCAGCCTCGTTGTCTCTGGCCCTAGACCCATGATTTTATGAGGCCAGAAAAACTGTGAATTAGGACCCGCCGGCCGGTACTAGGCCAAGTGGAAACGCAACCAAAGACGGGCCGCTGACGTCACAGCCCTCTTAAACCGTGCTCCGCGCTGTAGTGGAAACGCGCCATTAGTTTGCTTTCACATGAAAAGCATCAAGTGTCTTGTTAACGCTGACCATTGGACGTGCAACCAATCAGATAACAGATCGACTTCATACGGTTGAGTTTGGACACTGACCTTGAATTGTGAAGGTGAGTCATTGACCTCCTACCGTTAAGATTGGGCACTGACCTCACAAGGTTAAGTTTAGGCATTGACCTCGAAGGGTGACCATTAATATCAATGAAACCTTTTTTAACAATGAAATTAATCAAATCAAGGCGGGAAAATGCCAGGTATTCTATTATAATACTCTAATAAAATCTCTAATAATAACTCAACAACAAGCCCTGTCAAACCCATTAGTTAGGCAGGGATTGCTATCGCTACCAGTTTGATGAGTTGACGTTACGTCACCCAGGAGGACAGTACATCTCTTTTAAAATTGAGACACATTTCTGAAGACTGGCTGGTGAGAAGCAGTCTACAACAGGCACGGAAAGAGACATTTAAGGTATTACTGACCTGCTTTTGATGATCAAATCATTGAAATATTTTCAATGTATCCTCGGTTTAGATTTGCAGAAATGTATACCTTGTGTTAAAATGACTTTTGTGACTAATCAGCATGCCCCATTTGTGTTTTTTGATTCAGGTTGATGGAAAACTACACTTACAACAGCTTTTACATCCAACTGGAGGGCTTAAAGGTCACGAAAATGTCCCTTTACCCTGTATTTTTCTTTTTCTTTTGTTCGTACCTTTTTATTATGTTAGCTAATGTTGGAATTATAATCCTAGTTTTAATTGATAAGAACCTTCACCAGCCCATGTATCTCCTTTTCTGCAACCTGCCTCTGAATGATATTCTTGGAAACTCTATCTTGGTTCCTCGTTTGCTTTCAGATACCCTGCGGCCTCCCTCTGAACGCATTATCAGTTATCCAGAATGCGTGGTGCAAGCTTTTACTACACATATGTTTGGTACCACCGCTCACACTGTACTCATTATAATGGCTATTGACAGATATGTGGCCATCTGTAATCCACTGCGTTATTCTGCCATAATGACAAACAAGATGGTGATCAAGCTGACAGTTTCTGCCTGGGGAGTAGCCTTGGTTTTGGTCGGGATTCTGCTCGGTCTGACCATACGCCTGAACCGATGCAGGGCTATGATCACAAATCCTTACTGTGACAATGCTGCACTGTTCAAACTGTCCTGTGAGAGTGTGTTCATTAATAATGTCTATGGCCTCACGTTCACTGTAGTTCTGTTCACAGTTTCAATCGGCAGCATGGTTATCACCTACACCAAGATCACTGTGGTCTGTCTGATGAATAAAAACAAGTCTTTGAACAGTAAAGCCCTGAAGACCTGCAGCACTCATCTCTTTGTATATCTAATTATGTTATTGAGTGGAATGCTTGTTATCCTCCTGCATCGCTTCCCTCAGTACTCAGACTACAGAAAACTAGCTGCCATTTTATTCCATATCATCCCCGGCAGCCTGAACCCTATTATTTATGGGGTTCAGTCGAAAGAGATACGAACATTTGTTTCACATATGTTTCAGCGTAAAAAGGTTTTACCGTCATTCTAATGTCAATACAAATAACCAAGAATATAAATATAAGATGGAATATGCTTGTATGTGTTTGTTGTATGCATGTTAAATGCAAGGTCTAATAAGTACTACGTTGTGAATAGATTCCTGACCTTTTAAATAGCAACATGTCTTTGACCCCACAATGTAATGCTAATAGTTAAGTCAACCTTATTTATTATCTTAATGATGTAATGAAACTTGAAAATGTTTTCTAAATGTCTTTACAGGTTTTTTGTTGGGATCACTATAACGTTTATGTACTTTATCAAATAGTTGTTTATTTTTACCAAATGATTTGTCTATAGAAGTCTCACTTATTAAACAATTCACTTTCAATCTAAATGATGTTTTCTGATGCTTTAAAATGTATTTAATAACCATTTACCAAAGTATTGACTCCGTCTGAATATTGTTTATGGATGCTTTAGCAACTAACTGTTTAACAACGAATTATCACCATCATTTGTAACTTAATGATGGTCATCCAAATCATTTTGAACTGCCTATAAAGATGATTTGGATGGCTATTATGAAGTTGCAACTGAAGCTTATATTACCTCGTTAAATTGTTAATAAATACTTGCTAATGCATCGATAAACATAATGTAGACGGATAGATAATACTTGTTAATGCTCAATAATCTGTTTCTCCATCTATGTCATATTTATAGATTCTTAATATAGTATAAACGTTTTAATGTGTGTACTAATACACTTTTATGGGATAGTTTATGTGATCAGAATGTGATTGTTATCAGCCAAGATTTATGAACAAAACATTTTAAATCCCAAAACGTAAAAGTAAGAAAAACATAAATTGTTCCAATAGATACTGTCACATCTTTAATATTGTGGGAAGTGTTATGTTGTTTGTTTCTCATGCAAAATGAAATACACTTAACTTTGAATAAATACACCGTGTGCAAAGGAGATTGTTCTATACTTTTGTACAACCAAGAGAGTGCCCTGTGCGAGCTGCCACTAAGGTAAGTCCCCAACATGACCGACATAACCTGTAGACGGCCAAATGGAGATAGTTCTTGGAATGAGCAAATAGGGAGTTCTTAAAAAAAACATGTTACCTCAGGGACCAACAATGGGTCACAAGTCTTTGGGGCAGTGGAGTGCAAGGGTCATAGGTTGAGCTGTTTTCTTTGATGAACTCAAACATCAGATCAGAAGAATTCTCACAAGATAGGTAGCCAATCGTTACCTGCTTGATGACCCACTATTACGTCACCCACGCTATGACTACAGTACATCTTTTTAAAAGTTGAGACAGAGGTTGAAGTCGGTCAGAAGACTGTGTGGTTACTTCAGGCACAGAAAGAGAAATTGAAGGTAATATTGAATTATTTTAAATGTAATTGTGGTTTACATTTTAGGAAACATATATTTTTCTGGTAAGATCTTTTTCTTACTTCTGTGACATATCAGCATCCCCTTCATTTGTGTTTCATTCTTCAGGTTGATGGAAAACTATTTAAAAGTCACGGAAACGTCAATGTACCATCTATTTTTCTTTTTCTTTTTTTCTTACCTGTTTATTATGTTGGTTAACATTGGCATTGTAATTCCGATTTTCATTGACAAAAACCTTCACCAGCCCATGTATCTACTTTTTTGCAACCTGCCTTTTAATGATATTTCCGGCTCCCTCTGAACGCATCATCAGTTATCCAGAGTGTGTGGTGCAAGCATTTTCCACACATATGTTTGGTACCACCTCTCACACAGTGCTGATAATTATGGCTTTTGACAGATATGTGGCAATCTGCAATCCCCTGCGCTGTTCAGCCATAATGACCAACAAGATGGTGATCAAGCTGACAGTTTCTTCCTGGGGAGTGGCCTTGGTTTTGGTCGGGATTCTGCTCGGTCTGACCATACGACTGAACCAATGTAGGACTATGATCACAAATCCTTTTTGTGACAATGCCTCCCTGTTCAAACTATCCTGTGAGAGTGTGTTCATTAATAATGTCTATGGCCTCACGTTCACTGTAGTTCTATTCACAGTTTCAATCGGCTGCATGGTTATCACCTACAGTAAAGGCCCGGACACACCAGTCCGATTTTGGGAGTCAGAGGCCATCAGAGGCCGTCAGAGGCAGTCGGGCATTCGCGGCGCCCTACTCAGGTTTGTGTGTCCCGCACCGTCGTCTCTTTACGGCACCTTTTCACACCTCCGGACGCCTCCCGCGGCCGATTCAACATGTTGAATCGGCCGCGGGAGGCGTCGGGAAAGTCCGGACCATTATTCAGATAGTGTTTCTGTCTGCCCCTCTATTCTTTCTCCCATTATCCTCCAGAATCTGCCTAGAAGTATTTTAACGTTGTAGCTGTTCAAGATGGTCATTTTAAAATGTATAAAAATATACTGTTAGTAGTTAAACCAATAATAATGTGCGGCTGCTACTGGCAGTTATGTAGGCACATTTTTTTGTATTTATTAACGCTGTGTGATTAAAAGAATAAACACAAATAGCAGGATAGGCAATACAAAACTTTATTTCGTACCTTGATACTACAGCCATTGATAACACAGCATTAGACATATTTGGCAAACTCTTTTTTTTATTGTATTACACACTATTTTTATCGTATTGTAGTTGATTGTTGACATTGTACAGTTCTTTAGACATATTTGCTATATCTTATCCCACTGAAAAGGCACTGCACCGACACCGCTAAAATATTGGCATAGTTCATCCCTCTGAGATTTCATTTAACTCCAGCTCTCGACACAGGTTCGGGAAAGCCCCCTGAGCTTCTTGCTGTAGTATCCATGTTCTCACCCATTTAGTGCGGTTTCTCCTGATTTTTCGCTTCCGCTTCTTATTCTCTGCAGCCGCAAGCAACAATCCAATTGCTGATAACGCCAGTACCGTACGATACATGTTTTCGATCGACGAGAGAGAGTGAAAAGGGAAACCAGACGCTGTGTTTGTTTGTTTATATCACTCAGTCTGTTCTTCTTCTCTTGGTGTATAAAAGGCAGTCTGTCTTCCGGCTGTTGCCTCTTTTGAATGACGAATACACTCTACCGCTGCCTGCTGGTAAGGACAGTTATTGCCACTCGTCGACTGAAGTATTTGCGGTGTGTTCGTAGGCGGGCGGCGTAGCGGGCGACGTAGCCGACGCAGCCGACGCAGGCGACGAAGCTGACGTAAAAGTCGGGACGCCTTCGGTACGCGTTCTTTGGTCTCAGGTGGGTGTGTAGCGGCCTTTAGATTACTGTGGTCTGTCTGATGAATAAAAACAAGTCTTTGAACAGTAAAGCCCTGAAAACCTGCAGCACTCATCTTTCTGTATATCTAATTATGATATCGCTTCCCTCAGTTCTCAGACTACAGAAAACTTGCTGCCATTTTATTCCATATCATCCCTGGCAGCCTGGACCCTGTTATTTATGGGGTTCAGTCGAAAGAGATACGAACATTTCTCTCACAAATGTTTCTGTATAAAAGAGTGTTGCCATCGTTGTAATGTTAATTCAAATGATTACATAATATATACATAAGCAGAAATATGCCTGTATTTGTTAGTTTTTTATGCATATTATTGGATCGGTTAAATTAGTACTCAAATGATAAAAGAATATTTACATCACCCCTCAATTTATTGAAAAAAAAAGTTAATGAAACTATATTTATTAACCTAATGATAAGAAGTAATTAACCTTTGTAATGTTCTCTAAATGTCTTGAAAGGTTTTTTGTTGTGCACTGCTTCAAGTTTATATACTATATCAAGTAGTTGTCAATGTTTGCCAAATGATTCGTAGATATCTATCAAATTAATTGGATGGATGGAAATAAAATCTGTAACTTTATAAACATTTACAAAGTATTAACTTTCAAATAAAAAAAGTTTTTGGATGCTTTAATATGTATAATAACCTTTTACCAAAGACTCAGTCTTAATAATGTTCATGGATGTATAAGCAACTAACTGTTTAACAATTTATTATAACAATTCATTTTGAATATATGATCGCCATCCAAAATAACCTTCAGAATTGTTTTTATATCAACAATTAGACACATAAGTGGACAACAGGTTTGAAACAATCTGTTCTCATGATAATAAGTTAGTTATTGATTTCTAAACTGCCTCTAAAGGTGATTTGGATGGCTATTATAAAGTTGCAAATGTACAAATGTAGTGCCTATGTAGTAGCTTTCACTTTCCTGCTGCTAGAATGCAAGGAAATAGTAATTAAATTGTACTTTGAAAAGTCATGTAAAGGTTTGGATATTTGTTTTAAACTTCTGTGAATATTGTAAGTTTAAAAGATGTATATGAATTCCAATTTAATGTAAGTATTAAAAAGACTATTCATATTTCCTTACGTTATTATTGCTCCTTATGGTGGTTACAACACCATTGTTATATTTGAAGCTAATATGAACGAGGGGGTGGTTAGGCCTGGGAATCACAATGATGATTAATAACAAGGGCCCCTGCCTCAACAAACCAATCTAACCCCAACTCCAATTTGTGGAAATGGCGTCACACAAAACAAATGTAAAAAATACACGTTTAGTAGAAAGGAAAATATTTATGGATTGTCTTCTGTTGGTTACGGATTAAGTTCTACATAACTTCATCACAACCAGTATTTTTTGACAATGACCAGTAGCAGGAAAAGACGTACCATGAACAGAGATTCAGAACAAAATAATGCAGCAAAGTTCACCATTGTAATAATTACAAACAACAAACAAATAATTGTATAAAAGCACACATTTTTTTTAAATTATTTTGCTTCTAAACAAATAGAAAAACAGATTACAGAAGCATAACAGGCGTGACCATTTAAAATAACCATTATTTAAAATGTTGAATTGATAGTAAATTACTTGAATCGATAATCATTATTTCTTGATGAATGACAATATATACCATTTACATATTATTCATAATTCATGTTTTTTCATCATTAGTTTGTGTAATATGAAACACAAATTGTATTTTATCATACCTGATAATAGGTTATCACAAATGTGAGCAGCTGTCACAGTACACATTTTTGTATACAATATTAAGTATTAGTACCAAATAATTTCTAAAACATAATTTAACATAACATACATTGGTGGACCAGAAACTATTTATTAACAATTAATAATGTTTGGTCAGTCTTGATGTTTTAGCGAATATAATTAACCATTTACGATATTATAACCATTACAAGTTGCATCTTTATAAAAGCCATCCAAATATTGTTATAGATGTTTAAAATACAATTCCATGAGGTTAACACATCATTTCGTAATAATTACCAACTACTTGATAAAGTATATTATATGTTCAAAAATGACCATAAGTTAAAGCATTACTCAAATAAAAAGAGAAAAATCACAAATTATAGTTTCATTGTTTTCTACAAGTAAACTAAATATTAAACACAGTTTGATTAACTATTCATTTTATCACAATAACGTTAAGTTAGGTGTGGCCAATGTATATGCTTAAAAACAAACACAGACAAGCACACTGCTTCTTATATAAATGCATTTATATTTAGTTTGGTTCTGTTCATTTGTATTGGAATTAAAATGATGGCAAAACCTTATGCTGAAATAATTGTGACAGGAATTTTCGTATCTCTTTCGACTGAATGCCATAAATAATAGGGTTCAGGCTGCCGGGGATGATATGGAATAAAATGGCAGCAAGTTTTCTGTAGTCTGAGTACTGAGGGAAGCGATGCAGGAGGATAACAAGCATTCCACTCAGTAACATAATTAGATATACAGAAAGATGAGTGCCGCAGGTCTTCAGGGCTTTACTGTTCAAAGACTTGTTTTTATTCATCAGACAGACAACTGTAATCTTACTATAGGTGATAACAATACTGCCGATTGAAGATGTCAAGAGCACTACAGTGAACGTGAGGCCATAGACATTATTAATGAACACACTCTCACAGGACAGTTTGAACAGAGAGGCATTGTCACAAAAAGGATTTGTGATCAAAGTCCCACATCGGTTCAGGCGTATTGTCAGACCGAGCAGAATCCCGACCAAAACCAAGGCTACTCCCCAGGCAGAAACTGTCAGCTTAATCACCATCTTGTTTGTCATTATAGCAGCATAGCGCAGAGGATAACAGATTGCCACATATCTGTCAAAAGCCATAATCATGAGCACTGTGTGAGCAGTGGTACCATACATATGTGTGGAAAATGCTTGCACCACACACTCTGGATAACTGATAAGGCGCACAGAGGGAGGCCTCAGTATATCTATGAGCAAACGAGGAACCATGATAGAGTTTCCAAGAATATCATTGAAGGGCAGGTTACAGAAAAGTAGATACATGGGCTGCTGAAGGTTTTTGTCAATGAAAATCAGAATTACAATGCCAATATTCACCAATATAATAATAACGTATAAAAAAAAGAAAAAGAAAAATACAGGGTACATTGACGTTTCTGTGACTTTTAACCCCTCCAGCTGGAGGGTGAAGCTGTTGAAAGTGTAGTTTTCCATCAACTTGAAGAAAGAAAACACAAAAAAGGGGGATACTGATAAGTCACAATAGTTATTAGATCTATTCAATACAAGTCAGACCATTTCAAATGTAAATCCGGGAGAAACTTAAAAGCATTATATGACCTTTAATTTATTTCCCCTTGCCTGTAGTCACCAAACAGCAACCCTTCTTCTGACAGAAGACTACAACCTCTGACTCAACTTTTAAAGAGAAGTTCTGTAGTCATATTGTGGGTGATGTAACCTCAAGGGATCAAGCTGACATCAGGGTAGTTATATATTATAATGTATAATGTCTATAAACCAGACCCAGTATATCCAGACACTCAGAATGCTTTTACTTGGATAATATGTTGTTTTGTTCTTAAGTGTGCGAAACTGAGACTTTGTAAACATTTTTAAACTTGAGAACATGGTTGTTGGAGGTAACAGGGCCTAGAAAAATACATTCTTAGTTACTAGTTGCAAGAACTATCTCCGTTTGGCCATGTAGGGGTAGAGTCTAGAAAGGCATTTCGCCCACTTGTATCCACAATCTTGTTCTCTCGCTCATGACCCATTCTTCACGACCAAAGGTGAGGGCAGGAACGAAAATGGACTGGTAGACTGAGAGCTTGGCCTTCAGGCTTCGTCACAACGGTTTTCTCACTCGAGAACAAGACCCTTAGGCCCTACACGGAAACGAAAACGAACCGAATTCGATATCAAAAAAGTCTTCCATCCACACGCAATAGGCACCAGAAACGTGTCCTTCCACACGAGACCGCTTGACCCGCTGGAGACGCTGTAGTACATATGCCGGGCCTGTAAGTGGCGCTGTACTTCCACCACAAAATACACCAAAAGCAACGAAGAAGACTTCCCGAGCATGGTTGCCATGGTTGCCCTTCTGTTTATTCTCCGCGGTGGATTTAGCAGCAGAGGTGGGGAGAGGCAGGGCTCTGGCTGTTTCTCTTTTTCTCCCTCCCCGAGGCAAGCGTGTGCTCCTGATGTAAATCTCCCCGGTAGTCCACCAGCAGATGAAAAACACCCACCTCTCCACCTCTTCCAATGGACGAGGGAACCGTGCGGCTGAGTTTCCGCCGGTCAACATGTCCGTTAAAGTTTAAATCTTCCCGACAAAATTATAAAAATGCCGGTCAAAGGTCTTCTTTGTTATTTATTTAGCTTTAAAACAAAAGAATAACGACTCTATATAATAATATAAGAATAATACACGGAGCCTCTCTTTTCCTCCCCCTCTCCTGACAGCCCGTCAGTATCTTCGTTATCAGGAAATGATCGTATAGGGCGTAATCACGGAGCCGTTTGGCCCCCCAGAGGGTTGCGTCCGCAGATCTACCCACCTTGGGACCCGTTATCGTTATCCGCGTTTCCCTGTCGGCCTCATGTGGCCGAACCGTCTACAAGATAGAGAACTGTAGCGGATACGACCCGTTTCGTCACCGTGTGGCTAGGGCCTTAGATACCTTAGGACAGGGGCGGATCTACGGGGGGGCAAGGGTGGGCAGCTGCCCCCCCACTGTAGAGCCTTGCCCCCCCAGCTGCCCCCCTAACTTTTGTGTCCATAAAACTGTACTTGTAGAAACAAACCTACACTATGTCCACAAGCTTCTCAAGCAATGAAACAAGCAGTTCATTAATTAAAAGTGAATCATTTTAAATATCATCTTAGGCCCGTTAAAAACGTAGCTACGGCCCTGCATTAAACTGCGGAGCGGCGTTCACAGACCGCGGCTCACACCGCTGCAGAGAGGGAGCGAGCTGTCCCAGCACCTGAAGGTGGATCAGCTTCCCCTGGGAGCATTTCCCCTTCCACTAGTTTTGTTTTTACTAAAGACGAGAGCTTGAAACTAAATATTAATTAAAACTGCGGTCGCAGAAGTGCGCGCAGTGATGAGCGGGCCCTCGCGTCCGTGCGCCTGTCGGGGAGGGCAGCCGGTCGTCCCGGCGTCTAGCAGACGTGCGTGAGTCCTCAGAAATGAGCCGTTTGTCAGTTCTATAATTTTCGCGTCCCAGACTCCCAGGTCCTCCGGCAGCGACCCGGAAACGGATGTCGGCGCGACGTGTCGAAGGAAAACAAATTTCTCTAAAAGCTCGCCGAGGATCGATTATCGAGGAGGCTGTCTGGAGGAGCCGTAACCGAGGATACACTGATTTAGAGGAGAGAGGAGAGAGGAGTCTCTCTGGAGGAGCTATAACCGAGGGTACACTGATGTATTCTCCGGAGTGGATTTCAGCCAACAGTGATGTTTAAAAGAGGCGTGACGCATGGCTGGAGTTATGTCAACGAAGCATAGCTCTGCAAACTGTTCCCGTTGTGATTATAAGTTATTTAAGATGATCAAATGTGCATCAGACTTTCTGCCCTTTACCGTTTGTTTACTCACTAATCACATCTCCCCTGGATGTTAGGCTATTTATTTGTTTAATACAACTGCTTTCATTGTGACGCGATGTTTACAGTGAGAACAGCTGCTGAGGTCAGTGCAGAAAGCAGAACAGTGTGTATAATATATATCGCTCAATAATATATGTAACAGGCCTACATTTCACACTTTATTTGTAGGCTTTAGGAGATATCTACAAATAAACAGTAGATATTTTTCATGAAACCATATAGTGCTTCACATAATAAAATATACAAGGGCTGTAGCCTGATATTTATTATATGCTTTAGGAGCTGTTTGTGTTTCTTGTACAATGTGTAGGTATGGTTGTGTGTGTGTGTGTGTTTGTGTGTCTGTTTGTGTGTCTGTGTGAGAGTTGATGTGCCAGGCAGATAGGCAGGTCTCGGTAGCTTATCTGACATATAATTGGTCAAAAATTGTACATTCTCCATTAGCTTACGAGCTCCATGTTCAAGCGATCGACTATTCCTTGGCATCACTTTGGATATTCGCTTAAATTGTCCTGGATTGGAATTTTTTCGATCATTTCCCTATGACGAATTAGCAAAAATGTGCTTAAAATGCATGAAAAACGCACATTTTTCGAAATAGCCAACTTTCTGGGGGGCGGGGCTAATCAAAACCAATTTAAAATATGTGTGCAATCATAATAGCAATGTGGATACAGCGTTTCGTGAATATCGGCAAAACTATATCCGAGTAGTTTGGAGTAATTTGCGACATGTAAATGGTAAAAAAATTGAGTTTTCGCTGTTAGCTTACGACCTCCACGAGTGATTTTTCAAAGATGTGCTCCGCAATTAAGTATCATATTGGATAGGGACTGAACTTGTCCTGGACTGGAATTTCTCCGATCATTCCTCTAGGAGTTCGCAAGAATGTGCTTAAATTGCATGAAAAACGCACATTTTTGAAAATGGCCGACTTTCTCGAGGGCGGGGCTAATGGAAGCAAATTAGTAATATGTCCGCAATTCCATGAGGAATGTATGTGCCAAAATTGGTGAAGTTCTGAGAAACTATATGTGACTACCACACAATAGGGGGCGCTAGTGAGCAGTTTTTTTGAAAAATTACGTTTATTTTTACATTCTCGAAAAGGTTGTGGGCTTTGACGTGTGTCCCAAGTTTTGCGTTCCGAAGCACATTTTAGCACATCGTCATAAAATAAAAAGTACAGGCCACGCCCACATTTGTCATTCGTTGCAACACTTTAAATATAAGTTCATACTCACCCCCAGAGTATGTCTAAAAAATAAAAAAATTATTTCGTCCATCAGTTCTTGAGTTATACATTTGTCATGTTTTTGGCACCCCTATAGTCCAAAAAGAAAATTACTTTTTGTGCCTATTCCCCAATACAGAATAAACCTTACCACCAAAATGTGTGTTTTTTGGATACATTGTTGATGAGTTATGAGCATTTCTATCTAAGCCCGTACGTTTTGATTCATGGCGGCAATATTTATCGTGTTAACATGCTCATTTTCTACGGTAATGTGTCTGACCCTCCAACGATGCTGTATACTAAGTTTGGTGTTGAAAAACAAAAAATTGAAATTTAAGTGAATATTTAACTGTTTTTGAAATTATGCTAATTAAAAAAATGAGATATATATATTTAAAGCAGGTCCACCCGAATAAGTGTGCAAAATGTCAGGTCATTTGGAGTTACGGTGCGACTTTGTACATCTTTACAAAAATGGAAATGGCCATAGGTGGCGCTAGAGAGCATGTTGGACAATTTGAACTCATTGACTCCAGAATATTGTAGTTTTCACCGATTCTGGAATCCGTGCAAAATTATACAACTTTTGAAGTTGCCCTCAAAAACAGGAAACGCCAGCAGAAAAATAATAAGAATACGTAGGAAAACAATAGGTTCCTCGCACTTCGTGCTAGGACGCCGTTGGGTCCTAGCGCTCCGTGCTCGGGCCCTAATAAAACGCTGCCGTTTGAATCGATAGCATTTAACAGACGGTCGCTGTTTGGGGCGTCACGTACAAAATACTACACAGACAGCGCTAGATCACTTTATTTGCTAAACTATGCGGTACTATTAAATCCACGTAAATTACACATCACAGCAATGAGGCCAGATAAATTAAACCAGGATACATCCTTTACCGTCAAACTGGGTCTGAACACAGCTGCCTGTGTGCGTTTTATAAATACTTTCTGATGTTATATTTATTATATGCTACTTATTAGCTACATGGCCCTAACGTGTAAAGTTATACAAGCATTTGTACCAGTGCTTTTCACAAGTAGACTCTTGCAGGCCAGAGTAGCTGGAGTGATTCAACAACAAAAAGACATATCTGAGAAGTGATCAGGATGAACAGAAAGAGGAAAAGGAAAAGAGAGTTCACTGAAGAGACCAGGAGGGTCAGAGCAGGAGGAAGAGGAGGAGATGAAGACATTAGTGAAGAAGAAGAAATGTATGTGAGGAATGAAGATGAAGTGTCAGAAAGAGGGACAGAGGCAGGGATCAGGAGGCAGATGAGACTCCAGCTGGACCACATGGTATGTTCTTATTCTTCTTGCATACATATTCCATTACAGCAGCACAATAGCAGCTCTTAGTATTGACAAATATGTATTGAAATGTGTTGCTGCACAGGTCACCTTTAGCTCTCTTAAGAGGTGGGTGATGTCATTTGTGTACTTCATTATAACTAAGTAATTTGACTGTACTTACAGTAAAAATAATTCTAGGGTATCATGAGCATTGAGCTGTTTTATACTATATTTTAGTTTGTTTGTCTGAACACCTTGTTTCTCTTGTGCATTAAGAACACTTGTGTTGGGGCATGATTTAACAATAAATAGGTTATATATACAGTATAAAATACCACGTACTGTCCACCCTTCCATGCCACCCTGGCATGACGTCTTGCCCCCCCTTTGCCACCCTGTGTAAAATGTTCTAGAACCGCCACTGCCTTAGGATCCATCCCTGAGTAGACAGTGCAACTGTTTCCTGCTGAGAACCATGGCCTCAGATTTGGAGTTGCTGATCCTCATCAGCGACTCAAAGTGACTGCAATGGAGCATGAGATGGGCCCGCAAGTATCAGAGCAGTCGGAGCGGTATTGCAGAAGCTTGACCGCAC
This sequence comes from Trematomus bernacchii, assembly GCF_902827165.1. Taxonomy (NCBI): domain Eukaryota; kingdom Metazoa; phylum Chordata; class Actinopteri; order Perciformes; family Nototheniidae; genus Trematomus; species Trematomus bernacchii. The sequence goes on from NW_022987876.1 coordinate 795,131, forward strand.
CGTTGTGACGAAGATACTCGGCTCCGAACCGATCCAGTGAGTGCTGAAGGTTGCAGACTGATGAAGACATCAGAACCACATCATCTGCATAAAGCACCCTACATTCCTAGTTCACTTAATACACGTTTGGGCTAACCAGGTTTGTCCAGAGGCTTCCCCTGGCACTCGACCCAACTCATCACCAGATGCTGATCAGTTGACAGCTCCCTCTCTGCACTCGAGTGTCCAAAACATACGGCCTTATGTTCGAACATGTTTGTCATGGCCAATCGATGACTAGCACAGAAGTCCAGTAACAAAGCACCGCTTGAGTTCAAATCAGGGGGGCCGTTCCTCCCAATCACACCCCTCCAAGTGTCTCCATCATTGCCCACATGTGCGTTGGAGTCTCCAAGCAGGACTAAGGAGTCCCCCTTTAGGAGCCCCATAGTCGTGCGAAGCTCTTTCGAAGGTCTCCAAGAAGGCTGAATACTCTGAATTACTGTTTGGTGCATAAGCACATACAACAGTCAGAGTTTTACCCCACATAACCCGCAGGCGTAGGGAGGCAACCACTTTCGTCCACTGGGGGAAACTCCTACAAAGCGGCACCCAACCGGGGGCTTGTGAGTATCCCCACACCCACCCGGCACCTCACACCTTGGGCAACTCTGGAGAATAAATAGAGTCCAATCCCTATCAAGGAGTACGGTTCCAGAGCTGACGCTGTGTTTAGCAGTAAAATTAGCATAAATTAAATTATATATATTCACATTTTTTAAATCTTTTTAAAAGGTTGCTTTTTCGGAATATAACCAAACGTTTGTTTAATGTTGTAAAAGAGTAATCACTACCAGAATCTGGTTCAGGGTCTTATTATGATATAAAGGGCTGTTCCGGAATCTCAGGCCTAACGCAAATGCTTCACTTCAATGTTGTGCTTCAATCCTGCCAACTGATATTAAATAAATAAACAGAAATAATCAACTTTTACTTTGCATTTCAAAGTTAAATGCATCAATGTGATGTATTTTAGATACAAATGAAGTAATGCCTCATATCACAGCATATCATATAAAGTCTTATCAGGGTATCGTGTCCCATTGCTATGCACTGTAACTATGACATAAATAAAAAAACTGGGTTAATACCATTTTATATGATATATACTTTACATCAGAAAATCCAAAAAACATACAAAGGTTTAGTGTCTATTATGTGTATATTATTATTTGTATGATTACCATCACTATGGACACATGGGTGATGCTGCGAGTCACCTGTTACTAAGTGACAGCTGACTTCCAGGTAAAAGCCTCCAGTGCACTGAATAAAAGTGCTGCAGCTTTTACAAGTTGGGTCTTAGGTGGAGGGGATGCAACAAGATAATGCTTACACCCCACTGCAGCTGGAGATGGTATGTGTGTAAATGTACCTCAGCAATATGTAGCTATTCTTTAATAACAGCGTGTATCCTTTATTTGCATTGTACAAAGTCCTTGATGCAGGGGGCGATTCAATCTGCTCTTAAGACATCAAAAATAAGATTTGGAAAAGCTTTAATATTAATATGCAATACTCCAGGTAAGATATTGCTCTTGATTACAGGCTGAGTACTAATGACATGTCTTGAAATATGTTGCCTTGTATTCATCTTCATCAGAACTGTAAATGCTTCTAACCTGTGTTGTTTGTTGTGTGTCTGAATGGACATCCATGGGATCAGGGAATCCAGGGTTAGGGTTAGCTGCAGAAACACTGAATTATTGTGACAATTGTGAAGAAACTGAAATATTTATGATGAAGACGAGAACATAGAGTGTAATAAGAAGAGTATACATATATCAACATTGTAATATGATGTCAGATTTAGTGTTGTATTGTCCTGTTGTTTAATGTCTGCATTACAATAACGTGATGTCTCTTTTCTAGCTTCTACCTATTAAGTCATTGTGTCCACATTACTGATTCTTTACGCTGAAAGCTGCAATAGTTAATCGTACAATACGCAATGTTGATATAAGGTATTTGGTAATAAATATCCAGTTTATTTAATGTAGTACATGTCGCTCAGCCCATTCCTGTTTGCTTTGTAAAACCTTTTTGCTGTTATCAGAAACTTTGCAGGGACAAATGCAGTTTTACATAGACATGGAAAACTTGACTCTGAATGAGGACATTCTCCTCCTGGAGGGGTTGAAGGTCTCCCCCCAGTCCACCATCCCCTCCTTCATCTTCCTCCTCTTCATCTACATCTTTGCTCTGGTGTCTAACATCACGCTGGTGGTGCTGATCTGTACGAGCAGCAGCCTGCACCAGCCCATGTACCTGCTGTTCTGCAACATGAGTATTAATGACATTTTTGGGGCTACGATTGTCACACCGCATGTTCTCCGTGACATTTTCATTCCTCAACCAGAGCGCTACATCCATTACATCGACTGCGCCTTCCAGGCCTTCTGTGTTCACCTCTATGCGGGCACCTCTCACACCGTGCTCATGATCATGGCGTTTGACCGCTACGTGGCCATCTGTAACCCGCTGCGCTACGCCGCCATCATGACCCACAGGATGGTGCTGGGTCTGTCGGTGTGGGCGTGGGCGACCACATTCATTGGCGTCACGATTCTCATCGGCCTCAGCGTGCGTCTGTCTCGCTGCAGGAGGGTGATACCCAACCCGTTCTGCGACAATGCCTCGTTGTTCAACCTCTCCTGCGAGAGCGTGCTCATCAACAACATCTACGCCCTCGGATACACCGTGGTCATCCTGGGATCCTCCATGTGTAGCGTCACGCTCACCTACCTGAGGATCGCCATGGTGTGTCTGCGCAGTAAGAACAAGGCTCTGAACAGCAAAGCGCTGCAGACCTGCGCCACTCACCTGGCCGTGTACGTCTTCATGCTGGCGTCCGCCCTCATCATCATCACCCTGCACCGCTTCCCTCAGATGTCGGACTACAGGAAGGTGGTGTCTGTTTTATGTGAAGCCACTTTGCCTGCTTTCAACGCCGTCATCTACGGGCTGCAGATGAAACAGATAAAGCAGAGGATTGCCACTTTGTTTCACAGCAGACGTGTGGTTCAAATGAAATAAACTGATAACGCTTCTGCAGGAATCATGTTGAAAGGGCACTGTTGTTGTAAATAAAATATTTTTGCATAAAGGTGTTGAAAGATAAATAGGGTTGTCATCATCAATAAACCTTGTCAGTCATGGAAATATTTTTCAGAGAATCATGCATATTAATAAACAGCACAATTTAAAAAAAACTAGATGTGTCAGGAAAGTGAATGCATTATCAAAGTGACAAGATGAAATCAACAAAGTTAAGAGATATTGGATTAAAAATGTAGTTGAGTAACAGATTTGCAGAGTTCACAAACATATTTATTAAGAATGATAAATTATATTGACCATACTCTGGGGAAATTGCCTTTTCATTACATCTTAGTTACAATTTATTCTTTTTAAGAAGTCATGTTTGGTTGTCAAACATTTTTAGGATTGTTTAATGATGTAAACCATGACGGTTCTGTCAGAAGGTTTCAGCAAATGCAGAAAAACAAAACACTAAACGATATCTTCAAGTTCCCAGCTAAGTCCTTCAGTGAAAGCATCGAGTGTAGAAAATCCAGCATTTCATTTCATTTTTTTTTTTTCATTTCAATCTTTTATTTCGAACAGATTAAAAAAAAAAAAAAAAAAAAAAAAATAACAAATGTGAAAAACAGAATACCGTATTGTTAAAATACAGTATTTATCCACATTCACGATAATATTTATATAGTCAACAAAAAAAGTCTTCATATTAATAATAATAATAATAATTAAAAAAAATCATATGTGTCCGAAAGGGAGTAGGAGGAAGCAAATGCTTATTAATTCCCACCCCTTACTTGATCAATGATTGTCCTTTAAGTCATTATGCAAGTTATTCCTACTTACATTTACATTTATACATACATATACAATAATTTCTCATCTTCAATCACCTCTCTTCATTCTCATAGTTTTCAAAACTTAATTTAAAGTAAAGTTAAACTACTATAGGTAGTAAATTATTAGCATTATCAAATTATCAAATATTCTTAAAGTACAAAAGGTTACCCCATTTCAGAATAATATATGTTATAAAACTACCACTATTTAAATGTTTGACGCATTAGGTAAAGGTGCTGTGTTCATCAGTTTAATGTTGCAGCATAAATATGTAAAATGACATAATGACTGTTAAAGGGCCTTGATTGCACTCACACACCCTTTCCAATAGTGTACAATGTTCTTTAATGCTGATGTGCACACCCAGAACCGCGTATATCTGCATATCCATGAGAATCCATATCCATGTACAATTTGACTTGTATATATATATTGCAGGCCTATATTGAATTGTTTAAACCAATGGGATTTCTTTTTTGGATTATGTCAGAAAATAATCTGTGTGTCAAGCAAACGTTTATGATTCTTAAACGTTTAGTTAAGCGTGATGATCTCCACATATTAACACCACTTTATGATTTCTGAAGTAAAAAGCTAACGTTAGGCTATAAAGGAACTACAGCACGGTCACATGACTTCACATCACCACCGCTAAGCTAAAGGTGGCTAATGTTGGGCTATAAAGCAACTATGGCACAGTCACATGACTTCATGTCACCACCGCTAAGCTAAAGGTGGCTAATTTTGGGCTATAAAGGAACAACAGCACGGTCACATGACTTCACGTCAACACCGCTAAGCTAAAGGTGGCTAATGTGGGGCTATAAAGGAACTACAGCACGGTCACATGACTTTGCGTCACCACCGCTAAGCTAAAGGTGGCTAATGTTGGGCGTGATGATGTTTAGTTGTCTCATTTAGACACTTGTTAGCAACCGCCATCTTGAAATTCACCAGTTGGGTATTTACTGACGTATTTTATGCCATAGAATTCTAACCTCTTCAGCTTGTGTTAACCACAGACCTTATTTCAGGATAACAACCAAAAACAAAAACCATTGACCTACAGACCAGGGGACTGAAGGTGACAAAATGCTGACTAATTTACGGGTTTTAGGACTCATTCCTGCATCATTACATTTATATTCAACAGGCAAGTTATATACAAATGTAAACCTCGGTATAGCTGTTATTAATAGGCCAGACATTTTTTTTTTCTTCCACCAGGCTGCAAACATGTTTGTATAGGGTTAGGGTTGGGCCTTTTACCATGGGGGTCTATGGGGATTATCTCACTTTCAGAGCCCTAAAGTGACCATTTAAAGATATAACCGGAGGTTGCTGCTTGGTCAACACACGAGCAAACCCCAAGATATTTAGTCACTTAGCCACCCTTCCTGCCAATATCTTGAATGAACCTTCATTAGATACACATAATGAAGCTTCATTGTTGCCAAGTTACCATTGACCTATCAACGAGCGATGCACCAAATAAAAGTCTTCACTTCTGGTCGGAGGTGGAGGCAGGACTGTGTCTAAGCAGCTGCTGTTAGACATTGTGCTTATTTAATGAATGTACATTCACATATCTTTTATTTACTGTAGTAGCTTATAGGATTTCTCAGTGTTCAAGCTTCCTTTGAATGTTTGTTTACCCCAATTTTAACCAGCTACAGTTTCAATTCTCATGTCTTGTTGGTGTGTTTGTTTCTACCATCACTTTAATGCATTATATGAGAATGTAAAGTGTTTTTTTGTTTCTCATAGCATTGAAAAATGACATTGAAAACTGTTCAACAGGGATGTATCCGTCTGTCCTGGAAGAGGGATCCCTCCTCTGTTGCTATTTCCTTTCACATTTTCTCCCCATTTCAAGGTTGTTATTGGAGTTTTTTCCTGATCTGATCTGAAACCTGTTCTATGTTGAGCTTAAAATTAACACTTTGTCTTTGCAGAATCAGTGTCTATGTTACTGTCAATAACTCTACAAACATGTGTCTTTTGTAGAAACGACTTTCAGGTACAACTCTTCATTGTGTAACTTCATCAAATCTTTAAATACCATTTTAACCTTTTAAAAAAAAAGGTGAATCAACCATTTTATGAACTAGATAGATAGATAGAATCGGAGGGATGAAACCCTCTTTAAAGGTCACACATGCAGAGCACACAGCACACACAGTGACATTTGGCCTCCGCATTTAACCCATCCTAGTAGTAGGAGTCTAGTACTAGGAGCAGTGTAGATGTTGACTTTGTAGACATATGAGAATGTAAAGTTGTTTTTTGTTGCTAATAGCATATGTTACTGTCAATAACTAACGACCTTCAGGAACAACTCTTCATTGTGTAACTTCATCCAATATTGAAATACCATTTTAAATTGAACTATTTCAATTTAGGTGAATCAACCATTTAATGAACTGATATAACAAAAATAACCAAATGTATGCGTCTTATTTACAGTGAGTCATTGTTATTGTGATGTGAACACATTTAGATTCAGTGTGGTAACTTTATTAAGACTTTTTTTAAAGATCTTCAGGTACATGTCTTTGATTTTCTGCAACTGTAACTCTATATAACTTTGAACATATAAAAGTCTGTATTGCCACATGATATAAAGCTATGGAAAACAGCACTTTTGGTAAAGACATCCTGATCCTAGAAGGGTTCAATATCCCCTCCCAGTCTTATATTCCTTCCTTCATCCTTCTCCTAATCGTATACATCTTCATCATGGTGTCCAACATTGGCCTGGTGGTGCTGATCTTCAGGAGCAGCGGCCTCCACCAGCCCATGTACCTCCTGCTGTGCAACATGAGCATCAACGATGTGTTCGGGGCCACCATCATCATCCCTCATGTTCTCCGGGACCTCCTGACGCCGGACTCGCAGCGGGTCATCCGGTACATGGACTGCGTTGTCCAGGCCTTCTGCGTCCACCTCCACGCCAGCGCCTCTCACACCGTGCTCATGATCATGGCGTTCGATCGCTACGTGGCCATCTGCAACCCTCTGCGCTACGCCACCATCATGACCCACAGGATGGTGCTGGTTCTGTCCGTGTGGGCGTGGGTGATCCCCCTCCCCATGGTGGGGATCCTCATCGGCCTCAGTGTGCGTCTGTCTCGCTGTAGGTGGATTATTGTCCACTTCTCCTGCAATAACGCCTCCTTATTCAAGCTGTCCTGTGAGAGCGTGCTCATCAACAACATCTACGGCCTTGGATACACCGTGGTCCTGCTGGGTTCGTCCATCGGCAGCGTCACGGTCACCTACCTGAGGATCGCCATGGTTTGTCTGCGCAGTAAGAACAAGACTCTGAACAGAAAAGCACTGCAGACCTGCGCCACACACCTGGCCGTCTACGCCATCCTGCTGGTGTCCGGCTTCATCATCATCATTCTGCACCGCTTCCCTCAGCTGGCGGCCCACAGAAAGGTGGCGTCGGTCATGCTACACGTGGTGCTGCCCGCCCTGAACGCTCTGATCTACGGCCTGCAGATCAAAGAGGTCCGGCAGAGGGTTATGGCTCTGTTTCATAAGAGTAAAGTCGTTACAATGGATGCCAAATGACACGGTGTTGATTATGTTGAAGTGACTGGATAGCAGTGTATCTACAGAAATACCCCTGACCCATAGTGTAAATCAAGTTATTATAATTGAGGCTTCAATGAACTGCATTGTTCCAAAATACATCTTATATTTCAATGTATGAATGCATTAAGGCTGTAAATAGTGATTATATCCAGAATAATATTAAAAGAAAATATTATGAACTTGGTTTTTACGTATCGTTTCATGACTCTTATTACTCTGACAGTGTTTTCAGTTTGGTTTGTCTGTCTGTAGGATTACACAAACACTTTTAATGAAACTCAGCAAAAGTGTGTAGCATGGGCCAAGAAAGAAATTATTAAACTATACAAAATGTGATGCCCCCTAAAGTCTGAACTAGGCCTGCCATTCACATTTATTTTATTATAAATTAATGGTTTGGCCTGTAAATATCATAGTTTTAAAGTGAAAAGGCTGCACAGTTTAATAGGAAGTCATGTTACTCGTATTTATGAATCCAAAACAGCAAAACTAAAAAGTTTATTTTATATTTTCCAGAGGTGTTTCTATGTAGCACAGAAACACTGTGATCTTTAATGAAAGCCGTTGAGCGTGCAGCGACAGTGTTTCAGATTATAAAAAGGCGTTGCGGAGCTCCAGGTGAGACACACACACCACAACTCATCATCAGCACGGTCACATGACTTCACGTCACCACCGCTAAGCTAAAGGGGGCTAAAGTTGGGCTATAAATGAACTGCAGCACGGTCACATGACTTCACGTCACCACCGCTAAGCTAAAGGCCAGCTAAAATATTTCCTAGGGCAGCAAATTGGTCAGGGCCGGCCCTGCTTGTGAGGAATACCCACCCGCCGCCTGACACCTTGGGAAACTCCGGAGAAGAATAGAGTCCAACCCCGATTGGATTACGGTTCCAGAGCCGACGCTGTGCTTAGCAGTTAAATTAGCATCAATTAAATTATATAGTGTTACTTTTTTTTAATCTTTTTAAAAGGTTGCTTTTTTTAAATATAAACACAAGTTTGTTTAATGTTGTAAAAGAGTAATCACTACCAAAATCTGGTTCAGGGTCTTATTATGATATAAAGGGCTGTTCCGGAATCTCAGGCCTAACGCAACTGCTTCACTTCAATGTTGTGCTTCAATCCTGCCAACTGATATTAAATAAATAAACAGAAATAATCAACTTTTACTTTGCATTTCAAAGTTAAATGCATCAATGTGATGTATTTAGATATTAATGAATTAATGCCTCATGTCACATCATATCATATAAAGTCTTATCAGGGTATCGTGTCCCATTGCTATGCACTGTAACTATGACATAAATAAAAAAACTGGGTTAATACCATTTTATATGATATATACTTTACATCAGAAAATCAGAAAAACATACACAGGTTTAGTGTCTATTATGTGTATATTATTATGTGTCTGATTACCATCATGTCAGGATTCGTTGAAAAAGGTAGGACCCAAATGCAGAATACAAAAAAAAGGCAAAAAGGTCAAGGAACAAAAGGCGAGCTTTATTTAAACAAAAGCTGATGACTGAAAAAACATGAATGAAAATAAACAGGTACTGTAGCACAAGGCAGCATCAAAACAAAAACTGACCGTGACCAACATGGAGGGAGACAGGAAAGACAATGAACCAACAAGGAGCACAGGGGACGACTAAATACAAAGAAGGGTAATCACAGGACAAGACACAGCTGGGCAGGGGAGGCAGAAACACATGGGCAACAGGTGAACACAATCAGACAATCAGACACAGGAGGGAAAACACAGGAAGGAAGACAAGACACCGGGAGAACAGAATTGCAAAATAAAACCCATGACAAGACAGACAAAACTAAGATCGTGACAGAACCCCCCCCTCAAGGGACGGATTGAAGACATTCAACCAAAGTCCAACACTTCCAAAAGGGTGGGTGGAGGGGGTCCGGAGGCTTGGAGGCCCGGAGGCACGGCAGAGGACCAGGAAGGGGTCTCGGGCGCGGACGACCCGGGGGCAAGGCAGAGGAACAGGAGGTGGTCTCGGGCGGACGGCCAGGGGGCAAAGAAGAGGAACAGGAGGTGGTCTCGGGCAGACGGCCCGGGGCAAGGCAGAGGACCAGGAAGGAGTCTCGGGCGGACGGCCCGGTGGCAATGTAGAGGCAGAGAAGCGGCTAAGGCCGTCGCGGGCATAGTCAGGGAGCCGGGCACAAGGACGGACCGGGTTCGTGGCCGACTGGACCACCGGCGGAATAGGATCTGGTGTCAGCGAGACACCCAGCAAGACAGAGTTCATAGCCGGCAGAGCCAACGGCGTAACAGGAACCAGTGTTGTCCGGACAGGAACCCTGGACGGGACATGGGCTGGTGTCAGTGGGACCCCGGACGGACAGGACATGGTGTTGGCACGACCCTCAACAGGACATGACATGGTGTTGGCAGGAAATCCGGCGGAGCAGGTGTCGGCGGGACCCCCAACAGGACAGGATATGGTGTTGGCAGGAAATCCGGTGGAACCCCCAACGAAACATTACATATTAGTTGTTACTTGTTAGACGCTTTTATCCAAAGCGACTTACATACTCAATACTGTGGATGATCCCCACAGGAGCAATTTGGGGTGAAGTGTCTTGCCCAGGGACACAACGACATGCTGACTGCAGTGGGGTTTGAACCTGTGCTCCCCCTGATCCAAACACCAACGCTCTATCCACTGCGCCACACGCCCCCCCGAAACAGGACATGGAGTTGGCAGGACCTTCAGCGGAACCCCCAACAATACAGGACATGGAGTTGGCAGGACCCTCAGCGGAACCCCCAACGACACAGGACATGGAGTTGGTACATGAGTTGGGACTAGAGAAGGGACATGAGAAGGGATTTGAGAAGGGACTTGAAAAGTGACTCGAGAGGGGACTTGAAAAGGGACTCGAGAGGGAACTTGAGAGGAGACTCGAGAGGGGACTTGAAAAGGAACTCGAGAAGGGACATGAGAGGGGACTTGAGAGGGGACTTGAGAGGAGACTCGAGAGGGGACTTGAAAAGGGACTCGAGAAGGGACTTGAGAGAGGACTTGAGAGGGGACTTGAGAGGAGACTCGAGAGGGGACTTGAAAAGGGACTCGAGAGGGGACTCAAGAAGAAACTTGAGAGGGGACTCGAGAGGGTACTTGAAAAGGGACTTGAGAGGGGACTTGAAAAGGGACTTGAGAGGGGACTTGAGAGGGGACTTGAAAAGGGACTTGAGAGGGGACTTGAGAGGGGACTTGAGAGGGGACTTGAGAGGGGACTCGAGAAGGAATTTGAGTCGGCGGGACCCCCGACGGTGAAGGAGCTTGAGTCGGCGGGATCCCCGATGAAGAAGGGATTTGAGTCGGCCGGTACGCCGACAGGACACGGGGGTTTGGCGTCGGCCGGAGAGCCAACAGGACACGGGGGGCTGGCGTCGGCCGGAGAGCCAACAGGAGACGAGGAGCTGGAGTCGGCCAGAGAGCCACGGGGAGCTGGCGTTGGCCGGAGAGCCAGTACTGGAGCTGAAACTGGAGCCGGGACCATGGCTGCGTGGACCGGAACTGGAGCCGGAACCATGGCTGCGTGGACCGGAACTGGAGCCGGGACCATGGCTGCTGGGGCCGGTACTGGAGCTGGAACCGCTGGAGCACGGGCTGGAATCCTGGCCTTGCATCTTCCAGAAACCTTCCGGAGGATCCGCGGACCTCCCAAGGCCAGGCCAGACCCCAGGAAAGGGTTAGAGGCTTGAGACAAGTTTTCAGGACTACTTGTAAAAAGTTGTAGCCACTCAGGCAACAACTCCTGAGCCAGGGCTTGCGAGCAACCTCCTGGTGTGCCTCCTTCAAAGCAGCCACTCTACCCCGTCTAGATGAGGCGTCATACCAGGTATAAAAAATGTACTCCAGAGAGTACCCAAGACGTCCTGCCTGTAGAGCCAAAAAATCGGAATCTGCTGAGTCCAAATTTGGTTGGTTCATTCTGTCAGGATTCGGATATATTATTATGTGTCTGATTACCATCATGTCAGGATTCGTGGAAAAAGGTAGGACCCAAATGCAGAATACAAAAAAAGGCAAAAAGGTCAAGGAACAAAAGGCGAGCTTTATTTAAACAAAAGCTGATGAATGAAAAAACATGACATAAAATAAACAGGTAGCACAAGGTAGCATCAAAACAAAAACTGACCGTGACCAACATGGAGGGAGACAGGAAAGACAATGAACCGATAAGGAGCACAGGGGAAGACAAGACTAAATACAAAGAAGGGTAATCACAGGACAAGACACAGCTGGGCAGGGGAGGCAGAAACACAAGGGCAACAGGTGAACACAATCAGCCAATCAGACACAGGAGGGAAAACACAGGAAGAAAGACAAGACACAGAGAGAACAGAATTGCAAAATAAAACCCATGACAAGACAGACAAAACTAGAATCGTGACACATCACTATGTCCATAGTGATGTGTCACGATCTTAGTTTTCTGTCACGATCAGATAAGTCTATGGAATCAGATAAGTCTAGACTTATCTGATTCCATTCAAAGCTTCTCTTCTTATTATTGAAATTTAGCAGGGGAAAAAAGAACATACCTTGATTGTCGCTATACACACATGAATGATTCAACTTCAAGATAGAGCCTTTCATATCCTAGACCCAGACATAAACAGTGGACGGTGACTGGCAGGTAGAGGATAGATCTTTTCAAATTATTCCTGCAGTTCACACTTCTGGTTGAATTTAAAAATATAACAATGACACATTTATTGCAAAAAAGGTCCAAAGGTAAAATACTTAGAAGTGGAAATAGGAAAATCCTTTGTGACAGACGCAAAACAAAAGTTAGAACATCAAAATGTTGTTAACACAGAGCACACTTCCTTTACATGAAATAAAAACAGGTGATTTAAAACAATCCTTATTAAGGGGTAGTTAAGCAGACCCACGTCACTATTATTTGTTATTGTATTACATTTATTTTGATTTTAAACATATTTCTTTCTAGAAGTTGAAAAACATTTGCAGTTGAAGCACTCTTAATATTGCCCTTGATTTACCAAGGGCAACACAAAATATACAGACACTTTCTTTAAATTCATTGTGGATCTGCACGTTCATTTTGGTCTTTCCTAGTGTGTGACAGATCCATCCAAGGGGAGGATCCAGGCAGGCATACCCTGCAGCCAATGAACATGAGGAATGCCCTACGGAAGGAACGGTTGAAGAAACCATATAGGAAGGGATTTAAAGAGGAGTTGATATATCCTAGCCACAAAAAGATATCCCAGACAACCACCTCTGTGCTGTATTCAATAAAAGGGTCCACAATGTTGACTGTAAAGAAGGGCATCCAGAAGATTAGGAATACTCCCATGATGATACCCAACGTTTTTGCTACCTTTCTTTCCCTCTTCATAGTGTTTCTGTGTCTTTTTTCCTTGCTTGAATCCTTTCCAACTCCAGAAGCCATTTGGCTTTCCATGGCGCTGATCTGCCTGGCCTGCCGCTTGGCAGCTTTGAAGATCTTCCAATAAGCGATTAGCATGATAGCCATTGGCAAGTAAAAGGCTACCAAGGAAGCCATGACAGCATAAATGCGATTGACCAGGAACACGCATAAATCTTCAGGGATCAGGATGTCCACACCTGCCACATGAAGATCTAGCATTATGGGGCAAAAGGAGATGAGCATGGGAACAGCCCAACATACACAAATAAGGAGAGCTACTCGACTGTTGGACATTTTTAAAGAGTAAACTAGCGGGTTGCAGACAGCGTAGTAGCGGTCATATGCAATGCAGCTGAGATGGAATATAGATGCAGTGCAGAGCATGACATCAAGGCTAGAGTGAAGCTTACAAAAAAGGACACCAAAGTACCAGCATCCCTCCACCGTCCGAATCATACTATAAGGCATCACTACCAGGCCAACAAGGCAGTCAGCCACTGCCAGGGACATGACGAAGGAGTTTGTGGGGGACTGCAACTGCTTGAAGTAGGCAATGGACAAGACCACCAGAAAGTTTCCCACCACTGTGCACACAATGCCAACAGAGAGGAAGGCATACAGAAAAATGCGAGAAGCCTGGTTCCTAAATGTAGTACAGGATTGAAGTTCAATCTGAAGAGATGTGTTAGCCTTTTCGAACAATTCCAAGCTGCCGTTATCCATGGTCTAATCAAGCCTGTCAAAACACATAGATACAGTTGTGAGAAATTACTGTTTCAGTCTGATTTAGCAGATTAAGTGAAGCATTTTATCACAGTTTGCCTACACTGTTGTATGGTACATTAACAGCGAAATATTTGACGAACCACCCAGAATTGTGTTTGTTATGACCCAATTGCTGCTCCATGGTTACTTCTCATTAGTTAATCTCTAAGTACATTTTAGTTCGATGAAGGAATCACTAAAGTCTGTGGGCTTAAAAATACCATGTTTTAGTGGAGTTGCCTAATCTAAAATGCCATCTCTATGCTTTGTTTATGTGGCAGTAGCCGCAGAGGGGAGGATAGGTGAATGTATTTGTTAAAGTTGGTTTGATTACACCATTCACAATTCCGACAATGCCACCTTGGGTATTTCACCCAAGGAAATATTAACACTTTTTTCAGTTATAGAGTGGACACATAGGTTTGAATACTAATGGAGCAGGAGACGTGGTTTCAATTTATCAAAAATATACCATTTTATTAAGCACAAGTCAATAGTTAAAATGTAGTTCAAAACAGTCGCACAGGGCTGTAGCACAAAGGGAAAAAATGAATTAGGGGCTGAGTCTTACCAGTGGGGGGATAGGGTCGACGAGTGAGTGGAAGGATCCCCAAACAAACCAAACTTAAATCACCCCAGTCATACGTGCAGGAAATCAAATCCCGGGGGAGCACATCACACACAAAAGAAGAGAGGAAAACCACCACCTTGGACACCAGCACCACCAGCTTCAGCTCTCAGTAACTAAGTAGGGAAACAAAGAGGCAAACACAGTTAATGGGGGCAAAATACGTAAATCAAAGTAATAAACAAACACAATATCAAATATGTTCTCATAAACAGATGATAACTGTTGGGGAAATATTTTCCAAGGCCCATAACTTTGACCCAGTTTATCAGTTCATACTGTCCTGACTGAGCACACACACCTGTAACCTTGGCTGCTGTGCTCTCAGTGTTTTGTCTCCCTGTTCCAGTCTGTTGGCGTCAGCTGATAGAGGTGTTATGATTCTATCTTGTTATGCACAATGTTGATTATTCTCTCAGAACTAGCTAAACACATGGGTCTGAGGTAGAGTTCTTCAGATTTGACGTGGCAACTCTACCGTGAAGTCAGAACCTCTGGCTCTTGGACTTGTGATGTGAATTCTCCGGCCGAAGCTCCTAAATAAACCATCAGTGTTTGACATCAAAGCTCCAGCTCTCCCCATGTCTCCTTTGAGTCGGTGACTCCCACTGCATTGCGACACAGAAGTTTCCCCCACAATAACAATTGTGTAAACATTTAAAAATAGAACAAATCACAAGAGAAAAGGTTCAGTCAAACAAAATAAACAATTAACTAGAATAAAATAAACAAGCTAGTTTAAATCAAGTTGGCCAAAGTAAGGACAAGTTATAGAGGGAGTTAGCCCCAGAGTTCAGTGACTTCCACACTTCAAGTGTCGGCCCAAGCAAGGCAGCAGGAAGGCGTGCAGTTAAAGCAGCACTTTACTGGTGAGCGAGCATCCGCAGTAGGCGACGCAAAGCTGGCCAGAAGCAGCAATCAGAAGCAACGATTATGTAGCGGTAGCCCAAACATTTAGGCAGGATCAGCAGCAGTTGTGACGTTACTGCCGATAAACACACTTTCTCCGGTGAAGCAAAACAGCAGATGTCCCTTAAAGATTGGATTGGCCCTAGGTTTATGAATAAATACAAATACAGCGTTAATATCAATAAAAGTAATGAGGTGGATTGACTAAATAGATCGCCGTACAGCGCACATACCGATCAGGCTTTCCTATCGATGACGCCGAGAGGGGAGAGCTTCACGCTCTTTATGGCTGTGTTGACAGGCTGCACCGGGAGGATCCTCCACTAGGTGAGGCAAAGCAGGGCTAAGTATCAATACGCTGGCAAATTGCAGAACCTTTCCTGAAGCGAGCAATGCTACTGCAACATACCTGCACCGGTGGCGGAAGCAAACACGGCAAACACGCAAGTGGGGCGGGTCTGTGTACCAACAAACAAGAGACAGCCAGCTAGAAACCTCTGCCCTTTTATAGGGTGCCCCCTGGTGGTGATATGCTCACAAGAGCCAAACGAGGAGAATAAGCTTTACAAGGGATTAGGACTCTCATCCTGCTACACTTAGAAAGAAAAGACAGGACACTTCCGGTTTGATGAGGGAGTGAGCAGACGTGTGTGTGGAGGGCTCCTGACAAACTTTTCTATACCTTTCAAAGCCGATTTTGTAACCGATTCAAACCACGCTCATATTTAAGGGAACTATGAAGTAATGACTAAAGGGAAACAGAAACAGCCATCGACATCAACCACACAAACAACCAGAGCTGCGACCACAGCGGCTAAGATAGCAGCTAACATGGCTGCCGCTTGCCCGGTTACCAAGGGGGACCTGGAGGCTCTTCTCAGCAAACAAAGTCATAGTTTCAAATCCGACATGTCCGACAGTCCCAAACCATCACATTCCAGGAGCGGGTGGACGACCTCGAAAACCGGTCCAGGCGGTCCAACTTTGGGATAATAAACATACCCGAGGGGCGCGAGAGGGGTCAGGACCCGACAAAGTTTGTGTCTGTCTTGATAATGGAGGTGACGGGTCCCGGTGTTCTCAGCAGTCCTCCGGAGATAGAACGGGCCCACCGTTCCCTCGGTCCCAGACCGGGAGACTCCAACAACACGGGGAAGCCTCAGGCCTTTATTGTCAAATTTCTCAGTTTGCAGGAAAAGGAGGCAGTCTTAAAATGGGCCAGACAACACAAGCTGTATTACGGCGGCACCGAGTTGAGAGTGTATCCTGATATCAGCACTGTCCTAGCCAAAAAGCGAGCTGCGTTCAACCCCATCAAGAATTCTCTTTACCAGAAAGGAATACAATTCCGCCTGTTGCACCCAGCTCGTCTTCATGTTTCATTCAGAAATGACGATTACTACTGTCCGCAAAAAGCCCAGGACTTCTACAACGAACGCATTGTCCCGCCCGAGTAGTGGGAGGCTGTGGAGCAGGGACTTTCTCTGGACTGAATGCACGGCAAATAAACACTCACAAACGGACATCTCAGGAAAGGGTGAAGTTGAAATGTTTAACCTGAGTCTGTTTGTATTAAGATATCCTGATATGGATCCACCGTGAGGTATGGATGTTGTTATCCAGCATGTGCACTAGCTTTCCTCTGTTGTTATGTGATGTTTACTGTGGCCACTTCCGGTGTTAAAGAGGC
This sequence comes from Trematomus bernacchii, assembly GCF_902827165.1. NCBI lineage: Eukaryota > Metazoa > Chordata > Actinopteri > Perciformes > Nototheniidae > Trematomus > Trematomus bernacchii. Next base: position 812,083 of record NW_022987876.1, read on the forward strand.
ACGGTCCGGGGGAAACAAGCCTTGCTAGGAACCTTTTTTGTTTCATTTCTGGTTTTTGCGGTTAACTTTATATTGGCTACAAACAACACTAGACTGTTTACTCTACATGTCAGACCAATTGTAAAGATAGGAGCCCTGTCTGCTCAGGAACATTAGTTAGATTATAGGTTAATGTCATACGGAAGTGACATATTTTTTTGGAGTCCTGCTGCTAGTTCTCGTTTTCGGAACAAGCTTAGGAAAGGGAATATGTGTTTGGCTCTCCTTTTTGAGAGCATTTTTTTTGGGGAGAATTTGGGTGTTAGGTCCTACTATATGTTTATTTTTGATTTTTGTTGTTCGTTTCTCCTGCTTTCCATTAAATAGGCCCCATGCTACCTCTTCATATACTTCTGGGTCACATTTTGATGATGGTTAATGTAGGACAGGAAATGGTGGAGCATGTCTAAGACTTGTCTCTAAGGGCATGAATGCCCCAGTTAAAAGAGGCAGAATATTTCCCCCATTTTCCAAACATCTTAAAACTGAAATTGCCTTTTTACAAGAAACTCATCTGACCACCAAGGACCACCATAGGTTAAAGGCATCATGGGTTGGCCAAACCTTTCATTCCAATGTTAGTAGTAGAGCAAGAGGCGCAGCTATTGTGATGCATACAAAAATACAGTTCAGCCCGACTAAGGTTAGAGCGGATCCTCAAGGTCGCTTTGTGATAGTCTCTGGTTCCCTCAATAATGTCAATGTTGTTCTCGCCAATCTATATGCGCCCAACTGGGATGATGAAGCATTCATGGGAAAGGTGATATCATTATTACCCAACCTAAACTCCCACCATTTGATTTTCGGCGGTGATCTCAACTGTACAATGGACCCGCTTTTAGACAAATCTAGCCCAAAACGGGACTCCCCCTCTAAAATGGCTAAAGCCATCTCATTATTTATGAGTCAAACAGGATGTGTGGACCCATGGCGTTTTCTCTACCCCAAAGTGAAATAGTTTTCTTTCTACTCCTTGGTCCCCAAAACATTCTCGAGAATCGACTATTTTTTTATCGATAACTATTTTCTTCCCGCTGTCAAAAGCATAGAATACTCAACCATAGTGATATCCGACCACGCCCCATTGCTACTTGACCTCTCATTCACACTGTTACAAAATACACGTCCCCCCTGGAGACTGAACTGTACACTGTTAAACGATGATCGATTCTGTGAAACAATCTCTAAAGCTATTGATGATTTCCTTACAACCAACATGTCTGATGGGATATCACCATCTCTTTTGTGGGAGACGTTAAAAGCTGTGATCCGAGGAGAGACTATCTCTTACTCTGCAAGGCAAAACAAATTGAAAAAGCAAAAACGGTTAGAAATGTTGAGCAGTATAGCAAAACTAGATAGCAAACTCTCAACATGTCCATCCCCTGAATTAGATAAAGAAAGGCAAAATCTTCAGATGGAATTACTTTCAATGCAAGAGACTGAGAAATTGCTTTTAAGATCGCGTGGATTTCAGTATGAACATGGGGAGAAGGCGGGTCGTCTCCTAGCGCACCAAATTAAGAGCCAGTCGGCTTCCCAACAAATTAAACAAATACGGACCCCTACTCGTGAACTCACAACAATCCTATCTGTTATCAATGACACCTTTAAAACCTTTTACTCTGGACTATATGCCTCACAAGCTCCTGTCGATAATGCGGACAGAACTCAATTCTTGGATGATCTGGAATTTCCGTCCATAACACCTGCTCAGAAGGGTGAGTTGGATCAACCTCTAAAGCCCAGTGAAATAGCTGACTCGATCAGGCTGATCCAGAGTGGCAAGGCCCCCGGCCCAGACGGCTATCCAATTGAGTTAAAAAAAAAAATTATTGATAAATTGACCCCCCTTCTTTTGAGAATCTTCGAGGATTCTCTGGACCGGGGAACGTTGCCACAAACGCTCACTGATGCGGTAGTAATCGTATTATTAAAACCAGGCAAGGAAAATTCTGAATGTAGCTCCTATCGCCCCATCTCCCTTCTGAATGCGGACTATAAGATCCTAGCTAAAATAATAGCCATAGGCCTTGAATCAGTCAAGCCAAACATCATATCATTAGACCAAACTGGGTTTATGAAAGGCCGATACTCCTTCTCCAACATCCGTCGCCTTCTCAACATCCTCCTCTCTCCTGCATCCAAGGAGACACCAGAGGTGGTGGTCTCATTGGATGCAGAGAAAGCGTTCGACAGGGTGGAGTGGGGCTTTCTATTTGAGGTCCTTAAGAGGTTCAGCCTCGGATCCAAATTTGTGTCGTGGATAGCATTGTTATACTCATCACCCAAGGCTTCAGTGAGTACTAACGGGATGAATTCTCAATATTTGACACTAGGTAGAGGTACTCCCCAGGGTTGCCCTCTAAGCCCGTTACTATTCGCCATGGCGATCGAACCCTTATCAATTGCGCTTAAATCTGCCAGCTTTACACAAGGAATTACCAGATATGGTTCAGAACACATACTCTCGTTATACGCTGACGATTTACTATTGTTCATTTCTAACCCTATATCTACCATTCCTCAGATAATAGATCTGTTAACTCGATTCGGAACCTTTTCAGGGTACAAGCTAAACTTTTCCAAGAGTGAGTTCTTCCCTGTAAATGACCTGGCCCTTCAGATCCCCGATAGACTCATCACCTTTAAGATGTCCAGGAGTAATGTTAAGTACTTAGGCGTGAATATAAGTGGAAAACTCTCAGACCTTTACAAAAACCACGTCCCACCACTAATTGACAAGCTCAAATTTGATTTGGAAAGGTGGAATAATTTACATTTAAAGGAGAGGTGTCATGGCCATTTCCACTGATCATAATTCCATTGTTGAGGTATACTAAAATAGATTTATACTGTGCATTTTTCCAAACTCACATTGGTTTCTCATACAGCATCTCTGTCTGTTATCAGCCTGCTGCCAGGAAGGAGAAATCAGCTGAGCTGCCTGCTCCCTGCACACAGATGTGTGTGTGAGGAAGTCCGTGGATTGGTCAATTTGGACCAATCAGCGGGGGCTTAACGTAACGGCTCCGCGGACGTAACGTAACGGCTCCACGGATTGGTCCATTTCGTTCCGGGTACGGCATGACATCATGCCGCACCCGGAAGAATCAAATGGACAATGACGTATCTCCAACGAGGCGTTTTGGGGAGGTATTTTCTGTGTTAGAGTTTTACTCGCTACAGGGAGTACTTTGAGGGTTTTGACTCTGCACACCGTTTACATGTATAAAAACCTTCATAACACACAAGGGGACGGGTAATAACCGGAAAAGCATGACACCTCTCCTTTAAGTATCGCTGGGAGGGTAAACTGTATCAAAATGAACGTTCTCCCTCGCTTCCTGTACCTCTTTCAATGTCTGCCAGTCTTCCTACCCAAATCACTTTTTCGTAAAATAGACACACTAATCTCCTCTTTCTTATGGCAAGGGAAGACTCCTAGAATTAGGAAAGAGCTTTTACAAAGGCACAGATCTACAGGAGGATTGGCGCTTCCAAACATAAGACACTACTATTGGGCAGCCAATATCCACAACATAATTTTATGGACTAAGGAACCAACATTGAGTTGGTGTGAGCTTGAAGCCAAATCCTGTCCTACTACCTCACTTTTGGCTTTGCTTACATCTATTACCCAGCCGGCCGACTCAATATTTGAATAACCCGATAGTTGTTTCCACCCTAAGAATATGGTCCCAATTCAGAAATGTTCATGGACTTAATGGATCCTCTATTCATAGTCCCATTCGCAACAACCATCTCTTTCTCCCCCCTTACACTGATGGGGCCTTCTCTATGTGGCAGAGATTAGGATTTATCAGAGTAAGGGACCTTTATATCAACAATGTTTTCGGTAGCTTTAGCCAACTCTCTGACAAATATTGCCTCCCAGGCACTCATCTATTTCGCTACTTACAGGTCCGTAACTGGGTTAGACTAAATAACCCTTCCTTCCCCAATATCCCTCCGGATTCAATAATTGACTCAATTCTGGACACTCTAACAACCGAAAAAGGTTTGATTTGAAGAATTTACAATTCCGTCTCCCATCTCTCAGAAACATCTCTTGGTAAAATCAAACAAGATTGGGAAGAGGAACTAGTCCAAGCAATAGATGATGATGTCTGGGATGGCGCATTAGCGAGAGTGAACAATAGTACGTCCTGTTCCAGGCTCAATCTTATACAACTTAAAGTTGTCCACCGTATCTATTACACCAACTCTAAACTCTCCAAAATATACCCTAATGTCACGGATACCTGTAACAGATGCCACACGTCACCAGCAAACATGACTCATATGTTTTGGTCTTGTCCTCGCCTACAAGGATACTGGACAAGCATTTTCAAACACCTTGCTCAGGCCTTGGACGTGGTACTGACACCATGTGCAGAAACTGCCATTTTCTGAGTACTACCTGGCCACCGAATGATGAGGAGGAAAACTAAGGACAGTATAGCCTTTGCATCTATTTTAGCACGTAGAAGAATACTCCTAGAATGGAAATCTTCGATACCACCTAAAGCATCTCTATGGCTTAAAGATCCAATGATGTACCTGAACTTGGAGAAGATTAAATATATCCTGAGGGGCTCCTCAAAACTATTTGAATCTGTCTGGGGCTCTGTGTTAGCCTACATAGCTGAACTTAAGACACTACATTAAGAAGATAGGGGGGAATTATGAATGTATGTTTTTTTTTCTGTCTTTATATACATGTATGTATGTACGTGTATGTATGTGTATGTGTATATGTGTGTAGGTATGTACATAAATATATATATATGTGTATGTGTATATGTGGGTATACATATGTGAGTATATGGGTACATGTATTATTGTTATTATTCTTTATTTCCTTATCTATTAATTTTTTTATATTATCTTTTACATTACTTTATTTGTACCTATATGTATCTATTTACTTTACTAGCTAGGACCGGGAGGGGAGGGGGGGAAAGGGAAAAATATTGACTGTATAAATGTAAACTCATTGTGACTGACTCAATAAAAACAAAATTGAAAAAAAAGAAAAAAAAAGAAAGAAAAGACTGATGTTATTTTCATCCCAGATGTTGATATAATGAGGAGAACGATATGTATTTCCCTTTTTGCCTGTCTCTACATAACCAAGAAATGCTCTGACAGAGGGAAGTTATTGATTAGCTTAACGTGCATGGAATTATCCACATTAGCTATCAGGTCTGTTGAATTGGAACCACAGTCAAACTTTCTCAAAGAGGACAATGAAACCTGCATGTGTTATATTTATAAAAGTTTCATTTCAGCTCATACCAGCAAATAAGTTTCACTCCTCTGGCAATTAAGTTTTACTCGTCTGGATTCATGCATTGCTCATTACAGATTATCACACAGCAGAAGACATATGACTGTAATGAGCAGAATTGCGTGTAATTCTCAGTGCAAGCAAAGTGAGCAGGGAGCAGATGTCCAAGCTAACTTGTAATAGATTTTAATGAACACCACAGGGACTGTGTTAGGAAAATGATGCTTAATGAACATTTTGATTTTAGTTTGGCGTGTACTATGTATATAAATTAGTAAACAAATAAACATGAAATTATACCCATATCTAGGTTCAGGTTTGTAAATCTTACTTTTAGTACAACTTTACTCTATATGCTCTTTCATAAAGGCTGTTAGTGGGTAAAAAGTGCCTAATACTCTGCAAATCCCCCCTCAGTGAGGCGAAGGACACTTCGGCAGTCATCTTCACAGCCCCCAGCCCCCACACGCCATGTTTCCCTTTGTCCTTCTTATCATTTTACCTAATTGAGAAACATCACGTCTGCAAGAATCATCATTTTATAAGTCTGTTTTCTTTTTGTGTAATGGCTCTGCTATCATCCAAAAAAAGAGAGTAGACATCGATTAGTACATCTCTTTTTACATTTACATTTTGCAATCAAGCTTATAAAAAACAATACATTCAGTGTGATGATGTTGCCCATATGCTAGGTGATATTATAAATACCCTGATAAATGTTGTACAGAGTTAACAGCCATTTAACAGTTTGGTTATGATTAAAATGCATTCTTGATGACTACATCTCAGTTTCATTTGTGAATATATAATATTAGAATGATGTTGTTATACAGATTAGGATCTATTATAAGATATTCAAAGAAAGAAGTTACAAAAAACGTCTAATTTAAAAAATAAAGTTATCCTAAACCTGGAAAAGCCACTTATTAAATATCACACATTAAAAGGATTCTTCATCTTTCCATCTGATTCTATGAAGAGCAGCACAGTGACTACAGATTAGCTTATTTATAGATGTAAGCATTTCAAACAAGGTCTTGAATTTTGGTTTAACAACAAAAACCGGCATTACTAGAAGATTTTAAACAATGACACTCACCTGTAAAAAGGAGAGATGATTGTCTGTCTTCATGTCTGAATCATACTGCACCTTTTACAAAAAGACCAGGGGGATGGGAGGGCTGGGAAGTGGGCGCATGCAACAATAGTCACAGTACCAAAAAAACAGTCTCCTGCCATCTCCCCTGCCAATTCAAACGACTGACAAATATTGTGACATGTTGAGTAAGGACGGACCATTAACCGTATAACTTTGAAATGTGCAGATTTGTACAGCAGTGTGTGGAAATCCTGTCTAAAAATGTTATATATATTTATATTTAATAGCAAACAAATGTAAGAACAGAACCCTAAAGACTATTGATCAATAATTACATTTTATATATGTCTACTCTGCCATTTTTTGTTTGTTTTTATGCACTTTACTGGTATCTGTGTTCTGTGTGATTTTCTGTGAAATGTCTATGTGAAGCACTATGGACTGCACTTGTTGTATGAAAGGTGCTGTACAAATAAAGATTATTATTATTATTATTATAATTGTAACTCAGTCTGAGTTCACACAATGTACAATTCTAAAACATACCATTTATTTTCTCCAGAGTAAGCAGTGCAAACCCTAGATGTTTTTCTTATTTGTAGAATCACTTTTTTTAATGTAGTCCTAGTTCTAGGTAAGGCATTGCCATTAAGGCCACCATTTTTGCCCAGACTGAAGATACATATTTTTTGGCATACTGTACATGCATGGTCCCCAGAGGGAGTGATCTCTTGTAGTGCCACCAGCAAACTACATGTTTTGTTTTTTAGCGAAAATTGCCTACAACTGTAGAATGGAATGTAATGATATTTGATTCAATCAATCAATTAATCAATGTTTATTTATATAGCCCAATATAAGACACCAAAAAGAAATTTTGGGGAAGCTGGGTTATTGGGAACATGAGAGTACACAGGTACAGACAGAGAGAAGGAAGAAGTAAGGTGTCCCCCGACAATCTAAGCCTATAGCAGCAAAACTAGGGGCTGAATCTAATCAGCCCTAACTATAAGCTTTATCAAAAAGGAAGGTCTTAAGCGCACTCTTAAAAACGGATAGGGTGTCTGCCACCCGAACACAAACTGGAAGCTGATTCCACAAAAATGGAGCTTGATAAGAAAAGACTCTGGCTCCCATTGTACTTTTAGAGACTCGAGGAACAACCAACAACCCTGCATTCTTGGAACGCAATGCCCTAGTAGGACAGTAGGGTATAATGAGTTCTTTAAGGTAAAGGCCGCTACACACCCACCTGAGACCAAAGAACGCATACCGAAGGCGTCCCGACTTTTACGTCAGCTTCGTCCCCTGCGTCGGCTGCGTCGGCTACATCGCCCGCTACGTCGCCCGTCTACGAACACACCGCAAATACTTCAGTCAACAAGTGGCAATAACTGTCCTTACCAGCAGGCAGCGGTAGTGTGCATTCGTCATTCGAAAGAGGCAACAACTGGAAGACAGACTGCCAACACCAAGAGAAGAAGAACAGACTGAGTGATATAAACAAACAAACACAGCGTCTGGCCAGGCGGTTTGTTACTCCATTGTGGCAGATGAGGCATTTCCCCTGAAGGAGCACCTGATGAAGCCCTATCCGAACCGCAGGCTAGCTGTAGAGCAACGCATCTTCAACTACAGGCTGTCGCGGGCTCGGAGGGTGGTAGAAAATAGCCAACCGTTTTCGGGTCTTTCTCACCACCATAAACATTCAAGACACTGCCAAAGTGGAGGCCATTGTTTTGGCTTGCTGTGGTCTGCACAATTTCCTGCGCACAGAGAACTGTAGCGCATACATGGCGGGAGTTGTTGACCAGGAAGGACCCGATCATGGCACTGTCCCAGGAAGATGGAGACAAGACCCTGAACTACGGCAGGCCACCCTGCCACACACCACCAATTATCCAGCTCGAGCCAAGCAGCACAGGGATGAACTATGCCAATATTTTAACGGTGTCGGTGCAGTGCCTTTTCAGTGGGATAAGATATAGCAAATATGTCTAAAGAACTGTACAATGTCAACAATCGACTACAATACGATAAAAATAGTGTGTAATACGATAAAAAAAAGAGTTTGCCAAATATGTCTAATGCTGTGTTAGCAATGGCTGTAGTATCAAGGTACGAAATAAAGTTTTGTATTGCCTATCCTGCTATTTGTGTTTATTCTTTTAATCACACAGCGATTATAAAAAATAAAAAATGTGCCTACATAACTGCCAGTAGCAGCCGCACATTATTATTGGTTTAACTACTAACAGTATATTTTTAACACATTTTAAAATGACCATCTTGAACAGCTACAACGTTAACATACTTCTAGGCAGATTGTGGAGGATAATGGGAGAAAGAATAGAGGGGCAGACAGACACACTATCTGAATAATGGCCAAAATTTACATGACTTTCTCGACGCCCCCGATTGAACATGTTGAATCGGCCGCGGGAGGCGTTCGGAGGTGTGAAAAGGTGCCGTAAAGAGACGACGGTGCGGGACACACAAACCTGAGTAGGGCGCCGCGAATGCCCGACTGCCTCTGACTGCCTCTGACGGCCTCTGACTCCCAAAATCGGACTGGTGTGTCCGGGCCTTAAGATGGCGCCTGCCCATTAAGGGCTTTGTAGGCGAGAAGAAGAATTTTAAATTCTATCCTGTGTTCTATAGGGAGCCAGTGTAAGGCAGCCAGAACAGGAGTAATGTGGTCCCTTTTCCGAACTCTAGTTAGTACACATGCTGCAGCATTTTGAATCAGCTGAAGCGACTTAACTGACTTCTTGGTACACCCTGATAATAAAGAGTTACAATAATCCAGCCTTGAAGTAACAAATGCATGGACTAGTTTCTCTGCATCGTTTTGAGGCAAGATATGCCTGATTTTTGCAATGTTACGTAGATGAAAAAAGGCGGTCCTTGAGATTGATTTTATGTGGGCGTTAAAGGATAAATCCTGATCAAATATATCACCAAGATTCCTTACAGTCTCACTGGAGGCCAAATTAATGCCATCCATAGTTAATATATCTTTAGATAATTTGTTTCGTAGATTCTTTGGGCCGAGTACAATAACTTCCGTGTTTAACATAAATAAATGTAAGGTCATCCAAGTTTTTAAGTCCTTGAGGCAGTCTTGCATTTTATTTAGATGATTGGTTTCATCAGGCTTGATGGATAAATATAGTTGAGTATCATCCGCATAACAATGAAAATGTACAGAGTGATTCCTTATAATATTGCCTAACGGAAGCATATATAATGTGAATGGGTGATGCTGCAAGTCACCTGTTACTAAGTGACAGCTGACTTCCAGGTAAAAGCCTCTGATGCACTGAATAAAAGTGCTGCAGCTTTTACAAGTTGGGTCTTAAGGCCGCTACACACCCACCTGAGACCAAAGAACGCGTACCGAAGGCGTCCCGACTTTTACGTCAGCTACGTCGCCTGCGTCGGCTACGCAGCCCGCTACGCCGCCCGCCTACGAACACACCGCAAATACTTCAGTCGACGAGTGGCAATAACTGTCCTTACCAGCAGGCAGCGGTAGTGTGAACAGCCAATCAGAGTGATTGCTTGGGCCGACTTTCTCTGACCTCCCGCGTGTTGAATCGGCCGTGGGAGGCATCGGGAGGTGTGAAAAGGTGCCGTAAAGAGACGACGGTGCGGGACACACCAACCTGAGTAGGGCGCCGCGAATGCCCGACTGCCTCTGACGGCCTCTGACTCCCAAAATCGGGTTGGTGTGTAGCCAGCTTTAGGTGGAGGGGGTGTCATGGTGCAACAAGGTAATGCTTACACCCCTCTGCAGCTGGAGATAGTATGTGTGTAAATGTTGGGCGTGATGACGTTTAGTTGTCTCATTTAGACACTTGTTATCAACCGCCATCTTGAAATTCACCAGTTGGGTATTTACTGACGTATTTTATGCCGGAGAATTCTAACCTCTTCAGCTTGTGTTAACCACAGACCTTATTTCAGGATAACAACCAAAAACTAAAACCATTGACCTACAGACCAGGGGACAGAAGGTGACAAAATGCTGACTAATTTACGGGTTTTAGGACTCATTCCTGCATCATTACATTTATATTCAACAGGCAAGTTATATACAAATGTAAACCTCGGTATAGCTGTTATAAATAGGCCAGAACATTTTTTTTTCTTCCACCAGGCTGCAAACATGTTTGTATAGGGTTAGGGTTGGGCCTTTTACCATGGGGGTCTATGGGGATTATCTCACTTTCAGAGCCCTAAAGTGACCATTTAAAGATAACCGGAGGTTGCTGCTTGGTCAACACACGAGCAAACCCCAAGATATTTAGTCACTTAGCCACCCTTCCTGCCAATATCTTGAATGAACCTTCATTAGATACACATAATGAAGCTTCATTGTTGCCAAGTTACCATTGACCTATCAACGAGCGATGCACCAAATAAAAGTCTTCACTTCTAGTCGAAGGTGGAGGCAGGACTGTGTCTAAGCAGCTGCTGTTAGACATTGTGCTTATTTAATGAATGTACATTCACATATCTTTTATTTACTGTAGCAGCTTATAGGATTTCTCAGTGTTCAAGCTTCCTTTGAATGTTGGTTTACCCCAATTTTAACCAGCTACAGTTTCATTTCTCATGTCTTGTTGGTGTGTTTGTTTCTACCATCACTTTAATGCATTATATGAGAATGTAAAGTGTTTTTTTGTTTGCCATCCGTCTGTCCTGGAAGAGGGATCCCTCCTCTGTTGCTATTTCCTTTCACATTTTCTCCCCATTTCAAGGTTGTTATTGGAGTTTTTTCCTGATCTGATCTGAAACCTGTTCTATGTTGAGCTTAAAATTAACACTTTGTCTTTGCAGAATCAGTGTCTATGTTACTGTCAATAACTCTGCAAACATGTGTCTTTTGTAGAAACGACTTTCAGGTACAACTCTTCATTGTGTAACTTCATCAAATCTTTAAATACCATTTTAATCTTTAAAAAAAAAAGGTGAATCAACCATTTTATGAACTAGATAGATAGTACTAGGAGCAGTGTAGATGTTGACTTTGTAGACATATGAGAATGTAAAGTTGTTTTTTGTTGCTAATAGCATATGTTACTGTCAATAACTAACGACCTTCAGGAACAACTCTTCATTGTGTAACTTCATCCAATATTGAAATACCATTTTAAATTGAACTATTTCAATTTACGTGAATCAACCATTTAATGAACTGATATAACAAAAATAACCAAATGTATGCGTCTTATTTACAGTGAGTCATTGTTATTGTGATGTGAACACATTTAGATTCAGTGTGGTAACTTTATTAAGACTTTTTTTAAAGATCTTCAGGTACATGTCTTTGATTTTCTGCAACTGTAACTCTATATAACTTTGAACATATAAAAGTCTGTATTGCTACATGATATAAAGCTATGGAAAACAGCACTTTTGGTAAAGACATCCTGATCCTAGAAGGGTTCAATATCCCCTCCCAGTCTTATATTCCTTCCTTCATCCTCCTCCTAATCGTATACATCTTCATCATGGTGTCCAACATTGGCCTGGTGGTGCTGATCTTCAGGAGCAGCGGCCTCCACCAGCCCATGTACCTCCTGCTGTGCAACATGAGCATCAATGATGTGTTCGGGGCCACCGTCATCATCCCTCATGTTCTCCGGGGCCTCCTGACGCCGGACTCGCAGCGGGTCATCCGGTACATGGACTGCGTTGTCCAGGCCTTCTGCGTCCACCTCCACGCCAGCGCCTCTCACACCGTGCTCATGATCATGGCGTTCGATCGCTACGTGGCCATCTGCAACCCTCTGCGCTACGCCACCATCATGACCCACAGGATGGTGCTAGTTCTGTCCGTGTGGGCGTGGGTGATCCCCCTCCCCATGGTGGGGATCCTCATCGGCCTCAGTGTGCGTCTGTCTCGCTGCAGGTGGATTATGGTCCACTTCACCTGCAATAACGCCTCCTTATTCAAGCTGTCCTGTGAGAGCGTGCTCATCAACAACATCTACGGCCTTGGATACACCGTGGTCCTGCTGGGTTCGTCCATCGGCAGCGTCACGGTCACCTACCTGAGGATCGCCATGGTTTGTCTGCGCAGTAAGAACAAGACTCTGAACAGAAAAGCACTGCAGACCTGCGCCACACACCTGGCCGTCTACGCCATCCTGCTGGTGTCCGGCTTCATCATCATCATTCTGCACCGCTTCCCTCAGCTGGTAGCCCACAGAAAGGTGGCGGCGGTCATGCTACACGTGGTGCTGCCCGCCCTGAACACTCTGATCTACGGCCTGCAGATCAAAGAGGTCCGGCAGAGGGTTATGGCTCTGTTTCATAAGAGTAAAGTCGCTTTAATGGATGCTAAATGACACGATGTTGATTATGTTGAAGTGACTGGATAGCAGTGTATCTACAGAAATACCCCTGACCCATAGTGTAAATCATGTTATTATAATTGAGGCTTCAATGAACTGCATTGTTGCAAAATATATCTTATATTTCAATGTATGAATGCATTAAGGCTGTAAATAGTGATTATATCCAGAATAATATTTAAATAAAACCTTATGAACTTGGTTTTTACGGATCGTTTCATGACTCTTATTACTCTGACAGTGTTTTCAGTTTGGTTTGTCTGTCTGTAGGATTACACAAACACTTTGAATGAAACTCAGCAAAAGAGTGTAGCATGGGCCAAGAAAGAAATTATTAAACTATACAAAATGTGATGCCCCCTAAAGTCTGAACTAGGCCTGCCATTCACATTTATTTTATTATAAATGAATGGTTTGGCCTGTAAATATCATAGTTTTAAAGTGAAAAGGCTGCACAGTTTAATAGGAAGTCATGTTACTCGTATTTATGAATCCAAAACAGCAAAACTAAAAAGTTTATTTTATATTTTCCAGAGGTGTTTCTATGTAGCACAGAAACACTGTGATCTTTAATGAAAGCCGTTGAGCGTGCAGCGACAGTGTTTCAGATTATAAAAAGGCGTTGCGGAGCTCCAGGTGAGACACACACACCACAACTCATCATCAGCATGGTCACATGACTTCACGTCACCACCGCTAAGCTAAAGGCCAGCTAAAATATTTCCTAGGGCAGCAAATTGGTCAGGTTGTGAGGAATACCCACCCGGTGCCTGACACCTTGGGAAACTCCGGAGAAGAATAGAGTCCAACCCCGATCAAGGAGTACGGTTCCAGAGCCGACGCTGTGCTTAGCAGTTAAATTAGCATCAATTAAATTATATAGTGTTACTTTTTTAAAATCTTTTTAAAAGGTTGCTTTTTTGGAATATAAACACAAGTTTGTTTAATGTTGTAAAAGAGTAATCACGACCAAAATCTACCAAAAAGGGTCTTATTATGATATAAAGGGCCGTTCCGGAATCTCAGGCCTAACGCAACTGCTTCACTTCAATGTTGTGCTTCAATCCTGCCAACTGATATTAAATAAATAAACAGATATAATCAACTTTTACTTTGCATTTAAAAGTTAAATGCATAAATGTGATGTATCTTAGATACTAATTAATGAATGCCTCATATCACATCATATCATATAAAGTCTTATCAGGGTATCGTGTCCCATTGCTATGCACTGTAACTATGACATAAATAAAAAAACTGGGTTAATACCATTTTATCTGATATATACTTTACATCAGAAAATCAGAAAAACATACATAGGTTTAGTGTCTATTATGTGTATATTATTATGTGTCTGATTACCATCATGTCAGGATTCGTGGAAAAATGTAGGACCCAAATGCAGAATACAAAAAAAAGGCAAAAGGGTCAAGGAACAAAAGGCGAGCTTTATTTAAACAAAAGCTGATGACTGAAAAAACATGAATGAAAATAAACAGGTACTGTAGCACAAGGCAGCATCAAAACAAAAACTGACAGTGACCAACATGGAGGGAGACAGGAAAGACAATGAACCGACAAGGAGCACAGGGGACGACTACAAAGAAGGGTAATCACAGGACAAGACACAGCTCGGCAGGGGAGGCAGAAACACATGGGCAACAGGTGAACACAATCAGACAATCAGACACAGGAGGGAAAACACAGGAAGGAAGACAAGACACCGGGAGAACAGAATTGCAAAATAAAACCCATGACAAGACAGACAAAACTAAGATCATGACAGAACCCCCCCCTCAAGGGACGGATTCAAGACGTTCAACCAAAGTCCAACACTTCCAAAAGGGTGGGTGGAGGGGGTCCGGAGGCCCGGAGGCCTGGAGGCACGGCAGAGGACCAGGAAGGGGTCTCGGGGGCGGACGACCCGGGGGCAAGGCAGAGGAACAGGAGGTGGTCTCGGGCGGACGGCCCGGGGGCAAAGAAGAGGAACAGGAGGTGGTCTCGGGCAGACGGCCCGGGGCAAGGCAGAGGACCAGGAAGGAGTCTCGGGCGGACGGCCCGGTGGCAAGGTAGAGGCAGAGAAGTGGCTAAGGCCGTCGCGGGCATAGTTAGGGAGCCGGGCACAAGGACGGACCGGGTTCGTGGCCGACTGGACCACCGGCGGAATAGGAACCAGTGTTGTCCGGACAGGAACCCTGGACGGGACATGGGCTGGTGTCAGTGGGACCCCGGACGGACAGGACATGGTGTTGGCAGGACCCCCAACAGGACAGGACATGGTGTTGGCAGGAAATCCGGCGGAGCAGGTGACGGCGGGACCCCCAACAGGACAGGATATGGTGTTGGCAGGAAATCCGGTGGAACCCCCAACGAAACATTACATGTTACTTGTTACTTGTTAGACGTTTTTAGCCAAAGCGACTTACATACTCAATACTGTGGATGATCCCCACAGGAGCAATTTGTGGTGAAGTGTCTTGCCCAGGGACACAATGACATGCTGACTGCAGTGGGGTTTGAACCTGTGCTCCCCCTGATCAAAACACCAACGCTATGGACACATGTGTCCATAGTGATGTGTCACGATAAGTCTATCAGATAAGTCTATGGAATCAGATAAGTCTAGACTTATCTGATTCCATTCAAAGCTTCTCTTCTTATTATTGAAATTTAGCAGGGGAAAAAAGAACATACCACAGCCTTGATTGTCGCTATACACACATGAATGATTCAACTTCAAGATAGAGCCTTTCATATCCTAGACCCAGACATAAACAGTGGACGGTGACTGGCAGGTAGAGGATAGGTCTTTTCAAATTATTCCTGCAGTTCACACTTCTGGTTGAATTTAAAAATATGACAATGACACATTTATTGCAAAAAAGGTCCAAAGGTAAAATACTTAGAAGTGGAAATAGGAAAATCCTTTGTGACAGACGCAAAACAAAAGTTAGAACATCAAAATGTTGTTACCACAGAGCACACTTCCTTTACATGAAATAAAAACAGGTGATTTAAAACAATCCTTATTAAGGGGTAGTTAAGCAGACCCACATCACAATTATTTGTTATTGTATTACAGTTATTTTGATTTTAAACATATTTCTTTCTAGAAGTTGAAAAACATTTGCAGTTGAAGCACTCTTAATATTGCCCTTGATTTACCAAAGGCAACACAAAATATACAGACACTTTCTTTAAATTCATTGTTGATCTGCACGTTCATTTGGGTCTTTCCTAGTGTGTGACAGATCCATCCAAGGGGAGTATCCAGGCAGGCATACCCTGCAGCCAATGAACATGAGGAATGCCCTACGGAAGGAACGGTTGAAGAAACCATATAGGAAGGGATTTAAAGAGGAGTTGATATATCCTAGCCACACAAATATATCCCAGACAACCACCTCTGTGCTGTATTCAATAAAAGGGTCCACAATGATGACTGTAAAGAAGGGCATCCAGAAGATTAGGAATACTCCCATGATGATACCCAATGTTTTTGCTACCTTTCTTTCCCTCTTCATAGTGTTTCTGTGTCTTTTTATCTTGCTTGAATCCTTTCCAACTCCAGAAGCCATTTGGCTTTCCATGGCGCTGATCTGCCTGGCCTGCCGCTTCAAGGTTCAAGGTTCAAGGTTCTTTATTGTCAATCTGACATAGCTACAGAGTAATTATGCAGTTGAAAATCTTATGTCACAGGCTTCTCCAACAATGCAACATAATAACATAACATAATAACAATAAGAGCAAGAGCAATACAAAAATAGTAATAGTTATAAAAATGAAATAAAGTTATGATGTGGAATAGTGCAGTATGAGTCTATATACAAGTTATTGGAATGATATATATATATTAGGTATTAGATACATACTACTGAGTAGCAGTTGAATGTTTGATGTTGTTTCAACAGTTCAATTGTTTAACAGTCTCACTGCCCGCGGGAAGAAACTGTCTCCGAATCTTCTTGTCCTTGCCCGGATGCTGCGGTAACGTCTGCCAGACGGCAACAGAAAGAACAGTTTGTGGCTGGGGTGATGGGGGTCTTTGATAATCCGTAGTGATTTCTTCCTGAGCCGCTGGGAGTAAAGGTCCTCCATGGATGGCAGCTCCGTCCTGGTGATGTGCTGTGCAGTTTTCACCACCCTCTGTAAAGCCTTACGATCGAGGTCGGTGCAGCTGCCGTACCAGGCCGTCATGCTGCCAGTGAGGATACTCTCTATCGTGCACCTGTAGAAGTTGCAGAGTATCCTGGAATCCATTTTGAACCTCCTCAGCCTGCGGAGGAAGAAGAGCCGCTGTCGAGCTTTCTTGGTGATGGTGGTGGTGTGAAGAGACCATGTCAGGTCCTCAGTGATGTGGACCCCAAGGAACCTGAAGCTTTTGACTCTCTCCACCGTAGTCCCATTGATGGCGATGGGGGCGTGTCCCTCTCCCTGCTGCTTCCTGTAATCCACAATCAGCTCCTTTGTTTTGCTGATGTTGAGATGGAGGTTGTTCTCCTGGCACCAAGATGTCAGGTTTTCGACCTCCTCTCTGTATGCCGTCTCGTCATCGTCTGTGATCTGGCCGATGACGGTCGTGTCATCAGCAAACTTCACGATGGTGTTGGAGCTGTGTGTGGCCACGCAGTCGTGGGTGAACAGGGAGTAGAGGAGAGGGCTGAGCACGCAGCCTTGAGGGGCACCGGTGTTAAGAATCAGGGTGGAGGATGTGATGTTTCCCACCCGCACTGCCTGGGGGCTTGGCAGCTTTGAAGATCTTCCAATAAGCGATTAGCATGATAGCCATTGGCAAGTAAAAGGCTACCAAGGAAGCCATGACAGCATAAATGCGATTGACCAGGAACACGCATAAATCTTCAGGGATCAGGATGTCCACACCTGCCACATGAAGATCTAGCATTATGGGGCAAAAGGAGATGAGCATGGGAACAGCCCAACATACACAAATAAGGAGAGCTACTCGACTGTTGGACATTTTTAAAGAGTAAACTAGCGGGTTGCAGACAGCGTAGTAGCGGTCATATGCAATGCAGCTGAGATGGAATATAGAGGCAATGCAGAGCATGACATCAAGGCTAGAGTGAAGCTTACAAAAAAGGACACCAAAGTACCAGCATCCCTCCACCGTCCGAATCATACTATAAGGCATCACTACCAGGCCAACAAGGCAGTCAGCCACTGCCAGGGACATGACGAAGGAGTTTGTGGGGGACTGCAACTGCTTGAAGTAGGCAATGG
Source organism: Trematomus bernacchii (assembly GCF_902827165.1). Taxonomy (NCBI): domain Eukaryota; kingdom Metazoa; phylum Chordata; class Actinopteri; order Perciformes; family Nototheniidae; genus Trematomus; species Trematomus bernacchii. The sequence goes on from NW_022987876.1 coordinate 830,120, forward strand.
ACAAGACCACCAGAAAGTTTCCCACCACTGTGCACACAATGCCAACAGAGAGGAAGGCATACAGAAAAATGCGAGAAGCCTGGTTCCTAAATGTAGTACAGGATTGAAGTTCAATCTGAAGAGATGTGTTAGCCTTTTCGAACAATTCCAAGCTGCCGTTATCCATGGTCTAATCAAGCCTGTCAAAACACATAGATACAGTTGTGAGAAATTACTGTGGATTTAGCAGATTAAGTGAGGCATTTTATCACAGTTTGCCTACACTGTTGTATGGTACATTAACAGCGAAATATTTGACGAACCACCCAGAATTGTGTTTGTTATGACCCAATTGCTGCTCCATGGTTACTTCTCATTAGTTAATCTCTAAGTACATTTTAGTTCGATGAAGGAATCACTAAAGTCTGTGGGCTTAAAAATACCTTGTTTTAGTGGAGTTGCCTAATCTAAAATGCCATCTCTATGCTTTGTTTATGTGGCAGTAGCCGCAGAGGGGAGGATAGGTGAATGTATTTGTTAAAGTTGGTTTGATTACACCATTCACAATTCCGACAATGCCACCTTGGGTATTTCACCCAAGGAAATATTAACACTTTTTTCAGTTATAGAGTGGACACATAGGTTTGAATACTAATGGAGCAGGAGACGTGGTTTCAATTTATCAAAAATATACAATTTTATTTAGCACAAGTCAATAGTTAAAATGTAGTTCAAAACAGTCGCACAGGGCTGTAGCACAAAGGGAAAAAATGAATTAGGGGCTGAGGCTTACCAGTGGGGGGATAGGGTCGACGAGTGAGTGGAAGGATCCCCAAGCAAACCAAACTTAAATCACCCCAGTCATACGTGCAGGAAATCAAATCCCGGGGGAGCACATCACACACAAAAGAAGGGAGGAAAACCACCACCTTGGACACCAGCACCACCAGCTTCAGCTCTCAGTAACTAAGTAGGGAAACAAAGAGGCAAACGCAGTTAATGGGGGCAAAATACGTAAATCAAAGTAATAAACAAACACAATATCAAATATGTTCTCATAAACAGATGATAACTGTTGGGGAAATATTTTCCAAGGTCCATAACTTTGACCCAGTGTATCAGTTCATACTGTCCTGACTGAGCACACGCACCTGTAACCTTGGCTGCTGTGCTCTCAGTGTTTTGTCTCCCTGTTCCAGCCTGTTGGCGTCAGCTGATAGAGGTGTTATGATTTTATCTTGTTATGCACAATGTTGATTATTCTCTCAGAACTAGCTAAATACATGGGTCTGGGGGGGGAGTTCTTCAGATTTGACATGGCAACTCTACCGTGAAGTCAGAACCTCTGGCTCTTGGACTTGTGATGTGAATTCTCCGGCCGAAGCTCCTAAATAAACCATCAGTGTTTGACATCAAAGCTCCAGCTCTCCCTGTGTCTCCTTTGAGTCGGTGACTCCCACTGCATTGCTACACAGAAGTTTCCCCCACAATAACAATTGTGTAAACATTTAAAAATAAAACAAATCACAAGAGAAAAGGTTCAGTCAAACAAAATAAACAATTAACTAGAATAAAATAAACAAGCTAGTTTAAATCAAGTTGGCCAAAGTAAGGACAAGTTATAGAGGGAGTTAGCGCCAGAGTTCAGTGACTTCCACACTTCAAGTGTCGGCCCAAGCAAGGCAGCAGGAAGGCGTACAGTTAAAGCAGCACTTTACTGGTGAGCGAGCATCCGCAGTAGGCGACGCAAAGCTGGCCAGAAGCAGCAATCAGAAGCAACGATTATGTAGCGGTAGCCCAAACATTTAGGCAGGATCAGCAGCAGTTGTGACGTTACTGCCGATAAACACACTTTCTCCGGTGAAGCAAAACAGCAGATGTCCCTTAAACATTGGATTGGCCCTAGGTTTATGAATAAATACAAATACAGCGTTAATATCAATAAAAATAATGAGGTGGATTGACTAAATAGATCGCCGTACAGCGCACATACCGATCAGGCTTTCCTATCGATGACGCCGAGAGGGGAGAGCTTCACGCTTTTTATGGTTGTGTTGACAGGCTGCACCGGGAGGATCCTCCACTAGGTGAGTCAAAGCAGGGCTAAGTATCAATACGCTGGCAAATTGCAGAACCTTTCCTGAAGCGAGCAATGCTACTGCAACATACCTGCACCGGTGGCGGAAGCAAACACGGCAAACACGCAAGTGGGGCGGGTCTGTGTACCAACAAACAAGAGACAGCCAGCTAGAAACCTCTGCCCTTTTATAGGGTGCCCCCTGGTGGTGATATGCTCACAAGAGCCAAACGAGGAGAATATGCTTTACAAGGGATTAGGACTCTCATCCTGCTACACTTAGAAAGAAAAGACAGGAGACTTCCGGTTTGATGAGGGAGTGAGCAGACGTGTGTGTGGAGGGCTCCTGACAAACTTTTCTATACCTTTCAAATACCTTTCAAAGTCGATTTTGTAACCGATTCAAACCACGCTCATATTTAAGGGAACTATGAAGTAATGACTAAAGGGAAACAGAAACAGCCATCGACATCAACCACACAAACAACCAGAGCTGCGACCACAGCGGCTAAGATAGCAGCTAACATGGCTGCCGCTTGCCCGGTTACCAAGGGGGACCTGGAGGCTCTTCTCAGCAAACAAAGTCATAGTTTCAAATCCGACATGGCTAGACTGATACAAGAATCAACGGATTCCCTGGAGAGGTCAGTAAACTCACTGGGACAACAAGTGGCATCGTTCAACAGCCGTCTCGACAAAACCGAAGTAGTGGTGGGTGAAAACGTTGGGAAACTCACCGTGATGGAAGCCGCTGTTCAGTCCCTACAGTCCCAAACCATCACATTCCAGGAGCGGGTGGACGACCTCGAAAACCGGTCCAGGCGGTCCAACTCTGGGATAATAAACATACCCGAGGGGCGCGAGAGGGGTCAGGACCCGACAAAGTTTGTGTCTGACTTGATAATGGAGGTGACGGGTCCCGGTGTTCTCAGCAGTCCTCCGGAGATAGAACGAGCCCACCGTTCCCTCGGTCCCAGACCGGGAGACTCCAACAACACGGGGAAGCCTCAGGCCTTCATTGTCAAATTTCTCCGTTTCCAGGAAAAGGAGGCAGTCTTAAAATGGGCCAGACAACACAAGCTGTATTACGGCGGCACCGAGTTGAGAGTGTATCCTGATATCAGCACTGTCCTAGCAAAAAAGCGAGCTGCGTTCAACCCCATCAAGAATTCTCTTTACCAGAAAGGAATACAATTCCGCCTGTTGCACCCAGCTCGTCTTCATGTTTCATTCAGAAATGACGATTACTACTTTGACTGTCCGCAAAAAGCCCAGGACTTCTACAACCAACGCATTGTCCCGCCCGAGTAGTGGGAGGCTGTGGAGCACAGACTTTCTCTGGACTGAATGCACGGCAAATGAACACTCACAAACGGACATCTCAGGAAAGGGTGAAGTTGAAATGTTTAACCTGAGTCTGTTTGTATTAAGATATGCTGATATGGATCCACCGTGAGGTATGGATGTTGTTATCCAGCATGTGCACTAGCTTTCCTCTGTTGTTGTGTGATGTTTACTGTGGCCACTTCCGGTGTTAAAGAGGCACGGTCCGGGGGAAACAAGCCTTGCTAGGAACCTTTTTTGTTTCATTTCTGGTTTGTGCGGTTAACTTTATATTGGCTACAAACAACACTAGACTGTTTACTCTACATGTCAGACCAATTGTAAAGATAGGAGCCCTGTCTGCTCAGGAACATTAGTTAGATTATAGGTTAATGTCATACGGAAGTGACATATTTTTTTGGAGTCCTGCTGCTAGTTCTCGTTTTCGGAACAAGCTTAGGAAAGGGAATATGTGTTTGGCTCTCCTTTTTGAGAGCATTTTTTTGGGGGGAATTTGGGTGTTAGGTCCTACTATATGTTTATTTTTTATTTTTGTTGTTCGTTTCTCCTGCTTTCCATTAAATAGGCCCCATGCTACCTCTTCATATACTTCTGGGTCACATTTTGATGATGGTTAATGTAGGACAGGAAATGGTGGAGCATGTCTAAGACTTGTCTCTTGGAATGTTAAGGGCATGAATGCCCCAGTTAAAAGAGGCAGAATATTTCCCCCATTTTCCAAACATCTTAAAACTGAAATTGCCTTTTTACAAGAAACTCATCTGACCACCAAGGACCACCATAGGTTAAAGGCATCATGGGTTGGCCAAACCTTTCATTCCAATGTTAGTAGTAGAGCAAGAGGCGCAGCTATTGTGATGCATAACAAAATACAGTTCAGCCCGACTAAGGTTATAGCGGATCCTCAAGGTCGCTTTGTGATAGTCTCTGGTTCCCTCAATAATGTCAATGTTGTTCTCGCCAATCTATATGCGCCCAACTGGGATGATGAAGCATTCATGGGAAAGGTGATATCATTATTACCCAACCTAAACTCCCACCATTTGATTTTGGGCGGTGATCTGAACTGTACAATGGACCCGCTTTTAGACAAATCTAGCCCAAAACGGGACTCCCCCTCTAAAATGGCTAAAGCCATCTCATTATTTATGAGTCAAACAGGATGTGTGGACCCATGGCGTTTTCTCTACCCCAAAGTGAAATAGTTTTCTTTCTACTCCTTGGTTCACAAAACATTCTCGAGAATCGACTATTTTTTTATCGATAACTATTTTCTTCCCGCTGTCAAAAGCATAGAATACTCAACCATAGTGATATCCGACCACGCCCCATTACTACTTGACCTCTCATTCACACTGTTACAAAAGACACGTCCCCCCTGGAGACTGAACTGTACACTAGGGATGTTAAGATTCACCGATTCGCATCGGTGCACCGGCATAAACGTTCAAGATGCGAGTGCACCGGTTGAAAGAGTGCACATCGGCTACAGTTTGGGTTGAACTCGCGATGCATCGATTGTAGCGTCTTTGCATCGGTAAAAAAACTATTCATTCATATAATATCCCCTCATCTTGTCAGCACTCAGCAGAGACGATCTTTGATCTTTGCTTCGCCACTACGGAGGCCGAGAGTCTCAGTTATCAACACACATGGAAGTCGAGGAGAAAGAGAAACACAGCGCACCGCAAAATACCTACAAATCAAACGTTTGGCAACACTTCGAATTTTTCAAGAAAGACGGACAACTTGAAAAATCGCTCGCAAATTGTAAACGATGCCGTGCGGCTTTAAAGTACACAAGTAGTACGAGGAACTTAGCGATGCACATAGAGGCAACATGGGGTCTGCGGCTGAAAAGAGAAACCTGAAAGTTAGACATATGAGTTCAATCACTCAGTGAGGTGTTCTGTCAGTGAGAGTGGTGTTTAGTTTACAACAGCCTGTGACTGCCAATAATAGTTTAAATGTCTTCCTTACAATTGTAAGCAGTTATGAAATACCTGTTTGTGAAAGGTTATTTTCTTTATTGTTCCTATAGAAACCACTGCTTTCTGCTCACTGCTGAGTTAGCCTATGAATGAGTGTTAAGCACATCAGGCTGGCAGTTGTATGTGCATTGCACTATGGTAGTTGTTATTTGCACATTGTTAATCCTGGGCATCCTTAAATTGTTTAACTGTGTGGTGTTATAAAATTGAACTGTACTCTGGAGACAGAGAACACTACTACACTTTGCCAGTTTGTGAAAGGTCCAAGTGTTTGTTTTTTTTAAGGTAAAAAAGAAACAGCATGATGGGATGTGCAGTACTAGTAGAGAGAAGCAAATATATGAAGCACTTTTTTGTTAATGTATGATTTGCTGCATATAAGGAATAAAACAAAATCCTCTGTCGTACCATATTGAATTGTATCATTATTTAGCATCGTGTTGAATCACATCGTATCGCCCCGTATCACATAATGTTGAATCAAATCGTATCGAACTGTATCGCAACAGGGGTGAATCGTATCGTATCGCATCGCCTGGTGTTTCAAAGGTATCGTTAATGTATCGTATCGTTGGTAGCGTATCGAGACGCGCATCGTATCGGCCTCAGTGATGGAGATGCACATCCCTACTGTACACTGTTAAACGATGATCGATTCTGTGAAACAATCTCTAAAGCTATTGATGATTTCCTTACAACCAATATGTCTGATGGGATATCACCATCTCTTTTGTGGGAGACGTTAAAAGCTGTGATCCGAGGAGAGACTATCTCTTACTCTGCAAGGCAAAACAAATTGAAAAAGCAAAAACGGTTAGAAATGTTGGGCAGTATAGCAAAACTAGATAGCAAACTCTCAACATGTCTATCCCCTGAATTAGATAAAGAAAGGCAAAATCTTCAGATGGAATACAATTTACTTTCAATGCAAGAGACTGAGAAATTGCTTTTAAGATCGCGTGGATTTCAGTATGAACATGGGGAGAAGGCGGGTCGTCTCCTAGTGCACCAAATTAAGAGCCAGTCGGCTTCCCAACAAATTAAACAAATACGGACCCTACTCGTGAACTCACAACAATCCCATCTGTTATCAATGACACCTTTAAAACCTTTTACTCTGGACTATATGCCTCACAAGCCCCTGTCGATAATGCGGACAGAACTCAATTCTTGGATGATCTGGAATTTCCGTCCATAACACCTGCTCAGAAGGGTGAGTTGGATCAACCTCTAAAGCCCAGTGAAATAGCTGACTCGATCAGGCTGATCCAGAGTGGCAAGGCCCCCGGCCCAGACGGCTATCCAATTGAGTTAAAAAAAAAATGTATTGATAAATTGACCCCCCTTCTTTTGAGAATGTTCGAGGACTCTCTGGACCGGGGAACGTTGCCACAAACGCTCACTGATGCGGTAGTAATCGTATTATTAAAACCAGGCAAGGAAAATTCTGAATGTAGCTCCTATCGCCCCATCTCCCTTCTGAATGCGGACTATAAGATCCTAGCTAAAATACTAGCCATACGCCTTGAATCAGTCAAGCCAAACATCATATCATTAGACCAAACTTGGTTTATGAAAGGACGATACTCCTTCTCCAACATCCGTCGCCTTCTCAACATCCTCCTCTCTCCTGCATCCAAGGAGACACCAGAGGTGGTGGTCTCATTGGATGCAGAGAAAGCGTTCGACAGGGTGGAGTGGGGCTTTCTATTTGAGGTCCTTAAGAGGTTCAGCCTCGGATCCAAATTTGTGTCGTGGATAGCATTGTTATACTCTTCACCCAAGGCTTCAGTGAGTATGGGATGAATTCTCAATATTTTACACTAGGTAGAGGAACTCGCCAGGGTTGCCCTCTAAGCCCGTTACTATTCGCCATGGCGATCGAACCCTTATCAATTGCGCTTAAATCTGCCAGCTTTACACAAGGAATTACCAGATATGGTTCAGAACACATACTCTCGTTATACGCTGACGATTTACTATTGTTCATTTCTAACCCTATATCTACCATTCCTCAGATAATAGATCTGTTAACTCGATTCGGAACCTTTTCAGGGTACAAGCTAAACTTTTCCAAGAGTGAGTTCTTCCCTGTAAATGACCTGGCCCTTCAGATCCCCGATAGACTCATCACCTTTAAGATGTCCAGAAGTAATTTTAAGTACTTAGGCGTGAATATAAGTGGAAAACTCTCAGACCTTTACAAAAACAACGTCCCACCACTAATTGACAAGCTCAAATTTGATTTGGAAAGGTGGAATAATTTACATTTAAAGGAGAGGTGTCATGGCCATTTCTACTGATCATAATTCCATTGTTGAGGTATACTAAAATAGATTTATACTGTGCATTTTTCCAAACTCACATTGGCTTCTCATACAGCATCTCTGTCTGTTATCAGCCTGCAGCCAGGGAGGAGAAATCAGCTGAGCTGCCTGCTCCCTGCACACAGATGTGTGTGTGAGGAAGTCCGTGGATTGGTCAATTTGGACCAATCAGCGGGGGCTTAACGTAACGGCTCCGGGAACGTAACGTAACGGCTCCACGGATTGGTCCATTTCGTTCCGGGTACGGCATGACCTCATGCCGTACCCGGAAGAATCAAATGGACAATGACGTATCTCCAACGAGGCGTTTTGGGGAGGTATTTTCTGTGTTAGAGTTTTACTCGCTATAGGGTGTACTTTGAGGGTTTTGACTCTGCACACCGTTTACATGCATAAAAACCTTCATAACACACAAGGGGACGGGTAATAACCAAAAAAGCATGACACCTCTCCTTTAAGTATCGCTGGGAGGGTAAACTGTATCAAAATGAACGTTCTCCCTCGCTTCCTGTACCTCTTTCAATGTCTGCCAGTCTTCCTACCCAAATCACTTTTTCGTAAAATAGACACACTAATCTCCTCTTTCATATGGCAAGGGAAGACTCCTAGAATTAGGAAAGAGCTTTTACAAAGGCACAGATCTACAGGAGGAGTAGCGCTTCCAAACATAAGACACTACTATTGGGCAGCCAATATCCACAACATAATTTTATGGACTAAGGAACCAACATTGAGTTGGTGTGAGCTTGAAGCCAAATCCTGTCCTACTACCTCACTTTTGGCTTTGCTTACATCTATTACCCAGCCGGCCGACTCAATATTCGAATAACCCGATAGTTGTTTCCACCCTAAGAATATGGTCCCAATTCAGAAATGTTCATGGACTTAATGGATCCTCTATTCATAGTCCCATTCGCAACAACCATCTCTTTCTCCCCCCTTACACTGATGGGGCCTTCTCTATGTGGCAGAGATTAGGTCTTATCAGAGTAAGAGACCTTTATATCAACAATGTTTTCGGTAGCTTTAGCCAACTCTCTGACAAATGTTGCCTCCCAGGCTCTCATCTATTTCGCTACTTCCAGGTCCGTAACTGGGTTAAACTAAATAACCCTTCCTTCCCCAATATCCCTCCGGATTCAATAATTGACTCAATTCTGGACACTCTAACAACCGAAAAAGGTTTGATTTGAAGAATTTACAATTCCGTCTCCCGTCTCACAGAAACATCTCTTGGTAAAATCAAACAAGATTGGGAAGAGGAACTAGTCCAAGCAATAGATGATGATGTCTGGGATGGCGCATTAGCGAGAGTGAACAATAGTACGTCCTGTTCCAGGCTCAATCTTATACAACTTAAAGTTGTCCACCGTATCTATTACACCAACTCTAAACTCTCCAAAATATACCCAAATGTCACGGATACCTGTAACAGATGCCACACGTCACCAGCAAACATGACTCATATGTTTTGGTCTTGTCCTCGCCTACAAGGATACTGGACAAGCATTTTCAAACGCCTTGCTCAGGCCTTGGACGTGGTACTGACACCATGTGCAGAAACTGCCATTTTTGGAGTACTACCTGGCCACCGAATGATGAGGGGGAAAACTAAGGACAGTATAGCCTTTGCATCTATTTTAGCACGTAGAAGAATACTCCTAGAATGGAAATCTTCGATACCACCTAAAGCATCTCTATGGCTCAAAGATCTAATGATGTACCTGAACTTGGAGAAGATTAAATATAAGCTGAGGGGCTCTTCAGAACTATTTGAATCTGTCTGGGGCTCTGTGTTAGCCTACATAGCTGAACTTAAGACACTACATTAAGAAGATAGGGGGGAATTATGAATGTATGTTTTTTTTTTTCTGTCTTTATATACATGTATGTATGTACGTGTATGTATGTGTATGTGTATATGTGGGTATACATATGTGAGTATATGGGTATTATTGTTATTATTCTTTATTTCCTTATCTATTAATTTTTTTACATTATCTTTTACATTACTTTATTTGTACCTATATGTATCTATTTACTTTACTAGCTAGGACCGGGAGGGGAGGGGGGGAAAGGGAAAAATATTGACTGTATAAATGTAAACTCATTGTGCGTGACTCAATAAAAACAAAATTTAAAAAAAGAAAAAAAAAGAAAGAAAAGACAGATGTTATTTTCATCCCAGATGTTGATATAATGAGGAGAACGATATGTATTTCCCTTTTTGCCTGTCTCTACATAACCAAGAAATGCTCTGACAGAGGGAAGTTATTGATTAGCTTAACGTGCATGGAATTATCCACATTAGCTATCAGGTCTATTGAATTGGAACCACAGTCACACTTTCTCAAAGAGGACAATGAAACCTGCATGTGTTATATTTATAAAAGTTTCATTTCAGCTCATACCAGCAAATAAGTTTCACTCCTCTGGCAATTAAGTTTTACTCGTCTGGATTCATGCATTGCTCATTACAGATTATCACACAGCAGAAGACATATGACTGTAATGAGCAGAATTGCGTGTAATTCTCAGTGCAAGCAAAGTGAGCAGGGAGCAGATGTCCAAGCTAACTTGTAATAGATTTTAATGAACACCACAGGGACTGTGTTAGGAAAATGATGCTTAATGAACATTTTGATTTTAGTTTGGCGTGTACTATGTATATAAATTAGTAAACAAATAAACATGAAATTATACCCATATCTAGGTTCAGGTTTGTAAATCTTACTTTTAGTACAACTTTACTCTATATGCTCTTTCATAAAGGCTGTTAGTGGGTAAAAAGTGCCTAATACTCTGCAAATCCCCCCTCAGTGAGGCGAAGGACACTTCGGCAGTCATCTTCACAGCCCCCAGCCCCCACACGCCATGTTTCCCTTTGTCCTTCTTATCATTTTACCTAATTGAGAAACATCACGTCTGCAAGAATCATCATTTTATAAGTCTGTTTTCTTTTTGTGTAATGGCTCTGCTATCATCCAAAAAAAGAGAGTAGACATTGATTAGTACATCTCTTTTTACATTTACATTTTGCAATCAAGCTTATAAAAAACAATACATTCAGTGTGATGATGTTGCCCATATGCTAGGTGATATTATAAATACCCTGATAAATGTTGTACAGAGTTAACAGCCATTTAACAGTTTGGTTATGATTAAAATGCATTCTTGATGACTACATCTCAGTTTCATTTGTGAATATATAATATTAGAATGATGTTGTTATACAGATTAGGATCTATTATAAGATATTCAAAGAAAGAAGTTACAAAAAACGTCTAATTTAAAAAATAAAGTTATCCTAAACCTGGAAAAGCCACTTATTAAATATCACACATTAAAAGGATTCTTCATCTTTCCATCTGATTCTATGAAGAGCAGCACAGTGACTACAGATTAGCTTATTTATAGATGTAAGCATTTCAAACAAGGTCTTGAATTTTGGTTTAACAACAAAAACCGGCATTACTAGAAGATTTTAAACAATGACACTCACCTGTAAAAAGGAGAGATGATTGTCTGTCTTCATGTCTGAATAATACTGCACCTTTTACAAAAAGACCAGGGGGATGGGAGGGCTGGGAAGTGGGCGCATGCAACAATAGTCACAGTACCAAAAAAACAGTCTCCTGCCATCTCCCCTGCCAATTCAAACGACTGACAAATATTGTCACATGTTGAGTAAGGACGGACCATTAACCGTATAACTTTGAAATGTGCAGATTTGTACAGCAGTGCGTACAGTGTACTATTCTAAAACATACCATTTATTTTCTCCAGAGTAAGCAGTGCAAACCCTAGATGTTTTTCTTATTTGTAGAATCACTTTTTTTAATGTAGTCCTAGTTCTAGGTAAGGCATTGCCATTAAGGCCACCATTTTTGCCCAGACTGAAGATACATATTTTTTGGCATACTGTACATGCATGGTCCCCAGAGGGAGTGATCTCTTGTAGTGCCACCAGCAAACTACATGTTTTGTTTTTTAGCGAAAATTGCCTACAACTGTAGAATGGAATGTAATGATATTTGATTCAATCAATCAATCAATCAATCAATGTTTATGTATATAGCCCAATATAAGACACCAAAAAGGAAATTTGGGGGAAGCTGGGTTATTCGGAACATGAGAGTACACAGGCACAGACAGAGAGAAGGAAGAAGTAAGGTGTCCCCCGACAATCTAAGCCTATAGCAGCAAAACTAGGGGCTGAATCTAATCAGCCCTAACTATAAGCTTTATCAAAAATGAAGTTCATAAGCGCACTCTTAAAAACGGATAGGGTGTCTGCCGCCCGAACACAAACTGGAAGCTGATTCCACAAAAATGGAGCTTGATAAGAAAAGGCTCTGGCTCCCATTGTACTTTTAGAGACTCGAGGAACAACCAACAACCCTGCATTCTTGGAACGCAATGCCCTAGTAGGACAGTAGGGTATAATGAGTTCTTTAAGGTAAAGGCCGCTACACACCCACCTGAGACCAAAGAACGCGTACCGAAGGCGTCCCGACTTTTACGTCAGCTTCGTCCCCTGCGTCGGCTACGTCGCCCGCTACGCCGCCCGCCTACGAACACACCGCAAATACTTCAGTCGACGAGTGGCAATAACTGTCCTTACCAGCAGGCAGCGGTAGTGTGCATTCGTCATTCAAAAGAGGCAACAACTGGAAGACAGACTGCCTTTTATACACCAAGAGAAGAAGAACAGACTGAGTGATATAAACAAACAAACACAGCGTCTGGCCAGGCGGTTTGTTACTCCATTGTGGCAGATGAGGCATTTCCCCTGAAGGAGCACCTGATGAAGCCCTATCCGAACCGCAGGCTAGCTGTAGAGCAACGCATCTTCAACTACAGGCTGTCGCAGGCTCGGAGGGTGGTAGAAAATGCCTTTGGCATCCTAGCCAACCGTTTTCGGGTCTTTCTCACCACCATAAACATTCAAGACACTGCCAAAGTGGAGGCCATTGTTTTGGCTTGCTGTGGTCTGCACAACTTCCTGCGCACAGAGAACTGTAGCGCATACAACAGTTGTTGACCAGGAAGGACCCGATCATGGCACTGTCCCAGGAAGATGGAGACAAGACCATGAACTACGGCAGGCCACCCTGCCACACACCACCAATAATCCAGCTTGAGCCAAGCAGCACAGGGATGAACTATGCCAATATTTTAATGGTGTCGGTGCAGTGCCTTTTCAGTGGGATAAGATATAGCAAATATGTCTAAAGCACTGTACAATGTCAACAATCGACTACAATACGATAAAAATAGTGTGCAATACAATAAAAAAAAGAGTTTGCCAAATATGTCTAATGCTGTGTTATCAATGGCTGTAGTATCAAGGTACGAAATAAAGTTTTGTATTGCCTATCCTGCTATTTGTGTTTATTCTTTTAATCACACAGCGATAATAAAAAATAAAAAATGTGCCTACATAACTGCCAGTAGCAGCCGCACATTATTATTGGTTTAACTACTAACAGTATATTTTTAACACATTTTAAAATGACCATCTTGAACAGCTACAACGTTAAAATACTTCTAGGCAGATTGTGGAGGATAATGGGAGAAAGAATAGAGGGGCAGACAGAAACACTATCTGAATAATGGCCACTTCTTGCAAAATTTACATGACTTTCCCGACGCCGCGGGAGGCGTCCGGAGGTGTGAAAAGGTGCCGTAAAGAGACGACGGTGCGGGACACACAAACCTGAGTAGGGCGCCGCGAATGCCCGACTGCCTCTGACGGCCTCTGACTCCCAAAATCGGACTGGTGTGTCCGGGCCTTAAGATGGCGCCTGCCCATTAAGGGCTTTGTAGGCGAGAAGAAGAATTTTAAATTCTATCCTGTGTTCTATAGGGAGCCCGTGTAAGGCAGCCAGAACAGGAGTAATGTGGTCCCTTCTCCTAACTCTGGTTAGTACATGTGCTGCAGCATTTTGAATCAGCTGAAGCGATTTAACTGACTTCTTGGTACACCCTGATAATAAAGAGTTACAATAATCCAGCCTTGAAGTAACAAATGCATGGACTAGTTTCTCTGCATCGTTTTGAGGCAAGATATGCCTGATTTTTGCTATGTTACGTAGATGAAAAAAGGCGGTCCTTGAGATTGATTTTATGTGGGCGTTAAAGGATAAATCCTGATCAAATATAACACCAAGATTCCTTACAGTCTCACTGGAGGCCAAATTAATGCCATCCATAGTTAATATATCTTTAGATAGTTTGTTTCGTAGATTCTTTGGGCCGAGTACAATAACCTCCGTGTTTAACATAAAAAAATGTAAGGTCATCCAAGTTTTTAAGTCCTTGAGGCAGTCTTGCATTTTATTTAGATGATTGGTTTCATCAGGCTTGATGGATAAATATAGTTGAGTATCATCCGCATAACAATGAAAATGTACAGAGTGATCCTTATAATATTGCCTAACGGAAGCATATATAATGTGAATGGGTGATGCTGCGAGTCACCTGTTACTAAGTGACAGCTGACTTCCAGGTAAAAGCCTCCGATGCACTGAATAAAAGTGCTGCAGCTTTTACAAGTTGGGTCTTAAGGCCGCTACACACCCACCTGAGACCAAAGAACGCGTACCGAACGCGTCCCAACTTTTACGTCAGCTACGTCGCCTGCGTCGGCTACGCCGCCCGCTATGCGGCCCGCCTACGAACACACCGCAAATACTTCAGTCGACGAGTGGCAATAACTGTCCTTACCAGCAGGCAGCGGTAGTGTGAACAGCTAATCAGAGTGATTGCTTGGGCCGACTTTCTCTGACCTCCCGCATGTTGAATCGGCCGTGGGAGGCATCGGGAAAAGGTGCCGTAAAGAGACGACGGTGCGGGACACACCAACCTGGGTAGGGCGCCGCGAATGCCCGACTGCCTCTGACGGCCTCTGACTCCCAAAATCGGGTTGGTGTGTAGCCAGCTTTAGGTGGAGGGGGTGTCATGGTGCAACAAGGTAATGCTTACACCCCTCTGCAGCTGGAGATAGTATGTGTGTAAAAGTTGGGCGTGATGACGTTTAGTTGTCTCATTTAGACACTTGTTAGCAACCGCCATCTTGAAATTCACCACTAATTTACGGGTTTTAGGACTCATTCCTGCATCATTACATTTATATTCAACAGGCAAGTTATATACAAATGTAAATTTCGGTATAGCTGTTATAAATAGGCCAGAACATTTTTTTTCCTTCCACCAGGCTGCAAACATGTTTGTTTCTGCTGTATAGGGTTAGGGTTGGGCCTTTTAACATGGGGGTCTATGGGGATTATCTCACTTTCAGAGCCCTAAAGTGACCATTTAAAGATCACAAGGCCGTGTTGGCTTTATTTATTAGAACCGGAGGTTGCTGCTTGGTCAACACACGAGCAAACCCCAAGATATTTAGTCACTTAGCCACCCTTCCTGCCAATATCTTGAATGAACCTTCATTAGATACACATAATGAAGCTTCATTGTTGCCAAGTTACCATTGACCTATCAACGAGCGATGCACCAAATAAAAGTCTTCACTTCTAGTCGAAGGTGGAGGCAGGACTGTGTCTAAGCAGCTGCTGTTAGACATTGTGCTTATTTAATGAATGTACATTCACATATCCTTTATTCACTGTAGCAGCTTATAGGATTTCTCAGTGTTCAAGCTTCCTTTGAATGTTGGTTTATCCCAATTTTAACCAGCTACAGTTTCAATTCTCATGTCTTGTTGGTGTGTTTGTTTCTACCATCACTTTAATGCATTATATGAGAATGTAAAGTGTTTTTTTGTTTCTCATAGCATTGAAAAAGGACATTGAAAACTGTTCAACAGGGATGTATCCGTCTGTCCTGGAAGAGGGATCCCTCCTCTGTTGATATTTCCTTTCACATTTTCTCCCCATTTCAAGGTTGTTATTGGAGTTTTTTCCTGATCTGATCTGAAACCTGTTCTATGTTGAGCTTAAAATTAACACTTTGTCTTTGCAGAATCAGTGTCTATGTTACTGTCAATAACTCTACAAACATGTGTCTTTTGTAGAAACGACTTTCAGGTACAACTCTTCATTGTGTAACTTCATCAAATCTTTAAATACCATTTGAACCTTTTTTTTAAAAAGGTGAATCAACCATTTTATGAACTAGATAGATAGATAGATAGAATCGGAGGGATGAAACCCTCTTTAAAGGTCACACATGCAGAGCACACAGCACACACAGTGACATTTGGCCTCCGCATTTAACCCATCCTAGTAGTAGGAGTCTAGTACTAGGAGCAGTGTAGATGTTGACTTTGTAGACATATGAGAATGTAAAGTTGTTGTTTGTTGCAAATAGCATATGTTATTGTCAATAACTAACGACCTTCAGGAACAACTCTTCATTGTGTAACTTCATCCAATATTGAAATACCATTTTAAATTGAACTATTTCAATTTAGGTGAATCAACCATTTAATGAACTGATATAACAAAAATAACCAAATGTATGCGTCTTATTTACAGCGAGTCATTGTTATTGTGATGTGAACACATTTAGATTCAGTGTGGTAACTTTATTAAGACTTTTTTTAAAGATCTTCAGGTACATGTCTTTGATTTTCTGCAACTGTAACTCTATATAACTTTGAACATATAAAAGTCTGTATTGCTACATGATATAAAGCTATGGAAAACAGCACTTTTGGTAAAGACATCCTGATCCTAGAAGGGTTCAATATCCCCTCCCAGTCTTATATTCCTTCCTTCATCCTCCTCCTAATCGTATACATCTTCATCATGGTGTCCAACATTGGCCTGGTGGTGCTGATCTTCAGGAGCAGCGGCCTCCACCAGCCCATGTACCTCCTGCTGTGCAACATGAGCATCAACGATGTGTTCGGGGCCACCGTCATCATCCCTCATGTTCTCCGGGGCCTCCTGACGCCGGACTCGCAGCGGGTCATCCGGTACATGGACTGCGTTGTCCAGGCCTTCTGCGTCCACCTCCACGCCAGCGCCTCTCACACCGTGCTCATGATCATGGCGTTCGATCGCTACGTGGCCATCTGCAACCCACTGCGCTACGCCACCATCATGACCCACAGGATGGTGCTGGTTCTGTCCGTGTGGGCGTGGGTGATCCCCCTCCCCATGGTGGGGATCCTCATCGGCCTCAGTGTGCGTCTGTCTCGCTGCAGGTGGATTATTGTCCACTTCTCCTGCAATAACGCCTCCTTATTCAAGCTGTCCTGTGAGAGCGTGCTCATCAACAACATCTACGGCCTCGGATACACCGTGGTCCTGCTGGGTTCGTCCATCGGCAGCGTCACGGTCACCTACCTGAGGATCGCCATGGTTTGTCTGCGCAGTAAGAACAAGACTCTGAACAGAAAAGCACTGCAGACCTGCGCCACACACCTGGCCGTCTACGCCATCCTGCTGGTGTCCGGCTTCATCATCATCATTCTGCACCGCTTCCCTCAGCTGGCGGCCCACAGAAAGGTGGCGGCGGTCATGCTACACGTGGTGCTGCCCGCCCTGAACGCTCTGATCTACGGCCTGCAGATCAAAGAGGTCCGGCAGAGGGTTATGGTTCTGTTTCATAAGAGTAAAGTCGCTTCAATGGATGCTAAATGACACGGTGTTGATTATGTTGAAGTGACTGGATAGCAGTGTATCTTCAGAAATACCCCTGACCCATAGTATAATTCATGTTATTATAATTGAGGCTTCAATGAACTGCATTGTTCCAAAATACATCTTATATTTCAATGTATGAATGCATTAAGGCTGTAAATAGTGATTATATCCAGAATAATATTTAAATAAAATCTTATGAACTTGGTTTTTACGGATCGTTTCATGACTCTTATTACTCTGACAGTGTTTTCAGTTTGGTTTGTCTGTCTGTAGGATTACAGAAACACTTTTAATGAAACTCAGCAAAAGAGTGTAGCATGGGCCAAGAAAGAAATTATTAAACTATACAAAATGTGATGCCCCCTAAAGTCTGAACTAGGCCTGCCATTCACATTTATTTTATTATAAATTAATGGTTTGGCCTGTAAATATCATAGTTTTAAAGTGAAAAGGCTGCACAGTTTAATAGGAAGTCATGTTACTCGTATTTATGAATCCAAAACAGCAAAACTAAAAAGTTTATTTTATATTTTCCAGAGGTGTTTCTATGTAGCACAGAAACACTGTGATCTTTAATGAAAGCCGTTGAGCGTGCAGCGACAGCGTTTCAGATTATAAAAAGGCGTTGCGGAGCTCCAGGTGAGACAAACACACCACAACTCATCATCAGCACGGTCACATGACTTCACGTCACCACCGCTAAGCTAAAGGTGGCTAAAGTTGGGCTATAAAGGAACTGCAGCATGGTCACATGACTTCACGTCACCACCGCTAAGTTAAAGGCCAGCTAAAATATTTCCTAGGGCAGCAAATTGGTCAGGTTGTGAGGAATACCCACCCGGTGCCTGACACCTTGGGAAACTCCGGAGAAGAATAGAGTCCAACCCCGATCAAGGAGTACGGTTCCAGAGCCGACGCTGTGCTTAGCAGTTAAATTAGCATCAATTAAATTATATAGTGTTACTTTTTTTAAATCTTTTTAAAAGGTTGCTTTTTTGGAATATAAACACAAGTTTGTTTAATGTTGTAAAAGAGTAATCTCTACCAAAATCTGGTTCAGGGTCTTATTATGATATAAAGGGCTGTTCCGGAATCTCAGGCCTAACGCAACTGCTTCACTTCAATGTTGTGCTTCAATCCTGCCAACTGATATTAAATAAATAAACAGAAATAATCAACTTTTACTTTGCATTTCAAAGTTAAATGCATCAATCTGATGTATTTTAGATACAAATGAATTAATGCCTCATATCACATCATATCATATAAAGTCTTATCAGGGTATCGTGTCACTGTAACTATGACATAAATGAAAAAACTGGGTTAATACCATTTTATCTGATATATACTTTACATCAGAAAATCAGAAAAACATACACAGGTTTAGTGTCTATTATGTGTATATTATTATGTGTCTGATTACCATCATGTCAGGATTCGTGGAAAAAAGTAGGACCCAAATGCAGAATACAAAAAAAAGGCAAAAAGGTCAAGGAACAAAAGGCGAGCTTTATTTAAACAGGTACTGTAGCACAAGGCAGCATCAAAACAAAAACTGACCGTGACCAACATGGAGGGAGACAGGAAAGACAATGAACCGACAAGGAGCACAGGGGACGACTAAATACAAAGAGGGGTAATCACAGGACAAGACACAGCTGGGCAGGGGAGGCAGAAACACATGGGCAACAGGTGAACACAATCAGACAATCAGACACAGGAGGGAAAACACAGGAAGGAAGACAAGACACCGGGAGAACAGAATTGCAAAATAAAACCCATGACAAGACAGACAAAACTAAGATTGTGACAGAACCCCCCCCTCAAGGGACGGATTCAAGACGTTCAACCAAAGTCCAACACTTCCAAAAGGGTGGGTGGAGGGGGTCCGGAGGCCCGGAGGCCTGGAGGCACGGCAGAGGACTAGGAAGGGGTCTCGGGGGCGGATGACCCGGGGGCAAGGCAGAGGAACAGGAGGTGGTCTCGGGCGGACGGCCCGGGGGCAAAGAAGAGGAACAGGAGGTGGTCTCGGGCAGACGGCCCGGGGCAAGGCAGAGGACCAGGAAGGAGTCTCGGGCGGACGGCCCGGTGGCAAGGTAGAGGCAGAGAAGCGGCTAAGGCCGTTGCGGGTATAGTCAGGGAGCCGGGCACAAGGACGGACCGGGTTCGTGGCCGACTGGACCACTGGCGGAATAGGATCTGCTGTCAGCGAGACACCCAGCAGGACAGAGTTCGTAGCCGGCAGAGACAACGGCGTAACAGGAACCAGTGTTGTCCGGACAGGAACCCTGGACGGGACATGGGCTGGTGTCAGTGGGACCCCGGACGGACAGGACATGGTGTTGGCAGGACCCCCAACAGGACAGGACATGGTGTTGGCAGGAAATCCGGCGGAGCAGGTGTCGGCGGGACCCCCAACAGGACAGGATATGGTGTTGGCAGGAAATCCGGTGGAACCCCCAACGAAACATTACATGTTACTTGTTACTTGTTAGACGCTTTTATCCAAAGCGACTTACATACTCAATACTGTGGATGATCCCCACAGGAGCAATTTGGGGTGAAGTGTCTTGCCCAGGGACACAACGACATGCTGACTGCAGTGGGGTTTGAACCTGTGCTCCCCCTGATCCAAACACCAACGCTCTACCCACTGCGCCACACGCCCCCCCGAAACAGGACATGGAGTTGGCAGGACCCTCAGCGGAACCCCCAACGACACAGGACATGGAGTTGGGACATGAGTTGGGACTAGAGAAGGGATTTGAGAAGGGACTTGAAAAGTGACTCGAGAGGGGACTTGAAAAGGGACTCGAGAGGGAACTCGAGAAGGGACTTGAGAGGAGACTCGATAGGGGACTTGAAAAGGAACTCGAGAAGGGACTTGAGAGGGGACTTGAGAGGGGACTCGAGAGGAGACTCAAGAGGAGACTTGAAAAGGGACTCGAGAGGGGACTTGAAAAGGAACTCGAGAAGGGACTTGAGAGGGGACTTGAGAAGGGACTTGAGAGGAGACTCAAGAGGAGACTTGAAAAGGAACTCGAGAAGGGACTTGAGAGAGGACTTGAGAGGGGACTCGAGAGGGGACTTGAAAAGGGACTCGAGAGGGGACTCAAGAAGAAACTTGAGAGGGGACTCGAGAGGGTACTTGAAAAGGGACTTGAGAGGGGACTCGAGAGGGGACTTGAAAAGGGACTTGAGAGGGGACTCGAGAGGGGACTCGAGAGGGGACTTGAGAGGGGACTCGAGAGGGGACTCGAGAAGGAATTTGAGTCGGCGGGACCCCCGACGGTGAAGGAGCTTGAGTCGGCGGGATCCCCGATGAAGAAGGGATTTGAGTCGGCCGGTACGCCGACAGGACACGGGGGGCTGGCGTCGGCCGGAGAGCCAACAGGAGACGAGGAGCTGGAGTCGGCCAGAGAGCCACGGGGAGCTGGCGTTGGCCGGAGAGCCAGTACTGGAGCCGAAACTGGAGCCGGGACCATGGCTGCGTGGACCGGAACTGGAGCCGGAACCATGGCTGCGTGGACCGGAACTGGAGCCGGGACCATTGCTGCTGGGGCCGGTACTGGCACCATGGCTGCTGGGGCCGGTACTGGAGCTGGAACCGCTGGAGCACGGGCTGGAATCCTGGCCTTGCATCTTCCAGAAACCTTCCGGAGGATTCCCGGACCTCCCAAGGCCAGGCCAGACCCCAGGAAAGGGTTAGAGGCTTGAGACAAGTTTTCAGGACTACTTGTAAAAAGTTGTAGCCAGTCAGGCAACAAGCTCCTGAGCCAGGGCTTGCGGGCAACCTCCTGGCGTGCCTCCTTCAAAGCAGCCACTCTACGCCGTCTAGATGAGGCGTCATACCAGGTATAAAAAATGTACTCCAGAGAGTACCCAAGACGTCCTGCCTGTAGAGCCAAAAAATCTGAATCTGCTGAGTCCAAATTTGGTCGGTTCATTCTGTCAGGATTCGGATATATTATTATGTGTCTGATTACCATCATGTCAGGATTCGTGGAAAAAGGTAGGACCCAAATGCAGAATACAAAAAAAAGGTAAAAAGGTCAAGGAACAAAAGGCGAGCTTTATTTAAACAAAAGCTGATGAATGAAAAAACATGACATAAAATAAACAGGTAGCACAAGGTAGCATCAAAACAAAAACTGACCGTGACCAACATGGAGGGAGACAGGAAAGACAATGAACCGACAAGGAGCACAGGGGAAGACAAGACTAAATACAAAGAAGGGTAATCACAGGACAAGATACAGCTGGGCAGGGGAGGCAGAAACACAAGGGCAACAGGTGAACACAATCAGACACAGCAGGGAAAACACAGGAAGGAAGACAAGACCATAGTGATGTGTCACGATCTTAGTTTTCTGTCACGATCAGATAAGTCTATGGAATCAGATAAGTCTAGACTTATCTAATTCCATTCAAAGCTTCTCTTCTTATTATTGAAATTTAGCAGGGGAAAAAAGAACATGCCACAGCCTTGATTGTCGCTATACACACATGAATGATTCAACTTCAAGATAGAGCCTTTCATATCCTAGACCCAGACATAAACAGTGGACGGTGACTGGCAGGTAGAGGATAGGTCTTTTCAAATTATTCCTGCAGTTCACACTTCTGGTTGAATTTAAAAATATAACAATGACACATTTATTGCAAAAAAGGTCCAAAGGTAAAATACTTAGAAGTGGAAAATCCTTTGTGAAATAAAAACAGGTGATTTAAAAACAATCCTTATTAAGGGGTAGTTAAGCAGACCCACGTCACTATTATTTGTTATTGTATTACATTTATTTTGATTTTAAACATATTTTTTTCTAGAAGTTGAAAAACATTTGCAGTTGAAGCACTCTTAATATTGCCCTTGATTTACCAAAGGCAACACAAAATATACAGACACTTTCTTTAAATTCATTGTTGATCTGCACGTTCATTTGGGTCTTTCCTAGTGTGTGACAGATCCATCCAAGGGGAGGATCCAGGCAGGCATACCCTGCAGCCAATGAACATGAGGAATGCCCTACGGAAGGAACGGTTGAAGAAACCATATAGGAAGGGATTTAAAGAGGAGTTGATATATCCTAGCCACAAAAATATATCCCAGACAACCACCTCTGTGCTGTATTCAATAAAAGGGTCCACAATGATGACTGTAAAGAAGGGCATCCAGAAGATTAGGAATACTCCCATGATGATACCCAACGTTTTTGCTACCTTTCTTTCCCTCTTCATAGTGTTTCTGTGTCTTTTTATCTTGCTTGAATCCTTTCCAACTCCAGAAGCCATTTGGCTTTCCATGGCGCTGATCTGCCTGGCCTGCCGCTTGGCAGCTTTGAAGATCTTCCAATAAGCGATTAGCATGATAGCCATTGGCAAGTAAAAGGCTACCAAGGAAGCCATGACAGCATAAATGCGATTGACCAGGAACACGCACAAATCTTCAGGGATCAGGATGTCCACACCTGCCACATGAAGATCTAGCATTATGGGGCAAAAGGAGATGAGCATGGGAACAGCCCAACATACACAAATAAGGAGAGCTACCTGACTGTTGGACATTTTTAAAGAGTAAATTAGCGGGTTGCAGACAGCGTAGTAGCGGTCATATGCAATGCAGCTGAGATGGAATATAGAGGCAGTGCAGAGCATGACATCAAGGCTAGAGTGAAGCTTACAAAAAAGGACACCAAAGTACCAGCATCCCTCCACCGTCCGAATCATACTATAAGGCATCACTACCAGGCCAACAAGGCAGTCAGCCACTGCCAGGGACATGACGAAGGAGTTTGTGGGGGACTGCAACTGCTTGAAGTAGGCAATGGACAAGACCACCAGAAAGTTTCCCACCACTGTGCACACAATGCCAACAGAGAGGAAGGCATACAGAAAAATGCGAGAAGCCTGGTTCCTAAATGTAGTACAGGATTGAAGTTCAATCTGAAGAGATGTGTTATCCTTTTCGAACAATTCCAAGCTGCCGTTATCCATGGTCTAATCAAGCCTGTCAAAACACATAGATACAGTTGTGAGAAATTACTGTTTCAGTCTGATTTAGCAGATGAAGTGAGGCATTTTATCACAGTTTGCCTACACTGTTGTATGGTACATTAACAGCGAAATATTTGACGAACCACCCAGAATTGTGTTTGTTATGACCCAATTGCTGCTCCATGGTTACTTCTCATTAGTTAATCTCTAAGTACATTTTAGTTCGATGAAGGAATCACTAAAGTCTGTGGGCTTAAAAAGACCTTGTTTTAGTGGAGTTGCCTAATCTAAAATGCCATCTCTATGCTTTGTTTATGTGGCAGTAGCCGCAGAGGGGAGGATAGGTGAATGTATTTGTTAAAGTTGGTTTGATTACACCATTCACAATTCCGACAACGCCACCTTGGGAATTTCACCCAAGGAAATATTAACACTTTTTTCAGTTATAGAGTGGACACATAGGTTTGAATACTAATGGAGCAGGAGACGTGGTTTCAATTTATCAAAAATATACAATTTTATTTAGCACAAGTCAATAGTTAAAATGTAGTTCAAAACAGTCGCACAGGGCTGTAGCACAAAGGGAAAAAATGAATTAGGGGCTGAGGCTTACCAGTGGGGGGATAGGGTCGACGAGTGAGTGGAAGGATCCCCAAGCAAACCAAACTTAAATCACCCCAGTCATACGTGCAGGAAATCAAATCCCGGGGGAGCACATCACACACAAAAGAAGGGAGGAAAACCACCACCTTGGACACCAGCACCACCAGCTTCAGCTCTCAGTAACTAAGTAGGGAAACAAAGAGGCAAACGCAGTTAATGGGGGCAAAATACGTAAATCAAAGTAATAAACAAACACAATATCAAATATGTTCTCATAAACAGATGATAACTGTTGGGGAAATAATCCAACCAATCCATAATAATGGGGAAAGGTCCATAACTTTGACCCAGTTTATCAGTTCATACTGTCCTGACTGAGCACACGCACCTGTAACCTTGGCTGCTGTGCTCTCAGTGTTTTGTCTCCCTGTTCCAGCCTGTTGGCGTCAGCTGATAGAGGTGTTATGATTCTATCTTGTTATGCACAATGTTGATTATTCTCTCAGAACTAGCTAAACACATGGGTCTGGGGGGGAGTTCTTCAGATTTAACGTGGCAACTCTACCGTGAAGTCAGAACCTCTGGCTCTTGGACTTGTGATGTGAATTCTCCGGCCGAAGCTCCTAAATAAACCATCAGTGTTTGACATCAAAGCTCCAGCTCTCCCCGTGTCTCCTTTGAGTCGGTGACTCCCACTGCATTGCTACACAGAAGTTTCCCCCACAATAACAATTGTGTAAACATTTAAAAATAGAACAAATCACAAGAGAAAAGGTTCAGTCAAACAAAATAAACAATTAACTAGAATAAAATAAACAAGCTAGTTTAAATCAAGTAGGCCAAAGTAAGGACAAGTTATAGAGGGAGTTAGCCCCAGAGTTCAGTGACTTCCACACTTCAAGTGTCGGCCCAAGCAAGGCAGCAGGAAGGCGTACAGTTAAAGCAGCATTTTACTGGTGAGCGAGCATCCGCAGTAGGCGACGCAAAGCTGGCCAGAAGCAGCAATCAGAAGCAACGATTATGTAGCGGTAGCCCAAACATTTAGGCAGGATCAGCAGCAGTTGTGACGTTACTGCCGATAAACACACTTTCTCCGGTGAAGCAAAACAGCAGATGTCCCTTAAACATTGGATTGGCCCTAGGTTTATGAATAAATACAAATATAGCGTTAATATCAATACAAGTAATGAGGTGGATTGACTAAATAGATCGCCGTACAGCGCACATACCGATCAGGCTTTCCTATCGATGACGCAGAGAGGGGAGAGCTTCACGCTCTTTATGGCTGTGTTGACAGGCTGCACCGGGAGGATCCTCCACTAGGTGAGTCAAAGCAGGGCTAAGTATCAATACGCTGGCAAATTGCAGAACCTTTCCTGAAGCGAGCAATAGTGATGTGTCGGTCGCGAACGAGCCGGCTCAAAGAGCCGGCTCTTTTAAGTGAACGACGGGAGCCGGCTCGCGCCCGCGAACGAGCCGTTTTTTTTTGTTATTTTGTTGTTGTTAAGTAATACAAGACAGAATGATATGATGATCTCCGCGCTACAGCTGCTCCGTACATGCATGCAGTGACATGTAATATCCAAGGATTAGAGACTGTTGGATGCTGCTGTTTTGAGCATTGCAATACATTTATTTTTATTATGTTTTTTTATGATTAGAGACGGTTGGATGCTGCTGTACTGAGCATTGCAATATATTTATTTTCACTATGTTATTTATTTATGATTATCCTTGGGCTCGGCAAAGATTTGATGTCAGCTGTTGCTGTCTTTTTTTCTATAGTTAATACTGAAATAGAGCCCTGCTGTTTAGTCAGGGCCTTTTCTTTAAATATAATTTTAAAATGTCGATAGAGTAGCCCATTTTTTAAAATGTCTATGCTTAAGTTTTTATCTCAATCTCAATCTTTATTTATTTATATAGCACATTTAAAACAACCTTCAGTTGACCAAAGTGCTGTACAGGCAATACATATTAAATAACACAATGGGAGTACAATAATAAAACAATAATTAAAAACATGATAAAAAGCACAATAACTAGAAAAATATTTTTTAAAAAACACATACAAATGTAAAAATGTAATGTTCAACTAGTATTAAAAGCCAGTGCAAAGAGGTGAGTTTTTAGCTGAGATTTAAAAAGTTCAATAGACTCAGCAGTCCGGATATGTACTGGGAGGCTGTTCCACAGTCTAGGAGCTGCAACACTGAAAGCCCTGTCACCTCGGGTTTTGTTATAGGTGTTGCTATCTGCTTTGTGTAGCGTGGTTCGACAAGCAAGTCTGTGCATTCATTGGGTGGTATCAGAGAGATACAAGGGTCTGTAAATGCAATGAAAACAATTGGCCACAGCAAATAATTGATATTAAACATGTCATTTTTACTTTTGAATACTTCCGTACAAAGGATGTATTGAATAATTTAAGTGATATGTGTACACATATAAATCATTAGTCAAAACAAGGCTACATTTGATTGAATTATAAAAGGTATAATATGTGGTAAACTGAAGAGCCGTTTGGGAGCCGAAAGAGCCGGCTCTTCTTGGTGAGCCGAGCCAAATGATCCGGCTCACCAAGAAGAGCCGGAATTCCCATCACTAGCGAGCAATGCTACTGCAACATACCTGCACCGGTGGCGGAAGCAAACACGGCAAACACGCAAGTGGGGCGGGTCTGTGTACCAACAAACAAGAGACAGCCAGCTAGAAACCTCTGCCCTTTTATAGGGTGCCCCCTGGTGGTGATATGCTCACAAGAGCCAAACGAGGAGAATATGCTTTACAAGGGATTAGGACTCTCATCCTGCTACACTTAGAAAGAAAAGACAGGAGACTTCCGGTTTGATGAGGGAGTGAGCAGACGTGTGTGTGGAGGGCTCCTGACAAACTTTTCTATACCTTTCAAATACCTTTCAAATCCGATTTTGTAACCGATTCAAACCACGCTCATATTTAAGGGAACTATGAAGTAATGACTAGGAAACAGAAACAGCCATCGACATCAACCACACAAACAACCAGAGCTGCGACCACAGCGGCTAAGATAGCAGCTAACATGGCTGCCGCTTGCCCAGTTACCAAGGGGGACTTGGAGGCTCTTCTCAGCAAACAAAGTCATAGTTTCAAATCCGACATGGCTAGACTGATACAAGAATCAACGGATTCCCTGGAGAGGTCGGTAAACTCACTAGGACAACAAGTGGCATCGTTCAACAGCCGTCTCGACAAAACCGAAGTAGTGGTGGGTGAAAACGTTGGGAAACTCACCGTGATGGAAGCCGCTGTTCAGTCCCTACAGTCCCAAACCATCACATTCCAGGAGCGGGTGGACAACCTCGAAAACCGGTCCAGGCGGTCCAACTTTGGGATAATAAACATACCCGAGGGGCGCGAGAGGGGTCAGGACCCGACAAAGTTTGTGTCTGACTTGATAATGGAGGTGACGGGTCCCGGTGTTCTCAGCAGTCCTCCGGAGATAGAACGAGCCCACTGTTCCCTCGGTCCCAGACCGGGAGACTCCAACAACACGGGGAAGCCTCAGGCCTTCATTGTCAAATTTCTCAGTTTCCAGGAAAAGGAGGCAGTCTTAAAATGGGCCAGACAACACAAGCTGTATTACGGCGGCACCGAGTTGAGAGTGTATCCTGATATCAGCGCTGTCCTAGCCAAAAAGCGAGCTGCGTTCAACCCCATCAAGAATTCTCTTTACCAGAAAGGAATACAATTCCGCCTGTTGCACCCAGCTCGTCTTCATGTTTCATTCAGAAATGACGATTACTACTTTGACTGTCCGCAAAAAGCCCAGGACTTCTACAACCAACGCATTGTCCCGCCCGAGTAGTGGGAGGCTGTGGAGCACGGACTTTCTCTGGACTGAATGCACGACAAATAAACACTCACAAACGGACATCTCAGGAAAGGGTGAAGTTGAAATGTTTAACCTGAGTCTGTTTGTATTAAGATATCCTGATATGGATCCACTGTGAGGTATGGATGTTGTTATCCAGCATGTGCACTAGATTTCCTCTGTTGTTGTGTGATACTGTGGCCACTTCCGGTGTTAAAGGGGCACGGTCCGGGGGAAACAAGACTTGCTAGGAACCTTTTTTGTTTCATTTCTGGTTTGTGCGGTTAACTTTATATTGGCTACAAACAACACTAGACTGTTTACTCTACATGTCAGACCAATTGTAGAGATAGGAGCCCTGTCTGCTCAGGAACATTAGTTAGATTATAGGTTAATGTCATACGGAAGTGACATATTTTTTTGGAGTCCTGCTGCTAGTTCTCGTTTTCGGAACAAGCTTAGGAAAGGGAATATGTGTTTGGCTCTCCTTTTTGAGAGCATTTTTTTTGGGGAGAATTTGGGTGTTAGGTCCTACTATGTTTATTTTTGATTTTTGTTGTTCGTTTCTCCTGCTTTCCATTAAATAGGCCCCATGCTACCTCTTCATATACTTCTGGGTCACATTTTGATGATGGTTAATGTAGGACAGGAAATGGTGGAGCATGTCTAAGACTTGTCTCTTGGAATGTTAAGGGCATGAATGCCCCAGTTAAACGAGGCAGAATATTTCCCCCATTTTCCAAACATCTTAAAACTGAAATTGCCTTTTTACAAGAAACTCATCTGACCACCAAGGACTACCATAGGTTAAAGGCATCATGGGTTGGCCAAACCTTTCATTCCAATGTTAGTAGTAGAGCAAGAGGCGCAGCTATTGTGATGCATAAAAAATACAGTTCAGCCCGACTAAGGTTATAGCGGATCCTCAAGGTCGCTTTGTGATAGTCTCTGGTTCCCTCAATAATGTCAATGTTGTTCTCGCCAATCTATATGCGCCCAACTGGGATGATGAAGCATTCATGGGAAAGGTGATATCATTATTACCCAACCTAAACTCCCACCATTTGATTTTGGGCGGTGATCTCAACTGTACAATGGACCCGCTTTTAGACAAATCTAGCCCAAAACGGGACTACCCCTCTAAAATGGCTAAAGCCATCTCATTATTTATGAGTCAAACAGGATGTGTGGACCCATGGCGTTTTCTCTACCCCAAAGTGAAAAAGTATTGATAAATTGACCCCCCTTCTTTTGAGAATGTTCGAGGACTCTCTGGACCGGGGAACGTTGCCACAAACGCTCACTGATGCGGTAGTAATCGTATTATTAAAACCAGGCAAGGAAAATTCTGAATGTAGCTCCTATCGCCCCATCTCCCTTCTGAATGCGGACTATAAGATCCTAGCTAAAATACTAGCCATACGCCTTGAATCAGTCAAGCCAAACATCATATCATTAGACCAAACTGGGTTTATGAAAGGACGATACTCCTTCTCCAACATCCGTCGCCTTCTCAACATCCTCCTCTCTCCTGCATCCAAGGAGACACCAGAGGTGGTGGTCTCATTGGATGCAGAGAAAGCGTTCGACAGGGTGGAGTGGGGCTTTCTATTTGAGGTCCTTAAGAGGTTCAGCCTCGGATCCAAATTTGTGTCGTGGATAGCATTGTTATACTCTTCACCCAAGGCTTCAGTGAGTACGGGATGAATTCTCAATATTTTACACTAGGTAGAGGAACTCGCCAGGGTTGCCCTCTAAGCCCGTTACTATTCGCCATGGCGATCGAACCCTTATCAATTGCGCTTAAATCTGCCAGCTTTACACAAGGAATGACCAGATATGGTTCAGAACACATACTCTCGTTATACGCTGACGATTTACTATTGTTCATTTCTAACCCTATATCTACCATTCCTCAGATAATAGATCTGTTAACTCGATTCGGAACCTTTTCAGGGTACAAGCTAAACTTTTCCAAGAGTGAGTTCTTCCCTGTAAATGACCTGGCCCTTCAGATCCCCGATAGACTCATCACCTTTAAGATGTCCAGAAGTAATTTTAAGTACTTAGGTGTGAATATTAGTGGAAAACTCTCAGACCTTTACAAAAACAACGTCCCACCACTAATTGACAAGCTCAAATTTGATTTGGAAAGGTGGAATAATTTACATTTAAAGGAGAGGTGTCATGGCCATTTCTACTGATCATAATTCCATTGTTGAGGTATACTAAAATAGATTTATACTGTGCATTTTTCCAAACTCACATTGGCTTCTCATACAGCATCTCTGTCTGTTATCAGCCTGCAGCCAGGGAGGAGAAATCAGCTGAGCTGCCTGCTCCCTGCACACAGATGTGTGTGTGAGGAAGTCCGTGGATTGGTCAATTTGGACCAATCAGCGGGGGCTTAAGGTAACGGCTCCGCGGACGTAACGTAACGGCTCCACGGATTGGTCCATTTCGTTCCGGGTACGACATGACATCATGCCGTACCCGGAAGAATCAAATGGACAATGACGTATCTCCAACGAGGCGTTTTGGGGAGGTATGCATAAAAACCTTCATAACACACAAGGGGACGGGTAATAACCGAAAAAGCATGACACTTCTCTTTTAAGTATCGCTGGGAGGGTAAACTGTATAAAAATGAACGTTCTCCCTCGCTTCCTGTACCTCTTTCAATGTCTGCCAGTCTTCCTACCCAAATCACTTTTTCGTAAAATAGACACACTAATCTCCTCTTTCATATGGCAAGGGAAGACTCCTAGAATTAGGAAAGAGCTTTTACAAAGGCACAGATCTACAGGAGGAGTAGCGCTTCCAAACATAAGACACTACTATTGGGCAGCCAATATCCACAACATAATTTTATGGACTAAGGAACCAACATTGAGTTGGTGTGAGCTTGAAGCCAAATCCTGTCCTACTACCTCACTTTTGGCTTTGCTTACATCTATTACCCAGCCGGCCGACTCAATATTCGAATAACCCGATAGTTGTTTCCACCCTAAGAATATGGTCCCAATTCAGAAATGTTCATGGACTTAATGGATCCTCTATTCATAGTCCCATTCGCAACAACCATCTCTTTCTCCCCCCTTACACTGATGGGGCCTTCTCTATGTGGCAGAGATTAGGTCTTATCAGAGTAAGAGACCTTTATATCAACAATGTTTTCGGTAGCTTTAGCCAACTCTCTGACAAATGTTGCCTGCCAGACTCTCATCTATTTCGCTACTTACAGGTCCGTAACTGGGTTAAACTAAATAACCCTTCCTTCCCCAATATCCCTCCGGATTCAATAATTGACTCAATTCTGGACACTCTAATAACCGAAAAAGGTTTGATTTGAAGAATTTACTATTCCGTCTCCCGTCTCACAGAAACATCTCTTGGTAAAATCAAACAAGATTGGGAAGAGGAACTAGTCCAAGCAATATATGATGATGTCTGGGATGGCGCATTAGCGAGAGTGAACAATAGTACGTCCTGTTCCAGGCTCAATCTTATACAACTTAAAGTTGTCCACCGTATCTATTACACCAACTCTAAACTCTCCAAAATATACCCAAATGTCACGGATACCTGTAACAGATGCCACACGTCACCAGCAAACATGACTCATATGTTTTGGTCTTGTCCTCGCCTACAAGGATACTGGACAAGCATTTTCAAACACCTTGCTCAGGCCTTGGACGTGGTATTGACACCATGTACAGAAACTGCCATTTCTGGAGTACTACCTGGCCACCGAATGATGAGGAGGAAAACTAAGGACAGTATAGCCTTTGCATCTATTTTAGCACGTAGAAGAATACTCCTAGAATGGAAATCTTTGATACCACCTAAAGCATCTCTATGGCTCAAAGATCTAATGATGTACCTGAACTTGGAGAAAATTAAATATAACCTGAGGGGCTCTTCAGAACTATTTGAATCTGTCTGGGGCTCTGTGTTAGCCTACATAGCTGAACTTAAGACAGTACATTAAGAAGATAGGGGGGAATTATGAATGTATGTTTTTTTTTTCTGTCTTTATATACATGTATGTATGTACGTGTATGTATGTGTATGTGTATATGTGTGTAGGTATGTACATATATATATATATGTGTATGTGTATATGTGGGTATACATATGTGAGTATATGGGTACATGTATTATTGTTATTATTCTTTATTTCCTTATCTATTAATTTTTTTATATTATCTTTTACATTACTTTATTTGTACCTATATGTATCTATTTACTTTACTAGCTAGGACCGGGAGGGGAGGGGGGGAAAGGGAAAAATATTGACTGTATAAATGTAAACTCATTGTGCCTGACTCAATAAAAAGAAAAGAAAAAAAAAGAAAGAAAAGACAGATGTTATTTTCATCCCAGATGTTGATATAATGAGGAGAACGATATGTATTTCCCTTTTTGCCTGTCTCTACATAACCAAGAAATGCTCTGACAGAGGGAAGTTATTGATTAGCTTAACGTGCATGGAATTATCCACATTAGCTATCAGGTCTGTTGAATTGGAACCACAGTCACACTTTCTCAAAGAGGACAATGAAACCTGCATGTGTTATATTTATAAAAGTTTCATTTCAGCTCATACCAGCAAATAAGTTTCACTCCTCTGGCAATTAAGTTTTACTCGTCTGGATTCATGCATTGCTCATTACAGATTATCACACAGCAGAAGACATATGACTGTAATGAGCAGAATTGCGTGTAATTCTCAGTGCAAGCAAAGTGAGCAGGGAGCAGATGTCCAAGCTAACTTGTAATAGATTTTAATGAACACCACAGGGACTGTGTTAGGAAAATGATGCTTAATGAACATTTTGATTTTAGTTTGGCGTGTACTATGTATATAAATTAGTAAACAAATAAACATGAAATTATACCCATATCTAGGTTCAGGTTTGTAAATCTTACTTTTAGTACAACTTTACTCTATATGCTCTTTCATAAAGGCTGTTAGTGGGTAAAAAGTGCCTAATACTCTGCAAATCCCCCCTCAGTGAGGCGAAGGACACTTCGGCAGTCATCTTCACAGCCCCCAGCCCCCACACGCCATGTTTCCCTTTGTCCTTCTTATCATTTTACCTAATTGAGAAACATCACGTCTGCAAGAATCATAATTTTATAAGTCTGTTTTCTTTTTGTGTAATGGCTCTGCTATCATCCAAAAAAGAGAGTAGACATTGATTAGTACATCTCTTTTTACATTTACATTTTGCAATCAAGCTTATAAAAAACAATACATTCAGTGTGATGATGTTGCCCATATGCTAGGTGATATTATAAATACCCTGATAAATGTTGTACAGAGTTAACAGCCATTTAACAGTTTGGTTATGATTAAAATGCATTCTTGATGACTACATCTCAGTTTCATTTGTGAATATATAATATTAGAATGATGTTGTTATACAGATTAGGATCTATTATAAGATATTCAAAGAAAGAAGTTACAAAAAACGTCTAATTTAAAAAATAAAGTTATCCTAAACCTGGAAAAGCCACATATTAAATATCACACATTAACAGGATTCTTCATCTTTCCATCTGATTCTATGAAGAGATGTAAGCATTTCAAACAAGGTCTTGAATTTTGGTTTAACAACAAAAACCGGCATTACTAGAAGATTTTAAACAATGACACTCACCTGTAAAAAGGAGAGATGATTGTCTGTCTTCATGTCTGAATCATACTGCACCTTTTACAAAGAGACCAGGGGGATGGGAGGGCTGGGAAGTGGGCGCATGCAACAATAGTCACAGTACCAAAAAAACAGTCTCCTGCCATCTCCCCTGCCAATTCAAACGACTGACAAATATTGTGACATGTTGAGTAAGGACGGACCATTAACCGTATAACTTTGAAATGTGCAGATTTGTACAGAAGTGCGTACAGTGTACTATTCTAAAACATACAATTTATTTTCTCCAGAGTAAGCAGTGCAAACCCTAGATGTTTTTCTTATTTGTAGAATCACTTTTTTTAATGTAGTCCTAGTTCTAGGTAAGGCATTGCCATTAAGGCCACCATTTTTGCCCAGACTGAAGATACATATTTTTTGGCATACTGTACATGCATGGTCCCCAGAGGGAGTGATCTCTTGTAGTGCCACCAGCAAACTACATGTTTTGTTTTTTAGCGAAAATTGCCTACAACTGTAGAATGGAATGTAATGATATTTGATTCAATCAATCAATCAATCAATGTTTATTTATATAGCCCAATATAAGACACCAAAAAGGAAATTTTGGGGAAGCTGGGTTATTCGGAACATGAGAGTACACAGGCACAGACAGAGAGAAGGAAGAAGTAAGGTGTCCCCCGACAATCTAAGCCTATAGCAGCAAAACTAGGGGCTGAATCTAATCAGCCCTAACTATAAGCTTTATCAAAAATGAAGTTCATAAGCGCACTCTTAAAAACGGATAGG
Organism: Trematomus bernacchii; assembly: GCF_902827165.1. Lineage (NCBI taxonomy): Eukaryota > Metazoa > Chordata > Actinopteri > Perciformes > Nototheniidae > Trematomus > Trematomus bernacchii. The sequence continues at coordinate 864,351 of NW_022987876.1, forward strand.
GTGTCTGCCGCCCGAACACAAACTGGAAGCTGATTCCACAAAAATGGAGCTTGATAAGAAAAGGCTCTGGCTCCCATTGTACTTTTAGAGACTCGAGGAACAACCAACAACCCTGCATTCTTGGAACGCAATGCCCTAGTAGGACAGTAGGGTATAATGAGTTCTTTAAGGTAAAGGCCGCTACACACCCACCTGAGACCAAAGAACGCGTACCGAAGGCGTCCCGACTTTTACGTCAGCTTCGTCCCCTGCGTCGGCTACGTCGCCCGCTACGCCGCCCGCCTACGAACACACCGCAAATACTTCAGTCGACGAGTGGCAATAACTGTCCTTACCAGCAGGCAGCGGTAGTGTGCATTCATCATTCAAAAGAGGCAACAACCGGAAGACAGACTGCCTTTTATACACCAAGAGAAGAAGAACAGACTGAGTGATATAAACAAACAAACACAGCGTCTGGCCAGGCGGTTTGTTACTCCATTGTGGCAGATGAGGCATTTCCCCTGAAGGAGCACCTGATGAAGCCCTATCCGAACCGCAGGCTAGCTGTAGAGCAACGCATCTTCAACTACAGGCTGTCGCAGGCTCGGAGGGTGGTAGAAAATGCCTTTGGCATCCTAGCCAACCGTTTTCGGGTCTTTCTCACCACCATAAACATTCAAGACACTGCCAAAGTGGAGGCCATTGTTTTGGCTTGCTGTGGTCTGCACAACTTCCTGCGCACAGAGAACTGTTGCGCATAGATGGCGGGAGTTGTTGACCAGGAAGGACCCGATCATGGCACTGTCCCAGGAAGATGGAGACAAGAACCTGAACTACGGCAGGCCACCCTGCCACACACCACCAATAATCCAGCTTGAGCCAAGCAGCACAGGGATGAACTATGCCAATATTTTAACGGTGTCGGTGCAGTGCCTTTTCAGTGGGATAAGATATAGCAAATATGTCTAAAGAACTGTACAATGTCAACAATCGACTACAATACGATAAAAATAGTGTGCAATACAATAAAAAAAAGAGTTTGCCAAATATGTCTAATGCTGTGTTATCAATGGCTGTAGTATCAAGGTACGAAATAAAGTTTTGTATTGCCTATCCTGCTATTTGTGTTTATTCTTTTAATCACACAGCGAAAATAAAAAATGTGCCTACATAACTGCCAGTAGCAGCCGCACATTATTATTGGTTTAACTACTAACAGTATATTTTTAACACATTTTAAAATGACCATCTTGAACAGCTAGGCAGATTGTGGAGGATAATGGGAGAAAGAATAGAGGGGCAGACAGAAACACTATCTGAATAATGGCCACTTCTTGCAAAATGTACATGACTTTCCCGACGCCTCCCGCGGCCGATTCAACGCGGGAGGCGTCCGGAGGTGTGAAAAGGTGCCGTAAAGAGATGACGGTGCGGGACACACAAATCTGAGTAGGGCGCCGCGAATGCCCGACTGCCTCTGGCGGCCTCTGACTCCCAAAATCGGGTTGGTGTGTAGCCAGCTTTAGGTGGAGGGGGTGTCATGGTGCAACAAGGTAATGCTTACACCCCTCTGCAGCTGGAGATAGTATGTGTGTAAATGTTGGGCGTGATGACATTTAGTTGTCTCATTTCGACACTTGTTAGCAACCGCCATCTTGAAATTCACCAGTTGGGTATTTACTGACGTATTTTATGCAGTAGAATTCTAACCTCTTCAGCTTGTTTTAACCACAGACCTTATTTCAGGATAACAACCAAAAACAAAAACCATTGACCTACAGACTAGGGGACTGAAGGTGATAAAATGCTGACTAATTTACGGGTTTTAGGACTCATTCCTGCATCATTACATTGATATTCAACAGGCAAGTTATATACAAATGTAAACCTCGGTATAGCTGAAATAGGCCAGAACATTTTTTTTCCTTCCACCAGGCTGCAAACATGTTTGTTTCTGCTGTATAGGGTTAGGGTTGGGCCTTTTAACATGGGGGTCTATGGGGATTATCTCACTTTCAGAGCCCTAAAGTGACCATTTAAAGATCACAAGGCCGTGTTGGCTTTATTTATTAGAACCGGAGGTTGCTGCTTGGTCAACACACGAGCAAACCCCAAGATATTTAGTCACTTAGCCACCCTTCCTGCCAATATCTTGAATTAACCTTCATTAGATACACATAATGAAGCTTCATTGTTGCCAAGTTACCATTGACCTGTCAGCGCGCGATGCACCAAATAAAAGTCTTCACTTCTGGTCGGAGGTGGAGGCAGGACTGTGTCTAAGCAGCTGCTGTTAGACATTGTGCTTATTTAATGAATGTACATTCACATATCGTTTATTCACTGTAGCAGCTTATAGGATTTCTCAGTGTTCAAGCTTCCTTTGAATGTTGGTTTACCCCAATTTTAACCAGCTACAGTTTCATTTCTCATGTCTTGTTGGTGTGTTTGTTTCTACCATCACTTTAATGCATTATATGAGAATGTAAAGTGTTTTTTTGTTTCTCATAGCATTGAAAAATGACATTGAAAACTGTTCAACAGGGATGTATCCGTCTGTCCTGGAAGAGGGATCCCTCCTCTGTTGCAATTTCCTTTCACATTTTCTCCCCATTTCAAGGTTGTTATTGGAGTTTTTTCCTGATCTGATCTGAAACCTGTTCTATGTTGAGCTTAAAATTAACACTTTGTCTTTGCAGAATCATTGTCTATGTTACTGTCAATAACTCTACAAACATGTGTCTTTTGTAGAAACGACTTTCAGGTACAACTCTTCATTGTGTAACTTCATCAAATCTTTAAATACCATTTTAACCTTTTAAAAAAAAAGGTGAATCAACCATTTCATGAACTGATGTAGATGTTGACTTTGTAGACATGGTGACTTAATATGTTGTGCTTCTGTTTCTGCAAAATAACTAAATGTATGCGTCCAATTTACAGCGCGTCATTGTTATTGTGATGTGAACACATTTAGATTCAGTGTGGTAACTTTATTAAGACTTTATTTAAACATCTTCAGGTAATTCACATTTTCTCCCCATTTAAAGGTTTTTATTGGAGTTTTGTACTGATCTGAAACCTGTTCTATGTTGAGCTTAAAATGAACACGTTGTCTTTGCAGAATCAGTGTCTATGTTACTGTCAATAACTAACGGCCTTCAGGAACAACTCTTCATTGTGTAACTTCATCCAATATTGAAATACCATTTAAAATGGTCTTTTTTCAATTTAGGTGAATCAACCAATTAATGAACTGATATAAATGTTGACTTTGTACACATGGTGACTTAATATGTTAAGTGCTTCTGTTTCTGCAAACAACTAAATGGATGCGTCTTATTTACAGTGAGTCATTGTTATTGTGATGTGAACACATTTAGATTCAGTGTGGTAACTTTATTAAGACTTTTTTTTCAAAGATCTTCAGGTACATGTCTTTGATTTTCTGCAACTGTAACTCTATATAACTTTTAACATATAAAAGTCTGTATTGCTACATGATATAAAGCTATGGAAAACAGCACTTTTGGTAAAGACATCCTGATCCTAGAAAGGTTCAATATCCCCTCCCAGTCTTTTATTCCTTCCTTCATCCTTCTCCTAATTGTATACATCTTCATCATGGTGTCCAACATTGGCCTGGTGGTGCTGATCTTCAGGAGCAGCGGCCTCCACCAGCCCATGTACCTCCTGCTGTGCAACATGAGCATCAACGATGTGTTCGGGGCCACCGTCATCATCCCTCATGTTCTCCGGGACCTCCTGACGCCGGACTCGCAGCGGGTCATCCGGTACATGGACTGCGCTGTCCAGGCCTTCTGCGTCCACCTCCACGCCAGCGCCTCTCACACCGTGCTCATGATCATGGCGTTCGATCGCTACGTGGCCATCTGCAACCCTCTGCGCTACGCCACCATCATGACCCACAGGATGGTGCTGGGTCTGTCGGTGTGGGCTTGGGCGATCGCCTTCCTCATGGTGGGGATCCTCATCGGCCTCAGTGTGCGTCTGTCTCGCTGCAGGTGGATTATTCTCCACTTCTTCTGCGATAATGCCTCCTTGTTCAAGCTGTCCTGTGAGAGCGTGCTCATCAACAACATCTACGGCCTTGGATACACCGTGGTCCTGCTGGGCTCGTCCATCGGCAGCGTCATGGTCACCTACCTGAGGATCGCCATGGTGTGTCTGCGCAGTAAGAGCAAGACTCTGAACAGCAAAGCGCTGCACACCTGCGCCACACACCTGGCCGTCTACGCCATCCTGCTGGTGTCCGGCTTCATCATCGTGATTCTGCACCGCTTCCCTCAGCTGGCGGCCCACAGAAAGGTGGCGTCCGTCATGGGACACGTGGTGCTGCCCGCCCTGAACACTCTGATCTACGGCCTGCAGATCAAAGAGGTCCGGCAGAGGGCTATGGCTCTGTTTCAAAAGTCGCTTCAATGGATGCTAAATGACACGGTGTTGATTATGTTGAAGTGACTGGATAGCAGTGTATCTACAGAAATACCCCTGACCCATAGTGTAAATCATGTTATTATAAATTACGCTTCAAAGAACTGCATTGTTCCAAAATACATCTTATATTTCAATGTATGAATGCATTAAGGCTGTAAATAGTGATTTAGTGATAGAATAATATTTAAATAAAACCTTATGAACTTGGTTTTTACGGATCGTTTCATGACTCTTATTACTCTGACAGTGTTTTCAGTTTGGTTTGTCTGTCTGTAGGATTACACAAACACTTTTAATGAAACTCAGCAAAAGAGTTTAGCATGGGCCAAGAAAGAAATGATTAAACTATACAAAATGTGATGCCCCCTAAAGTCTGAACTAGGCCTGCCATTCACATTTATTTTATTATAAATGAATGGTTTGGCCTGTAAATATCATAGTTTTAAAGTGAAAAGGCTGCACAGTTTAATAGGAAGTCATGTTACTCGTATTTATGAATCCAAAACAGCAAAACTAAAGCTTTATTTTATATTTTCCAGAGGTGTTTTCTCTGTAGCACAGAAACACTGTGATCTTTAGTGAAAGCCGTTGAGTGTGCAGCGCTGCGGGACAGTATTTCAGATTATAAAAGGCATCGCGGCGCCGGCTCTCTGCAGGTGTTCCAGGTGACACAGGTGAGACAGGTGAGACACACACCTCAACTCATCATCCGTCTCTGTTAGACTCTAAAGACTCATTATAGAGAGAGCAAACTCAAGACCTTTTTAATTTAGCTTTTAACTGAATTGTATTTTATTCTTATTTTATTTATGTGGTATTAAGTGTTCATGGGGAGTTAGTATTGTTTCTGTGAAGCACTTTGAGTTACCATTGTGTATGAGAAGTGCTATATAGATAACGTTTCATTTGATTTGATTATTCCAACATATATATCTGTATATATTCACTACTGTTTCACTTGTATTCTTCTTGCATATTGCTCTGAATATGTTTTGTAGTTTTTTCAGTCTTTCTAACACTTTTTCAAGAAACAAAATGCCTGATTATAGCTGCTCTATTTACATGTAATAGTCTAACACGGAGCCCTTTCTGCTCTAGGTTAACAAAGATACACCAGTCATATAAACAATAATAATCTCTCCTCAGTTTTTATGTTACCACCTTATTTTTGATCAATATGCATCTTTCATTTTAAAAGTGAACCCCTTTAACAGGACACCACGTTGATTCCCTGTAATAGCTTCACAATGTGAGATACACACATATTCTGGCATCATCTTTTTAAATTGATATTTATATATGTATATATATACAGTATATATGTAGAGTATGTGTATTAAGGTCAAATTCAAAACGTCTTTAGTTTTATATTATATATTATATTCAGTTTTTTGTAAATATTTGTACATGCTTTCCAACATCAATTATCATACCCAAAAAATAATTGACTTACATGTTGTATAAATTCAATTGGATTACCTAGTGTCTTGTTGTTGCACAGCACTAGAGGAATGATAATACAGTCTCTTTTATCTTGAACTGAAATCTGTGGATATTTAATGAATTACTATAATTGTTTTTAGTTGGCTTTAATTTCACTTTTTCAATCAGGTTTTGAAAGTGTTCGAAATGTTTTTGGACAAAGAAATAAAAAAAAGAAACTGTATTTAAGTAAATAAAACCTGAAATAAAGCCTTCACTCAATTATGATACTGTTGTAAAGATTGTATAAAATGTATTTTAATAATATTTTAACAAGTCAGTAAGGAGTAAGCTTTGCTCTCCAGCAGCCTTCTCCTTTTTTTCTAATTTCTGCAGATCTTTATTCCCAAATTAATCTAGGACTGTAAAATCAAAGAAAACCAAATGTAATACCCATTTGTGAATTGCGGCCATGCTGACATGAATGAAAACCAGTCCTGTAATAAATAAACACATGATTGTATTGACTTGTTTAAAGACGTAATAGTTGTACTGTTTATTTTAGGAATTATTATAATTATACATCATAATTCGCTGGTTGTATTTACTATTTATTTGACATTTTCACAATTGTTTGTACTTTTCTAATGCAGGATAAGGCTTGTGTTCAGGTCTTCACCATTACCGATGACATGATTCATACAAAAAACTCAAAACAGTTTGAGGTCTTCATGTCCATGTATTAATGAAAGGTTGAGAACCACTCGGCTACGGCAAACTGAGAATACTTTCCTAAATTTAAAGTAAGTGCCCAATTTTCAATTATACACGGTTAATTAAGACCTTTTCATTTCTTTAAGGCATGTCTCTATTTGTTCTTAATGAGTAGGTTTATTTAAATGTCTTTGTATGGCCTTTATTTTCTGTATATTTGCTCTATGGACACACAGGTTTATTCTAATAAATTATCACTGAAACTTCTATAAACAGTAAAACCAGATCATTTTGCAGGTCTTTTTATTTATTTCCAGAGCTGTGTATGATTTCTTATCTTCAGCAGTATTTGAGAGTAAAGACATTTTTCTCTGTCCATCATTTACTAGGCTCCAATAACGCTGTGCAGTATGGAGAACCAGACTCTAGAGGGAGATACTTTGCTCCTGGAGGGGTTGAAGGTCACGCCTCAGTCCTCCATCCCGGCCTTCATCCTCCTCCTCCTGACCTACATCTTCATCATGGTGTCCAACATCGGCTTGGTGGTTCTGATCAGCATGGAGCGCAGCCTGCACCAGCCCATGTACCTGCTGTTCTGCAACATGAGTATTAACGATGCGTTCGGGGCCTCCACCATCATCCCGCCCTTGTTGAGCGATATCTTTACTCCCATCTCGGAGCGCTACGTTGGTTACATCCACTGCGCCTTTCAGGCCTTCTGTGCTCACTTTTATGCAAGTGCTACTCACACCGTGCTGATGATCATGGCGATCGATCGCTACGTGGCCATCTGCAACCCTCTCCGCTACGCCACCATCATGACCCACAAGATGGTGCTGGGTCTGTCCGTGTGGGCGTGGGCCATCTCCTTCCTCATGGTGGTGATCCTCATCGGCCTCAGTGTGCGTCTGTCTCGCTGCAGGACGGTTATCCTCAACCCGTTCTGCGATAACGCCTCCTTGTTCAAGCTGTCCTGTGAGAGCGTTCTCATCAACAACATCTACGGCCTCGGATACACCGTGGTCCTGCTGGGCTCGTCGCTCGGCAGTGTCACGCTCACCTACCTGAGGATCGCTTTAGTGTGTCTGCGCAGTAAGAACAAGGCTCTGAACAGGAAAGCGCTGCAGACCTGCGCCACTCACCTGGCCGTCTACGTCATCATGTTCGTGTCCGGCTCCATCATCATCGTCCTTCATCGTTACCCGCACTTGTCGGATCACAGGAAGCTGGCGTCCATCTTGTTCCACGTGGTTCCTCCCGCTATGAACACGGTTATCTACGGACTGCAAATCAAAGCGGTCCGACAGAAAATCTTTATCATGTTCACCAGGAATACAACGACGGGGGGTAAATGACACAATACTGTAAATACATGTCAATAAAACTATTCCACTTGCTGAAATGTTAAAACCCTGATCTGAAATCCTAACAATGCACTGAAATGACAATGAAATTAAAAGTACCTTTAAACGAGTAAACTGAGTTTGACCTTTTGATTTCCTTCATAATACGGGCCATACATATTGGAAAGAACCAGGAATCATAAAAACATTATCAGTGTAGTCGTAGCCTCGTTTTAAATGATGTGCAGGTCTTTCTCAATTCATGGTATACGACATGTATTTTCTGAAGTGGTGCGTTATACTTAATGGTGCAAATATGGTACATATATGCTTTATATATAATATATGGATATACAACACTATTTTATAACAGATGCAATATCATTGATCTTCTTAAGAGTAACTGTGGGGGGCCGCCAAATTCAATGTGTATTTAAAAGATTAAAATATCTTATTTTGGAAATATTTATCTATTATAGATACATATTTCCAAAATATGAAGAAAAAAAAAAGAAAAAAGATATTCTGATTAGTTGACAAAACATGGTTACTGTCAAACCTTAATCCCTGTCTGACCATGTGAGCTAACTCAACTATGCTGAAGCCCTGTGCAGCAAGCTAGCTAGCTACAGCTAAATAATATTTAAAACAGCTTACTATTGTACGCACAATAGAAAGGTTACAGGGTTTGGTCTGCACCGGGTAACAGGAGCACTGTGCCCTCTAACCAAAATGCAGATTTTCCCCGTAAAAATGTTAAAGTGATGCCAGAAAAGAATATTTCTGTTCCTCAAAAACGGTATAATTACTCCAGAAATATGAGTATCAAACACAGCGTCAGACGGCATAGACAGCTTTGTTTTTACGGAGCTCCGACCTTACGTTGTTGTTCCCGCTCCCGCACCACAATATTGTCCTTATACTATATTTTTCTAGAAACACCCTGGGTTAGTTTATAAACATCCTTTAATGTTTGAAGGGGCGCAGTCTAATGGCGTACCCTAACCCTGCCCGTCTCTCTTCGAGGAAATGGGCCTCTGACCTAATAACACATTGAAGACCTCTTCTCTATATCATAGCTATTAACCTCTTGAGCCCGATTGCTCGCTGCCCCCGCCAGCGTTTGAGGGCTTCTTAACATTTAACAAACTATGAATGTGTCATACCCACTTAACGGGAAGATACTCAGCTAACTGACGATATGAACCATTTTTACCTAAACGAAACACAAGTCTAAAACCAAGCGTCTGAATCAGCACTAAGCGAAAAAATGCTAACGCACTTAGCACATAACTCATGGTAGCGATATTTTATACTTCATGCTGTCTGCACAAACACAAACTAAAAAGATATAATATGAAAGCTGAACTAGCAGCCAGGAAAGACAACACACGACTTCACGTTACGGGGCCAAAACAGCAAATACGTCTCACCTTTGCTGTTTTCTGATCAAAATGTGTGTGCAAGGGCATTAAAACGCATATAAACGCGGCTTGCTGAAGGTTAGTCCAATGTCTCTGTGTCACTTTGAAATGATTACTGATAATCCAGCATAACATTTATGGCAATAAACACATTTTTCATATAGAGTGTAACCAGTGGCGTTTTTATATGTACAAAAGTGGTGGGGCACAAAAAACTTAGATGTCTATATATAAGCTTCTGCAGTGACGTGCAGTGAGGTTCATGGCTGCTGAGGCACTGGCACTAACTCTTCAGGTTTACAAATATTATATTTTGACCTAAACCAAAATATAATATTATTTTCAAAAGCTTTTTTTGTCTGATGCTTCGATTAATTTTAAACAGACAGTTCAACAAAAGGATACCCAAAAAATGTAATTTTATCATTTAAATATTGAATTGTTCTCTCTTAGTAAGATCCCATTTTCAATAAAATGGCGGTCTTACCTTGACTTGAAGATGAAGTCCATTTGCCTATCCTTCTGGACAAACATTTCTATTACTTTTTTGTAAAAGTCCTCCTTATGTTCTTGTAGTTTCAAAAGTCTATCATAAATCTAATCCATAGATTTATGATAAAAAAATTATAAAAGTAGGGTAGACATGTGGATGTTATCCGGCTAATCAAAACGTGCATTTATCTAACAGGTACGTTTCCCACAGATCTTATTTCGAGCTATTTTCTAAAATCCTCTGGAGAAATCTCATTGCTTTTTTGTGCTTACTTCCTGGTTTTAGGACGCGCCACTGCAGCTCTCTCGTCTCCTCTTCACACAGCACACTTTTCGCGGCACACGTACTTACAGCCAATCAGCTCTGAATGATTTGAGATGACGTATGGTGGGGATGGTAGCTCCGTGCCCCTCTGGTCATTATTTTTTTGCCACACACATTACATTACAAAATACTCTGAGCATGCGCAGTGAAGTTTTTACAGTCACCGTTGACTTCACAGCGAGAGGAAGGGGCATAATCAGGTTTTGTCCCACATGGCTCTAAACAGCTCAATAGGCACACACTGGGACTGTAGACACACTAATTAGAAGAACACAGACTAAAACAGCAATGTACAGACGAATCAGATGATTAAACATGATCTTAAAATATATTTTATATATTTTTTTATTTATTTTTTTGCATTTTTGTAATCATTATTTGTAATACTTTCTGCTGACACTAGGTGGGGCTGTGCCCCACCTGCCCCTAATGACCAGTCGCCACTGAGTGTAACGGAGCTTCCGGTTTGGGCAAGCTGCGTGCGCATCATTCTAACTCCTCAATGGTAATGTTTAGATGGATTTAGGAACTTCCGCTCGATTCTATTGGCTCTAACGGTTACAGAGAGGTGAGTCCGCCTGGACCTACTTTTTCGAAACCTCTCTAAAAAGGTCAAATGTCACTTGTTTTGCATCAATCTTGATACAGGGTACTTATTATATGTTATAGTTTGGATTCCTAAATCTTTTAGTCTACTATCCCATCATTCAAGGGTGGTTTTCACTATAAGTAATGTTTCTTTTTTGGACAGACACTATAATTTAAATTTTTTTTACTATGTTCAATCTGAATTTACTTTAAAATAAAAACATCTATATTGATTCTGACTTTTCTACATCCAACTCACAGGTTTATCATTACTTTGAGAAAAAACATTATCAATTTACCCCTTTTAGAAGTGAAGATATGGTCATTTGTCAAAGGTGCTCCCATATGACACCGTCTCATTGTTTTCCTGTCTGTGCACAAAGAAATATTGTATCAAAGCCAATACAACGGAATAGTGTATGTACCAGGGCGCATGATATGTGTGTGTGTGTGTGTGTGTGTGTGTGTGTGTGTGTGTGTGTGTGTGTGTGTGTGTGTGTGTGTGTGTGTGTGTGTGTGTGTGTGTGTTTGTGTGCAGACAGTGCGACATTAAGATTAAACGAATTTCACGCACATATACATATGGAGTTGGCCAGATGTGTGTAAATTACTGTTCATGGTCATTTGACACACACACAGAGCTGAGCAGAGCACAAACACACACACACATCATGCGCCTTAGTGACCGGACATCTCCTTCATAAAACGAGTAATAGGGGGATTAATCGGGCAGTTCGATGTGTGTAGAGGTGTGAGTGTGTGTAGAGGTGTGTGTGTGTGTAGAGGTGTGTGTGTGTAGAGGTGTGTGTGTGTAAAGGTGTGTGTGGTTAAAATGTAGCAGCCTGCGGTCGCTCTTTAGCTGTTCTAATGAGAGTAAACACAGTGAAGGCGTTGTGTAAAAGGCACAGCTCGGACCACACCCATCTTCAAACTTGTGACACCATACTAAACCAGGGGCACAACGTAGGGGGGTTAGCAACAGCACCCTGGCCCCCCTCACTCGCACCACACCAACATTTCAACTCAAGTTTAATTTCAAATATGTGAAGTCTCCTGTATTTTGCTAAGATATCGAGAAAGTGAATCCCACCTTCTCTCGAGTCAGGAAGTAAGTGTGTTGATATTTGGGGTAAATAAGAAGGTAATGTGACTGAAATGGCAATAATATAATGGCATAAACTTTATTTGAAAGTACAACCATGTTCTCTGAATTGTAGTAGGCCACTTGTGGGGAACTTCTTATCAGTCTTGGACAATGGTGTCTTTCACACATGCTGTTTATCAGATTGGAAAAATGTTCTATTTCAATTCCAGGCTTGTGATGGTTTATCCATTTGCCATAGATTTTAACTGCTTTATTTATTATTATTGGTGTGTTTTGGTGGCTAGGAAATCTTGTTTTTGTTTTTGGGTTTTATCTCAATGTATTTCCAAGTGTAAAATAAAGGTTGCATGAAAATCTTTAGGAGTTTGAAAAAGTTGAAACCAAAACAAGTTAATGACTCAGTGAAAGGTCCCTGAGGGTTGCCTGTAGGGCACTGGGAAGCCAGTACACCCTCCTGGTTGGAGTCCCAGTCTCCATCAGATTATAAAAAGTATCTACAGTTCACCTCCGTCAGGCTGGAGGAGGTCCCCGTCAGAGGTGAGCCTCACACACTCTCACACACACTTTATCAAACTTTCCCCTGTTTACTTAGGCTATCAAATCTCTAATCTCTAATAGCTTCACTGCAAGGCTTGAACTTTAAAATAACTTCACAAAACTGAAGTTAGTACACGCACAAAATGTAACTATTGCAAAAATATCAGATTTACTTATTTTATTTAGTAGGGCGTTTATTGAATGAGCCAATATACCTTTGTTAAGTCTCTTCGTTTCTAACCCTAACCCTAACATTTCAGGATGTTTTATTATCTGTTTCTATCTGTTGTTTATAGTCAAAATGTGGAGTTATTAAATGTCCAAAATGAATCATAGATATCTGTAATTGAGTTTGTATAGAAGTCAATAGTAAAACGTGTTCAGGTATCTAGAACTCACTTCTCATGAGTTCTTAATAAGTTCTTTATTTCAGTTTCTTACCAATGGAAAACTTGAGTGTACTTACCTGGAACTTAATAACAATTTGTCTCTTCTACCTTTGACTTCTATTCAAATTCAATTACAAATATGTATTACTTTTTATGTTGATTTGTTATAACTCTAAGCTGACATATTAATAATGCCGTTCTAACTAGCGTCCATTCTAGAAAATTGGATCAACAACTCAATGGTCGCTTGGAAACATGTTATTAATTAATATAAAAATGTAATTATTGATATGTCTGCTTTCAAAGGTGTAAAGTAACTAAGTACATTTACTCATATACTGTATAGTACAATTCTGAAGTACTTATTCTTGAGTATTTCAATCTTCAACTGTGTACTTCTACTCTGATTAATGATGTGAAATATAATCATCTTGATGATCATGTCGGTACATATCTGAAATGCACTTGTAAATATCTTTAATCTTGGAAATTCAATTGTAAAATAATCTTTTCCGCACACAATTTAAGAAAGACATTTCAACGCAGTCATTACCAGTGGAAAGTCTGGGCGAGACCCCTCAGATAAAATGCTTTGAGTGAACACAACTCACTGAAGATGCTAAATATTTCACCATGACTGTTAGCGCTGATCTTTGTGAATTGGTATGACTTTGCAAAGAGGCTCATATGCATATTAAAGGGAACATTTTGCACCAAATGTCTCTTCACTTAAATACTTGCAAATGCCACATAAGCAGCAAAATGCTCTTTTGTATGATCACAGTTTGAGCTTCATTCTGGAAATTAAATATTTACTTTTTTTCTAATTGTTGCAGGTTTAGTGTTCGCAAAGGACTTTAACTGTGAGTTCGGCCTTCAGTTACAAAACATGCAGCATATTTAGAAGATCCGGTACCACTTTACAATAAGACTACCCTTATAAAGGATTCATAAAGGGTTTATAATTAGGTTATGAATTAGGTTGTAAACACTTTATTAATCATTAAGAACCATTTATAAACCAGTTCTAACATAGTTTTCATACATCAACACAGGCTCACTATTTGGCAAGATGACTAAGCCTTATATTGGCTACTTAGCGAGAATCAACTCAGTGAACAACAGATACCAAGGATGCTGGCTGATGAAGGAGACAAAGTAATCCTTGGTCCACATCCTTGGTATCTGTTGTTCACTGAGTTGATTCTCCCCCCTTTCATCTTGATGTTTCTTGGCATCTCTTTATGACCATTTATTTACGAGTTAATAACTTTTATAGTTGCCAAAAGGGAGCCTTGTAAAGTGTAAAACACATTCCCATTTATTAATGAGTTACTACCATTTCTAATAGGCTTAGCAGTACAGATAAATGTGGGCTCACTATTTGGCAAGCAACCGGTCAGAGTAGCCCTGTTTATCTCATGTCTTATAAAAGCTTATTAATGATTTATAAAGTGTTCACAATCTAAATAATATATGAATTACAAACTATTCGTAAACCTTTTATAAGGGTAATCTTATTGTAAAGTGGTACCGAAGATCCTTTGTACTCCTGTAGTTTCCTTTGTTTGTAAAGTGTATTTAACTTTGCACTGCACATCACAGTCACTGTTCTCTCTCTGCAGGATCCTCCCCTCGCAGAATGGAGAACCAAACTTTAGATTTGGATGTTCTAATTGTGGAGGGGTTGAAGGTCACGCCTCAGTCCTCCGTCCCTGCCTTCATCCTCCTCCTCCTCATCTACATCTTCATCATGGTGTCCAACATCGGCCTGGTGGTTCTGATCAGCATGGAGCGCAGCCTGCACCAGCCCATGTACCTGCTGTTCTGCACAATGAGTATTAACGATGTGTTCGGGGCCTCCGCCATCATCCCGAGGATCCTGAGTGACGTGTTTATCCCCATGTCTCAGCGCTTCATGTCCTATGATGAGTGCGTCCTCCAGGCCTTCTGTGCTCACTTCCATGCATGCATCGCTCACACCGTGCTGATCATCATGGCGTTCGATCGCTACGTGGCCATCTGCAAGCCGCTGCGTTACGCCACCATCATGACCCACAGGATGGTGCTGGGTCTGTCGGTGTGGGCGTGGTCGATCTCTTTCCTGCTGGTGGGGATCCTCATCGGCCTCAGTGTGCGTCTGTCTCGCTGCAGGTGGTTAAATTGTCTAAGATGGGTTCGTGTAACAGTAAACCAGGGGAAAATGTGTTGTCTGGGGATTCAAAATGGATGAAAGAGAAGGATGAAAGGAATATAAAAAGCTTAGAAAACTGTCAAAAGAACTATAATTTCACGGGAAGACTAGATAGAGGAATGTGAGAATTTGGCTAGGGATATTGTCAAATATCTGGAACAAACTCCCAGAAACCTGCAGGTCCGCTGCAACTCTTACTACTTTTAAATCCAGGCTGAAGACTTTCTTTTTGCTGTTACTTTTAATTGAACTATTCACATCTTAAACTGCACTGTAACTTTTATTCATGTTTTATTATCTTTGCTTTTTAATGTTTCTAAGGTGTTTTATGCTCTTAATAGAGTGCCACAGTGACGCGTCCTAAACCCCGGAAGTAAGCTGCGCATGGGTTCCTTTGACAAAAAAGCAATGCAATTTCTCCATAGGATTTTGGAAAATAGCTGGAAATAAGGTCTGTGGTTGACACACATTTAAGAGACGGATCACGTTTTGTTCAGTCGGATAATCTCCACATGTCTACCCTACCTTTATCATTTTCGAATCATAAATCTAATCGATAGATTTATGATCGATAGGTTTATGATTATCAAAATTCTATGGAGAAATTGCATTGCTTTTTTGTCAAACGAACCGGAAGGAGTTTACTTCCGGGTTTTAGGACGAGTCACTGTGGCACTCTATATCTTTCATTTTTGTAAAGCACGTTGAATTGCCGGTACCACTTTACAATAAGACTACCCTTATAAATGGTTCATGAATAGTTTGTAATTCATTTATTAATCATGTTGTGAACACTTTATAAATCATGAATAAGCTAACAACCTAATTCATAACCTTATTATAAACCCTTTATGATTCCTTTATAAGGGTAGTCTTATTGTAAAGTGGTACCGAATTGCCTTGTGTTGAAAAGTGCTTTATAAATAAACTTGCCTTGCCTTGCAGGAGGGTTATCCTCAACCCGTTCTGCGACAACGCCTCCTTGTTCAAGCTGTCCTGCGAAAACGTTCTCATCATCCACATCTACGGCCTCGGCACCGCCATGCTCATCCTGGGATCCTCCCTGTGCAGCGTCATGCTCACCTACCTGAGCATCGCCATGGTGTGTCTGCGCAGTAAGAACAAGGCTCTGAACAGCAAGGCGCTGCAGACCTGCGCCACTCACCTGGCCGCGTACGCCATCCTGCTGTTCTCAGGCTGCATCATCATCATCCTGCACCGCTTCCCTCACCTATCGGATCACAGGAAGCTGGCGTCCATCTTGCTCCACATGGTCTCTCCGGCTATGAACGCTATTATCTACGGACTGCAAATCAAAGCAGTTCGAGAAAAGATTATCATCATATTCAAAAGGAAAACCCCTGGGAAAGTGAAGGTAAAGAATTGTGACGGTCAGAAATGAACAAATGGGAATTAAATGTAGTTAAATGGTGAGGAAAATGTCCTGTTATCTAATGTTTTGGACATTCTCATGTTTATTTAGACACAATTTTGCGTCTCTTCTCCCACTTTGTTAGTCACAGTGTGCAGAACATAAAGATGGCCGTCTCTTACGTTAGAAACATTCCTGACTGTTGCTTTAAACGTTTTAAATGATATTCAGGGGTTTTTCTAGAAAGATATAGTATGAGTACTGTGGCGCTGATCTTGTTTATAAGATGTATAAATTATCTCGAGAACCTATTTGATACTCAGATTTCTTTCTGTTACCCCGTGCAGACAAAACCCTGTATTTTATTTAAGGATCAGATGCAACCAAAGGCACAAATTGATCTTCAAAGTCCTGAAAGATGTTATTTAATAGCTTCTTTGCTGTCTTGTTTCCATAAGATGGTAGATATATGATAACGTAAAGTATTAAATATGTGTCTTCACTCTATATTGCTCAGAGAAAGAAAGGGTAATGTGTATAATAAAAGAGTCAATATTTATACTTTATACATGTTGTCTGTCTTTATTTATTATGAATATATCAGCCTGTCCTCCTACAAAAAAGGACCATATAGGTCGATTGTTCAGCCGCATATTACGACCCAGAGTCACGTTTTAAAATGTAGCACCTCTAGTGGTCGTGTAAGAAACAACATGCTCCCGTTGATTGCAAACGCTCCGGAGATTCTGTTATTCACAAATAACCCTCTCTGGAAAATCCTAAATTGTGCAATAGTTTGGCCATTAAAATGCTTTTTGATTAGATTTCTAGCGAGAGGTGTATATTGTACTTTTATAATCTACGTCCAGTGGATGTGTAGGATCTATAGTTTGATAGATATTACGAAGATGATTTGAGGTCTCGCCTGGATAACGTGTATATGAGGCAGCTTCCATGTAAAGTTAGCGTCAACCAGGGGCGGACTGGGACTACAAATCAGCCCGGGACTCTCGACCGGCCCACTTCGATACCGCCGGCCCACCTCGGTAAATTATCAACGGGGGGGGGGCGTGCTAGTGAGTTATCCCACCTCGGTGCCGCAAGTAAATACCGCGAGGACATTGTCGACGTGGGGGGGGGGGGGGTGCTAGTGAGTTATCCGACCGGCCCACATCGTCCGACCACTTCAGTACCGGCCCATCGGGATTCGTCCCGAACGTCCCGATGGCCAGTCCGCCCCTGGCGTCAACCCTCACGGGGTGAAAACAGTATTTCCGGTCTCGAAGTTTTCAAAATAAAACCGGTAGTATTCCCCTCACTGTCAAATGATTACACAGTGATATCTGCATTACTCATCCACTAAAAAACACCAGTTTATCCTTGTTAATTACACAATATTGATTGGTTTAAATTGTGTACAATGCTTTTGTGTTTTTAACCTTCGATTCGGAGAAACAAATAGTTTTTTCGGAGTGTAGACACTACAGAGTTTCCGAAGACACTACACTACCCAGAATCCCCAGCTATCGTTTGGGACTACAACATCCGCCTTGCTTTACAAACCCCGTGATTAGTCCTCAAGCTCTGTGATTGGATGTTGGACTTGCAGTGCGACAAGGTTACGCCGAGCGTCAAACAGCTCTTTGAAATGGAATGGAACCACGGCAGACTATCCAACACTGGACTTGGACGGGTCCAGCCCAGCCCCCCCCCCCAGAATTACACATGCTGGCTATTGTGTGTTTCGCAACATGTTCTATGGCACGTCTCTACTGGGAATTGTAGTTTTAAAAGACGCCAGTATTACACTGTTTACACCCCTGGAGGTTTAGGGGATATGAAACACAGTGGTGTTATCAAATTTAAAACATATAATTAATACATTGGTGAAAATTGCTTGTGTCCATAATGGGCAGCATTAATATACCCACCTGACAGCTCAGGTCAGAAGAGCTTTATTTAACAGCTGGTCTTATGTCTGTGACCCCTCCTGTTGTTCATTGATAAGCCTGAAACATGCACTTGTCAAGGTTCAGAGGTAAATTTTGCAAATATGGCAGTAGCCATCGATCATCTTAAGATAAGATAAGATAAGATACTTTATTGATCCCAAGTTGGGAAATGTTTTTGCTACAGCAGCATGTACTACTTTGTTCTACTCCACTACAATTCAGAGGTTAACCTGGTATTTTTACTCCACTACATTTATTTTAGTTACTTTGCAGATTCTGATTAATGATGTGAAATATAAACAACCCTTAAATCAGACTTTAGTTACACCTGAGTCAAATTCAGGGAAGGTGATTGTCAAGGGCCAAAATAAACTATGCAATATATTAGACGTTAAGTACTTTGTCAGACTTAATATTTATCTGTTGATACCCCCAACGTTTTTTTCTTATTCAAAAGAAGAACTTAACTTAACCTGTTAAGCCCTGAGTCTGTTTTTCAGGTCTCAGGCTGGAAAATGACATTCCCAGAACAAATGACCATATCTTCCCTTCTAAAAGGGTTAAATTAATAATCTTTTTTCTCAAAGTAATGATAAATGTAGAAAAGTCAGAACAATATAGATGTTTTTTATTTTAACGAAAATTCAGATTTTACATAGTAAAAACCTGTAAATTATAGTGTCCGTCCAAAGATTCTTTTTTACTTATAGTGAAAACTACCCTTGGATGATGGAAAGGTAGACTAAAAGCTTCAGGAATCCAAAGTACAACATATAATAAGTACCCTGTATCAAGATTGATGCAAAACAAGTGACATTTGACCTTTTTAGAGAGGTTTAGCCAAAAAAACTCCACCTCTGAGGTGATTTGGGTGGAAATGTTTTTTTTTCCATATCTCTGGCCCCCCTTTGTCGATTTTGATGGTTGACACCTCTTTCTGACCGTTAGAGCCAATAGAATCGAAGGGGGACACCCCCACACACATGTTGTAAAACAAAAAGGTGGGGGCTTCGCACATGTAGTTTAGCATCAGAGCAAACTACACTCTAGCTCTGACATCTAGAAACGGAAAAGCAGTTTTATTGCTCATGGATTATCAGAAATCATTTCAAAGGGACACAGACACATTGGATTAACCTATGGATTAACTTCAGCAGAGTTTTTTATCGTTTTAATGCCATTGAAGACCACTTTGGAGCAGACTACAGAGACAAGGTAACCATGTTAGCATTTTTAGCTACCTAGCGCCACATGTTTTGATGTCTGTTTTTGTTTATAACGTCGCGATTTCGTATAATTTAGTGATAATGAGGGTATCCTTCGATTCTGTGTCACCTCACGATGTGAAACGATGTCATGGATGTGGAGAAAAGATCAATAATAAGGTTTTGTGAGTGATTTTCGGTGCAGTAATCTGTTGCTCGCTCGTTGCTAATTCAGAGGCTCAGCGTTAGCATTGTTGATGTAAAAATGATCAGTTAGATGAGTTTCTTCCCGTTACATGGATATAAAACATTCATAGTTTATTAAATGAACATGCCCTCAGACACTGTTTCCTGCAAGATGTTGTGGCAGTGCCCCGGTACCGGGGTCTCTCGGGCTTCACAGGTTAAAGTATTCTTTAATGTTTAAATAAAGCCTTATTAGTTTGTCTGTTTTGCACATCCTCCTATTAATATCTTTGGACGTCCTGCACTAAACTGTTTTATTGTAGAGATCACTACAGTATCTTCTTGATATTTTCTATTCTATATTTCTAGCATTGACCTTCTACTTTCCCCCTATTTTGTATGTAGGCTACTCTTAATATTTAAATGTTTTCATCAAATATAACATTCAACAACAAAATTCAATAACGTGCTTTAACCACTAGGCGGTGCGGGTTAAAAAAAACAGTGACATAATAATATCAGCTATTGAAATTCTGAATCCATAGATGTGTCTCCCATCACCCAAAACCCCTGACTATTCTCTCAACTCAGTATTTACATTCTTTAATTCAAAGAAAATCAGTAATATCTTTAAAAACTACAAGTCCCTTTCTATCAGCTGTGCACCGTTATGGTGTAAATATAGCCTATCTACCAATTGGATCAAATAAAAAAGTCAGCCGAATTAGTGTTGATACTGCAAGGAGCAACTCGGTATCACGGCAAGACGTGAACATGTGACGATCTACCATGCTGGGAGACGTGAATATGTCACGGTTTCGTCCCTTCAAACGTGACAGTTACACGGTGTTGTTAACATGGCCCAACCAGTGGAGAAATACCCGGAAGTGCCAAGCAAATGCTCTACCAAGACTATTGGTCGACACCTCTTTTAGCAGAAACAAAGGCTACATTAATGTATTAAATCGATGTTAATCCCCTTCAAACGTGACAGTTACACGGTATTGTTAACAGGGAGAAATACCGGGAAGTGCCAAGCAAATGGTCTACCGCGCCTATTGGTCGGTTTTTATTGTCAAAATTAGATGTCTTTAAAATATTTGTTTTAATCGTCACACTCGATTTTGCCGATTTTCTTGTTACTCTAGCTGGTCGACACCTCTTTTAGCAGAAACAAAGGCTACATTAATGTATTAAATCGATGTTAATCCATGTGTGTGGATCATAGACTGTATATATAAAGGTGTGGATGTGGAATTAACGGACGTGACGTTGTGCGATTGCGTTGCCAGGCAACAGCTTCGGTTCATGTTAATTTACAAACTCTTCAACTAGAACCGTAGTTATATTTAAAAACATTTTAGAAGGCCTCACGAAATACTTTAATGTAAATTTAAATTTAAATGTGAAGGAATGTGTGTATAACAAAATACAAACGTCATAAAAAATACCGGAAACAGACGTAGGCAAGGTCTTCAGCTCGGTGATTCGATAGTTTAGCCGCAATGCACGTTGGGAAATCCGAAAACATTTTTTAAAAATAAAATAATACTTTATTCCGAGTGTGCTTGCTTTTCTCTTTGAAAGTCATCACATAACGGCATTGTAATACATGGTTCGGCTGCATTAAATATTACATATCTGCCGTAGTTCTGTATTTATAGAGCCCTGATGAGAAGACTTCTGGACAAACAGGAAGCACTGCCGCCAAAACTGAAAACGTGACGTGGATCATAAATATATCAGCAATTAAACAACATCTTAGATTTCTTTTCACACAATACGTCTCCTTGCAGTATCAATACTAATTCGGCTGACTTTTATATTTGATCCAATTGGTAGATAGGTTATATTTACACCATAACGGTGCACAGCTGATATAAAATGACTTGTAGTTTTTAAAGATATTACTGATTTTCTTTGAATAGAAGAATGTAAATACTGAGTTGAGAGAATAGTCAGGGGATTTGGGTGATGGGAGACACATCTATGGATTCAGAATTGCAATAGCTTACTGTTTAATGACGGATATACCTTTCTGTCTGTGATGTTTTACAAATCAGATATTAGAAGTAAAACATGTGAAATAATTAGGGCTGTCAGTCGATTAAAATATCTAATCGCGATTAATTGCATGATTGTCCATAGTTAATTGCGATTAATCGCAAATTAATCGCACATTTTTTATCTGTTCTAAATGTACCTTAGAGGGATATTTTTCAAGTTTTTAATACTCTTATCAACATATGAGTGGACAAATATGCTTTATATGTTTGTTTATTATCATTTGAACAATGGCAAATATTCTCATGAATATTAAACACAACAACCTCTGAACATTACAAATATTCGCCTCAATTCAACCTGGAACCTGTCTCATACAATAATACAATACAAAGTGTGTGTGTGTGTGTGTGTGTGTGTGTGTGTGTGTGTGTGAGTGAATGTGAATGTGGAGACACTGTGATGGATCGTTGGAGCTATGTGCAGCTCAAGGCATATATGCTCGAACGGGAGCTGCCTGGACGCTGCAATCATGTTGCGCGCACTATCCGTGCTGAGTGTGCTGACTTTTCGTACAATGTCCCACTGTCTGGCTACCTGCATAAAGTCAAGTGCTCGGCGCAGTTGTCGGCGAAATGTCGCTCCTCTGTTTTCATTGAAACAGCTCCTTATATCCGTTAGCGCAGCTAGCTAGCACCAGATGCTAACGACAACAACAACACGTAAGGTGTGCCTCGCTCGCGCCACACATACACACACCCTCCCGGTCCTCCCGATGGCCAGTCCGGGCCTGCCGGTGAGCGTGGAAGTGTGGTCTGCCACAAGCGGGCGGCAGGAGCGGGGCTGTCAGCATCAGCTTGTAGATGGTATTTTAAACTCGATGCGCTCTGAAACTACGCGGCGGCCGAGGACAAAAAATACACATGCGTTAATCGCGTTAAAATAATTAGTGGCGTTAATTTTTTTTTGCGTTAACGCGTTATTAACGCGTTAACTTGACAGCCCTAGAAATAATATAGCAATATCCTGTACAATTATGTGAAAACATGAATAAAACTACACATCTTCAGATGTTATACATACACAAGTGTCCTACACTAATAATACAAAGTTATTATGGCTGTGTGTACCTTGTGTGCACCGCCTAGTGGTTAAAGCACGTTATTGAATTAGTTGTGTATATGATATGTCAATGAACCTTAGAAAATCTTGAAATCTTGAAAGGGATATGCAAAATAGCCATTATATACCGTCTTTAATTAACTATTAGTAGAGAATAAGGAGTAATGAATATACTTTATAAGGATCTGCAGATAAATGTTTAGTCTTCTCAAGCAGCAACTATCAAATATCTCTCCTGATTGTTGGCACTTGACAATCACCTTTCCCTGAATTTTACTCAGGTGTAACTAAAGCCTGATTTAAGGGTTGTTTATATTTCACATCATTAATCAGAATCTGCAAAGTAACTAAAATAAATGTAGTGGAGTAAAAATACCAGGTTAACCTCTGAATTGTAGTGGAGTAGAATTGCTGTTTTGTTTAGTAATGGATATTGAATATGGAATAAAGGTTTTGACAAGACCTGGTGTAACAATAATCAAAAAGGACATTAAAAGAGCTCCAGATGTTAATGATCTAAACAAAACAGCACACCTGAAATGTATATTTAAATACTTTATTAAGGGCAGTGAATTCGTTTTTTCTGTATGTTTTTCAAATCAGTGTTATACAGTAAGTGTCATACACAGTGTTACATTGCTATTATTATCCTTAAAATAAAAACATAGAAAAACCTATGGGAAAAACACAAAAGCATTGTACACAATTTAAACCAATTAATGTTGTGTAATTAACAAGGATAAACTGATGTTTTTTAGTGGATGAGTACTGCGGATATCACTGTTAAATCATTTGATCATTGGTTTTATTATGAAAACTTCGAGACCGGAAATATTGTTTTCACCCTGTGAGGGTTGACGCTAATTTTACATGGAAGCTGCCGCATATACACGTTCTCCTGGCGAAACCTCAAATCATCTTCATGATATCTATCACACTATAGATCCTACACATCCACTGGACGTGGATTCTAAAAGTACAATATACACTTCTCGCTAGAAATCGAATCAAAAAGCATTTTAATGCCAAACTATCCTACAATTTAGGATTTTACAGAGAGGGTTATTTGTGAATAAACGACCCTCTGTAACGTTTGCAGTTAACGGGAGCACTAGAGGTCGAAAACTTTAAAACGTGATTATAGGTCGTACTAAGCGCTTGAACAAACGACCTATTTGGTCATAATAAGGGCCTGAACAATCGGCCCATTTGGTCGTATGAGTTGGAGGACTTGTTGGAATATACCATTGTGTTTTAATTGTTAAATCTAGTATTTATGAATAACAAATATTCACAGGCTCCTCAGTTGCCATGTAATGTAACCATGATGTTTTCAAATGTATGGAAAGGGCAATGAAGGAGTTTATGTTGAAATAAATGGGATTATTGTTTTATTTTTGTACAAAATTGCAATCGAGGATCCCACTTATTTTGGTATTGACTTCTACATACAGATGGAGCCTCTTATTTTGGACCCCAGCATACAGCTTCCTGCCGACTGCCAGCCAGTTGCCAGCCAGTTGCCTGCCAAAGACCAGTATTCAGGAATGTTAGGCCCTCCCACTATTCTCCAATTTCAGGGTTTAACCAGGAGATGGCGCTATATATTAAATAACTAAGACTTAGTTTTTCACAATAGAAAATGCAGATATTATATAAAAAACTAAAGTTAAAATCTTGTTTTTAATGCCCCAAGAGCAATAACATCTTGTCACAAGCTTTTTGGAAGAAAAAGACTGACTCAAGAGACCTGTAGTTGACTAATTACAGGCCTCAATAAAGTTCTGCCATTGGTTGTGAAAAACAACGGTGGACATAGTGGAAAGTGAAATTGACATTGTCGAATTTAATAAAAATACAAAATAATGTATCTGTGTACGTGTTTTACTATGTGATCTGCACTTATCAAACATCTAATTAAGGCGAGACACCCCAGGTGAATAGGGTATTTTTAACTTAAAGATATCAGCTAAATATTTCTCCAGTTAATTACTTACAATAAGGCAATTGTTTTTTGTATTACAAGTTTTCTGAAATAGCATGTTTAAATATCCAAATGAACCATTATCTCATGAAATATGCGCATATTTTAACACATTTCAGGAACCGAAATCTGAACTTTGGATAAAGCCAGGATCAAAATTATTGTTTCATTTTGTAGTCATATTAGTATCTAAGGCTTTTACAGAAGGGATTTTGGATATCTCTTTGTATCACTCCATAAATCAGAAAATACTGTCAACAGCCCTAAAATATCAATTTTCACCATGTTTTTAGGTATAAAATGTTATATAATTCAGGCTATGAATTATATATGACCAAACCCTTCTGTAAAAGCCTTCATAATATTGATAGGAATATAACTGGAAGGTTTGGTGTATGTAACTGCTGAGTGATTCTACAATTTAGGGTACATTCCATGTCCATTGATGTCCATTGATGATAATTATAATTATTCTAACTATTTTCTTCAAAAATATCATATTTTGCCTATTATTGGAAAGCATGTTATAATATCACACAAACATTATGTGCATCCTATGCTTTATTTAGCTTGAAATGTGTCATGATGTTCTTAAATTGTCAGTTTTTGCTATGTCCGTTTTTCAGTTGAGGGTGTCTTGGATTCAAAATAATGAATAAAAACCATTAAAGTAAATTTAAAAAATGATTCATTTATTTCAAAAGTCTAAATACTAAAGAATAATAACATATTTTTAATTGATTTCCCCCTTTAAATAATTTAAATATCTTAATATATGAATGTCCGCAAAAGTTCTGTCAACTATGTTACTAACAGAACTTCCCCCTTTAACTCAAAAATTGTTTGTCCCAATACCATGTCACCAGCATCACATGATGCCATGTTCCTCTTTGGCAGACATTTTGAACACACTGTGGTGATTGTCCTCTACATTTTTACAATATTTTATGTATAATAGCACATGGTCAATTAATATACTCATTGACAATCAACAATGTTACGTACATTGTTATGGTTTACAATTGTTTAATGATTTTAATTCAATTATATGTGCAAATGTGATGTTAACCTGTTCAAGAAAATGACATGTGGTCATCCAGGCAAGGCCTACCATTGAAATGATGGGTCAAAATAGGGAAATTGTCAACTAGGTTACCTGTCAACTAAGTTACCCAGTACTGTAATAACTGTAGTAACTTAGTTGACAGGTAACCTAGTTGACAATTTGTACGACATGTAGACGTCATTACACATCATTATCAATGGAATTTTGCACTTCTGCCTTGAAATTAACATAGTGCTGATGGTTAATAATGTGTCCAGTCAACTATGTTATTTGCGTCAAATGTTTGACTTTCATTGTCAACTATGTTGCACCTCATTTTTTCAAATTTAAAATATCTAAAATAGTGCTTCTGATATCCTTTATAGTATAATGTATATCTACACAGGTTGGAGTTTTACATGACATCTCTTAAAACTATCAAAATGACCTGTATGGTAGTTTTATAATACAAAATATCCCTAAACTTAATGACAGTGCTGAACATATCACATGAAAAAACAAAACTTTAATACAATTATTTTTTAAACTTTAAAAAATCTTTGGATATATGGTAGAATAGACTCAAGAGCCTTTCAAATTTGATTTTACTTGAAGTGCAGGACTTAATCAAATGATTGTAATGACATCAAGTTTGTCCGTAACATAGTTGACAAACTGAGTAGTGAAAACATCCTTTCCCTTAAAATAAAAAAATATATAAAAATGTTTAAGCTTTGCAACTAGTGGATATGTTACACTGAGGAATATACTAACTTGAACCACTGATTGTTCTATCTATACATTTTATTTGGCATTAGTAAATAATTATGCACATTTACAGATATTTTACATGATATGAGTGATAACACGTGTTATAAGGGCTATTTCGCACAATAGGTGTGCCTTGAGATTTTTACTTGTCCTTTGGTGTGCCTTGGGCACAAAAAGTTTGGGAACCACTGCTGTAGAGAAATGTAAACGTTCACCATCCCCCACCCGCCTACTGTATGTTGCTTTTTGACATGTAAATGGGTAACTACCCCCCTCTGAGTGAATACCTGTTGTACCTGTCCGGGGCTAAGCCCATAGGACGATGCTCTGATGTCATCACCCTCGCACATTGGTCATATGTTTACAAAAAACGATGTTAACACTTTCTCGTTCTTAATATATGCTATATTTAGGGTCGATATGTGTTGAATTTACTTTAAAATAGCAGATCACTGTGATTCACTTCTCCGCGGCTCCTCCGTGCAGAGAGGCCCCCCCCCCCCGTTGACAATTCACGAGCGTCTAACTCTCTCCCCCCTGTGAAGAGATATCACAGGGGGGGGTTGGGACACACACATTCCGATGGCCAATTCGTTTTAAACAAAGAGTGGGGTGGGGGCTGGTGAACGGTATGGTCAATGTTTGTAAACACTGTGACATTTTGACTTTATTTGATCATTTCAGTTAAAAACTAACGTTCATATTTCATATTACTGTTTTGCCTGGCTGGACCTGTAATTTACAGGAAAGGAGTGCACGCTACTAAAGAGACACGCTACCATGGAAACCAAACAATGGTGTTGCTGTATTGAAGTCCGAGTGGAAACAGTCATATTTGGAGCGTTATGTTAGAATGAAACAGCGAGGTCGTGACTCACAAAAAAAAAGTGTTACTTCACTAACTGTAAGCTTGTCACTCAGAGTAACCTACAGTTAACTTAACTGTTGGAAAAGAAAGATCAGAGTTAGGAGTGTGAACACACAGCTGAGAGCTGCCGTTTCATTCTGACTGTTTAAAAAACGGTACCAACGGACTATTTTTCTTAGCGGATGCATGTCAATTTAAATCAATACATAGAACTATGTTTTAAATCAATAAAAATATTTTCTAAATCCATAAAAGCATTTTAATTAATATTGGGAGTCATGTCGTTACTATGTTGAGAATGTGGCCATGTAATAAGCGGGATAATTTGCAGCGACTTGGTCATTATGGGGAAAAATAACACCCAGGGATCAAGATCCCTCCGCGACGCGGAGGGATCAGTAATTTTTAGTGAATTACTGAGTTTAGGCACGTTAATAACATTTTAATGAAGTTGAATACAGTATATTCATATTTGTCAGTGATTTCATGTCAATTCGGCGAACATAAACGATTAAATTAGGATTAAAAATCGAGAGCCGGCTGCTGTTCGTTACGGTAACCCAACTAGGACACTTGACACAGTGGCTTTTGGCAAAGCACACAAAGAAAACAAAAAAAACCGAGAGAGATGAGTTATTGTTATTACAACGTGACTTCACTATTATTTAACAACTATTTTTATTGGGTTCTTTTATTTGGGGTTAAGTACATTGTCAGAATAAGTGAGAAATGGATTTAACTTCTGTTAGACAGCTATCATACTGAATAAATATTTATGCAAAAATGTATGGCATTAATAATGTATATCTAATTACATTTAAAAATGTATGGCATTAATAATGTATATCTAATTACATTAACTGTGAATGTCTTTCATTTTATTTAAAATGAAATAAAATTACATAAAACATTTTCCATAAAAAAGTTGATTCAAGAACAAATCAGTACTTTTCTTATATGACTATTATTGCTAAATTTGAAAGGTCTTTACCAGCTTTGGAATTATATATATATATATATATATAGCACCTTCTGCCATCCCATCTCTACTGACATATGGATCTTAACAAAGATCCGCTATACATTAGTACCAGATATACTGTACACGGACATTTTAGTGAACCAGACCAGCTGTTTCCGCCGGGTCTTCGCTTCCCGGGCATCACGTTGTTTACAAGTGTGTTCAGATGCTAAATGACAAGTGCAAGTGACAATTGTTGTCGTCTTCTCTGTGAACGTTTTTTTCTCCGTTATTTTGCCATTTTCAGATTTAAATTTCGAGCGGAAAGCTAACCAGGAAGTAATAATTACTTAAGCGGAGAACGGAGAAAGTAAACGTTACAGCAGGCATAACAACAGCCGGTGTTTATTTTATTATAATATTCAAGAACAAATCAGTACTTTTCTTATATGACTATTATTGCTAAATTTGAAAGGTCTTTACCAGCTTTGGAATTATATATATATATATATATAGCACCTTCTGCCATCCCATCTCTATATATAATATCTATCCGTGACATATGGATCTTAACAAAGATCCGCTATACATTAGTACCAGATATACTGTACACGGACATTTTAGTGAACCAGACCAGCTGTTTCCGCCGGGTCTTCGCTTCCCGGGCATCACGTTGTTTACAAGTGTGTTCAGATGCTAAATAAAAGTTTAGCTTGTACTTTTGATACCCCGCCTCTCGGCACCACAACATC
Source organism: Trematomus bernacchii (assembly GCF_902827165.1). Lineage (NCBI taxonomy): Eukaryota > Metazoa > Chordata > Actinopteri > Perciformes > Nototheniidae > Trematomus > Trematomus bernacchii. Next base: position 893,546 of record NW_022987876.1, read on the forward strand.
CAGTTTACTGTATTTCACATGAGCGATGTCGAACATTGAAAAGTCCTTATAAAATCTCTGTTATTAGATCAGTACTTTTCTTATATGACTATTATTGACTTGAACACTGAGAATGTATTTATTAACTTCAGACATTTGAAATATTTGAAATCAGATGAAAACAAACTGTAACGGACCCTGCCGTGTTATCTATGATTACTATGCCTTACTGTACATTCATAATTTCAGCCGGAGGTAGGTGGTAGGCGTTGCGGAGGAGCAGATTGCGAGTGAGGTGCCTGTTCTAAACGAACTATTCCAGCTGTTATAAAGCATTAAATAAAAAGTAAGCAAGGAATACAGAATGTTTCGTTACGTAACTTTGTTGAGAATGTGGCCATGTACATGTAATACATGGGATCATTTGCAGCGACTTGGTCATTGTGGGGAAAAATAACACCCATCCTGATCGTTTCAATGAAGTTGAATACAGAATATTCATATTTGTCAGTGATTTCATGTCAATTCGGCGAACATAAACATCAATGATGATGATTAAATTAGGATTAAAAATCGGGAGAGCCGGCTCGTTCGTTTTTTCCGACTAAACAACATCTATTATTTAGAAGTTGATTTCACATGACTCCAGTGTGGAACCCCACTGCACCCCCTGGTGGATCAATGATCCATTGCAGCTGGCTTCACAATAATTAAATGTATTTATCATGGGGGCGGTATCAAGTCTGACTGGGGGCCGGCCGGCCATCACGGAACGTGCATGAACCGATCACGACCCTCGCACTTTAAACTGTCCAAAATAAGACGCTTCATCTGTATGTAAAAAACCGTGACGTCTCTGATCTGAGCTACATGTTGGTTAGCATGTCGTTTATTGTACAGAGATAAAAGAATCAGTTAAATGCATCGTGTTGCCCCCCCTCCTCATCTGATCCACGCTGACAGAAACAATGAAAACATGCCGAGTTGAAGGCAACCGTCTCCAGGGTGACACCTGTGCCCTGTACGACGAAGCCAGTTCAACATACCCTGGATATGTTTGAGATATCTGGTTTAACTAACCCTAACAAACGCGATCTCGCTAAGCTGTCCTACGGCGCTGGTTATCAACTCGGTAAATCAACCCAGGGTTTCTCTGAAAAGTAAAACTATCATGTTAGACAAATATGAAGAAGTTCAACTTTAAACATCCATGACTTAAACAGATGAACGAGGATAAAGCCACATAGCTGCTGCAAGGTGAATACAGAACAAGTGGTAAAAAAATAAAATAAATACAGAGTGTTTGAATGCGTACATTAACAGTTTATGATATCACTGCCCCGTCTAAGACACGAGTGAATCTGACTTTAATTACATTTGACTTGAGTGTTTCGTCAACTTAATGTGTTTCTTAAAATAATACTTCTGCATATGTGACCTCCACCATCATATATACACTGATGGGGGGTAAATGACACAATACTGTAAATACATGTGAATAAAACTATTCCACTTGCTGAAATGTTAAAACCCTGATCTGAAATCCTAACAACGCACTAAAACGACAATGAAATAAAAAGTACCTTTACACAAGTAAACTGAGTTTGCACACAGAGATCCGCCGGTGGAGAACATAGCGTTCAAAAGTGACAATCTAATCTACAGAGCTCAATGTGGTCAATGCTCGTTTGCCATAAGTATTTTCGCGGAAACACAAGCAATCTGTCCATCAGCTGGCCAAAAGGCATCTTATTCATACGGAGAAATGCAACCGTTTTCAACTTCCTTAACTCAGAGTTCTTTGCCTCAATTACGTGTAAGGTGGGGAGAAGTACTCAGATCAAGTACTTAAGTAAAAGTAGTATACTGCAGGTTAGCTTGTGAATTTACTCCACAAGCTACATTTATAATGGGATAAACTTTATTTTAAAGTACAACCATGTCTATTAATTGTAGTAGGGCCACTTGTGGGGAACTTCTTATCAGTCTTGGACAATGGTGTCTTTTACACATGCATGCTGTTCATCAGATTACTTGTGATGGTTTATCCATTGGCCATATATTTTAACTGCTTTATTTATTGTTTGGTTTATTATTGGAGTGTTTGGTGGCTAGGAAATCTTGTTGTTGTTTTTGGGCTTTACCTCAATGTATTTCCAAATCAAAAATAAAGGTTGCATGAAAGTTTTGAGGAGTTTGAAAAAGTTGAAACCAAAACAAGTTAATGACTCAGTGAAAGGCCCTGAGGGTTGCCTGTAGGGCACTGGGAAGCCAGTACACCCTCCTGGTTGGAGTCCCAGTCTCCATCAGATTATAAAAAGTATTTACAGTTCACCTCCGTCAGGCTGGAGGAGGTCCCCGTCAGAGGTGAGCCTCACACACTCTCACACACACTTTATCAAACTTTCCCCTGTTTACTTAGGCTATCAAATCTCTAATAGCTTCACTGCAAGGCTTGAACTTTAAAATAACTTCACAAAACTGAAGTTAGTACACGCACAAAATGTAACTATTGCATATCAGATTTGCTTTATGACTTCTTGTATTTTATTTAGTTAGTTTATTTAATTAGCTTATATTTAGTTAAGTCTCGTTATTTCTAACCCTAACATTTTCAGGATGTTTTATTATATGTTTCTACAACCAGCTGCAGTTTTCTTAAAGTCTCTCATAGAGTCATGCAGAAGATACTCTGGCTTTAGATATATTTTTTAAATGTTTTGTACACAGCTGATGTGACTTTATTCTTTGAAAATGTGACAGATATTATGTTCATTCTTGTCTGTTTTAAATGTTGGGATCATAAGTGATGGTAAACTATGTCAAAGAGAAATTGGCTGATGCTTCTTCTCTCTAAATATCAGGCTGCTGTTTTTTTATAGTCAAAATGTGGAGTTATTAAATGTCAAAAATGAATTATAGATATCTGTAATTGAGTTTGAATAGAAGTCAATAGTAAAACTTGTTGTTCAGATATCTAGAACTTACTTCTCATGAGTTCTTAATAAGTTCTTTATTTCAGTTTCTTTCTACATTTACTCATATACTGTGTAAGTACAATTCTGAAGTACTTATACTTGAGTATTTCAATCTTCAACTGTGTACTTCTACTCTGATTAATGATGTGAAATATAATCATCTTGATGATCATGTCGGTACATATCTGAAATGCACTTGTAAATATCTTTAATCTTGGAAATTCAATTGTAAAATAATCTTTTCCGCACACAATTTAAGAAAGACATTTCAACGCAGTCATTACCAGTGGAAAGTCTGGGCGAGACCCCTCAGATAAAATGCTTTGAGTGAACACAACTCACTGAAGATGCTAAATATTTCACCATGACTGTTAGCGCTGATCTTTGTGAATTGGTATGACTTTGCAAAGAGGCTCATATGCATATTAAAGGGCACATTTTGCACCAAATGTCTCTTCACTTAAATACTTGCAAATGCCACATAAGCAGCAAAATGCTCTTTTGTATGATCACAGTTTGAGCTTCATTCTGGAAATTAAATATCTACTTTTTTTCTAATTGTTGCAGGTTTAGTGTTCGCAAAGGACTTTAACTGTGAGTTCGGCCTTCAGTTACAAAACATGCAGCATATTTAGAAGATCCTTTATACTCCTGTAGTTTCCTTTGTTTGTAAAGTGTATTTAACTTTGCACTGCACATCACAGTCACTGTTCTCTCTCTGCAGGATCCTCCCCTCGCAGAATGGAGAACCAAACTTTAGATTTGGATGTTCTAATTGTGGAGGGGTTGAAGGTCACGCCTCAGTCCTCCGTCCCTGCCTTCATCCTCCTCCTCCTCATCTACATCTTCATCATGGTGTCCAACATCGGCCTGGTGGTTCTGATCAGCATGGAGCGCAGCCTGCACCAGCCCATGTACCTGCTGTTCTGCACAATGAGTATTAACGATGTGTTCGGGGCCTCCGCCATCATCCCGAGGATCCTGAGTGACGTGTTTATCCCCATGTCTCAGCGCTTCATGTCCTATGATGAGTGCGTCCTCCAGGCCTTCTGTGCTCACTTCCATGCATGCATCGCTCACACCGTGCTGATCATCATGGCGTTCGATCGCTACGTGGCCATCTGCAAGCCGCTGCGTTACGCCACCATCATGACCCACAGGATGGTGCTGGGTCTGTCGGTGTGGGCGTGGTCGATCTCTTTCCTGCTGGTGGGGATCCTCATCGGCCTCAGTGTGCGTCTGTCTCGCTGCAGGTGGTTAAATTGTCTAAGATGGGTTCGTGTAACAGTAAACCAGGGGAAAATGTGTTGTCTGGGGATTCAAAATGGATGAAAGAGAAGGATGAAAGGAATATAAAAAGCTTAGAAAACTGTCAAAAGAACTATAATTTCACGGGAAGACTAGATAGAGGAATGTGAGAATTTGGCTAGGGATATTGTCAAATATCTGGAACAAACTCCCAGAAACCTGCAGGTCCGCTGCAACTCTTACTACTTTTAAATCCAGGCTGAAGACTTTCTTTTTGCTGTTACTTTTAATTGAACTATTCACATCTTAAACTGCACTGTAACTTTTATTCATGTTTTATTATCTTTGCTTTTTAATGTTTCTAAGGTGTTTTATGCTCTTAATAGAGTGCCACAGTGACGCGTCCTAAACCCCGGAAGTAAGCTGCGCATGGGTTCCTTTGACAAAAAGCAATGCAATTTCTCCATAGGATTTTGGAAAATAGCTGGAAATAATGTCTGTGGTTGACACACATTTAAGAGACGGATCACGTTTTGTTCAGTCGGATAATCTCCACATGTCTACCCTACCTTTATCATTTTCGAATCATAAATCTAATCGATAGATTTATGATCGATAGGTTTATGATTATCAAAATTCTATGGAGAAATTGCATTGCTTTTTTGTCAAACGAACCGGAAGGAGTTTACTTCCGGGTTTTAGGACGAGTCACTGTGGCACTCTATATCTTTCATTTTTGTAAAGCACGTTGAATTGCCGGTACCACTTTACAATAAGACTACCCTTATAAATGGTTCATGAATAGTTTGTAATTCATTTATTAATCATGTTGTGAACACTTTATAAATCATGAATAAGCTAACAACCTATTCATAACCTTATTATAAACCCTTTATGATTCCTTATAAGGGTAGTCTTATTGTAAAGTGGTACCGAATTGCCTTGTGTTGAAAAGTGCTTTATAAATAAACTTGCCTTGCCTTGCAGGAGGGTTATCCTCAACCCGTTCTGCGACAACGCCTCCTTGTTCAAGCTGTCCTGCGAAAACGTTCTCATCATCCACATCTACGGCCTCGGCACCGCATGCTCATCCTGGGATCCTCCCTGTGCAGCGTCATGCTCACCTACCTGAGCATCGCCATGGTGTGTCTGCGCAGTAAGAACAAGGCTCTGAACAGCAAGGCGCTGCAGACCTGCGCCACTCACCTGGCCGCGTACGCCATCCTGCTGTTCTCAGGCTGCATCATCATCAATCCTGCACCGCTTCCCTCACCTATCGGATCACAGGAAGCTGGCGTCCATCTTGCTCCACATGGTCTCTCCGGCTATGAATGCTATTATCTACGGACTGCAAATCAAAGCAGTTCGAGAAAAGATTATCATCATATTCAAAAGGAAAACCCCTGGGAAAGTGAAGGTAAAGAATTGTGACGGTCAGAAATGAACAAATGGGAATTAAATGTAGTTAAATGGTGAGGAAAATGTCCTGTTATCTAATGTTTTGGACATTCTCATGTTTATTTAGACACAATTTTGCGTCTCTTCTCCCACTTTGTTAGTCACAGTGTGCAGAACATAAAGATGGCCGTCTCTTACGTTAGAAACATTCCTGACTGTTGCTTTAAACGTTTTAAATGATATTCAGGGGTTTTTCTAGAAAGATATAGTATGAGTACTGTGGCGCTGATCTTGTTTATAAGATGTATAAATTATCTCGAGAACCTATTTGATACTCAGATTTCTTTCTGTTACCCCGTGCAGACAAAACCCTGTATTTTATTTAAGGATCAGATGCAACCAAAGGCACAAATTGATCTTCAAAGTCCTGAAAGATGTTATTTAATAGCTTCTTTGCTGTCTTGTTTCCATAAGATGGTAGATATATGATAACGTAAAGTATTAAATATGTGTCTTCACTCTATATTGCTCAGAGAAAGAAAGGGTAATGTGTATATAAAAGAGTCAATATTTATACTTTATACATGTTGTCTGTCTTTATTTATTATGAATATATCAGCCTGTCCTCCTACAAAAAAGGACCATATAGGTCGATTGTTCAGCCGCATATTACGACCCAGAGTCACGTTTTAAAATGTAGCACCTCTAGTGGTCGTGTAAGAAACAACATGCTCCCGTTGATTGCAAACGCTCCGGAGATTCTGTTATTCACAAATAACCCTCTCTGGAAAATCCTAAATTGTGCAATAGTTTGGCCATTAAAATGCTTTTTGATTAGATTTCTAGCGAGAGGTGTATATTGTACTTTTATAATCTACGTCCAGTGGATGTGTAGGATCTATAGTTTGATAGATATTACGAAGATGATTTGAGGTCTCGCCTGGATAACGTGTATATGAGGCAGCTTCCATGTAAAGTTAGCGTCAACCAGGGGCGGACTGGGACTACAAATCAGCCCGGGACTCTCGACCGGCCCACTTCGGTACCGCCGGCCCACCTCGGTAAATTATCAACGGGGGGGGGGCGTGCTAGTGAGTTATCCCACCCTCGGTGCCGCAAGTAAATACCGCGAGGACATTGTCGACGTGGGGGGGAGGGGGTGCTAGTGAGTTATCCGACCGGCCCACATCGTCCGACCACTTCAGTACCGGCCCATCGGGATTCGTCCCGAACGTCCCGATGGCCAGTCCGCCCCTGGCGTCAACCCTCACGGGGTGAAAACAGTATTTCCGGTCTCGAAGTTTTCAAAATAAAAACCGGTAGTATTCCCCTCACTGTCAAATGATTACACAGTGATATCTGCATTACTCATCACTAAAAAACACCAGTTTATCCTTGTTAATTACACAATATTGATTGGTTTAAATTGTGTACAATGCTTTTGTGTTTTTAACCTTCGATTCGGAGAAACAAATAGTTTTTTCGGAGTGTAGACACTACAGAGTTTCCGAAGACACTACACTACCCCAGAATCCCCAGCTATCGTTGGGACTACAACATCCGCCTTGCTTTACAAACCCCGTGATTAGTCCTCAAGCTCTGTGATTGGATGTTGGACTTGCAGTGCGACAAGGTTACGCCGAGCGTCAAACAGCTCTTTGAAATGGAATGGAACCACGGCAGACTATCCAACACTGGACTTGGACGGGTCCAGCCCAGCCCCCCCCCCCAGAATTACACATGCTGGCTATTGTGTGTTTCGCAACATGTTCTATGGCACGTCTCTACTGGGAATTGTAGTTTTAAAAAGACGCCAGTATTACACTGTTTACACCCCTGGAGGTTTAGGGGATATGAAACACAGTGGTGTTATCAAATTTAAAACATATAATTAATACATTGGTGAAAATTGCTTGTGTCCATAATGGGCAGCATTAATATACCCACCTGACAGCTCAGGGTCAGAAGAGCTTTATTTAACAGCTGGTCTTATGTCTGTGACCCCTCCTGTTGTTCATTGATAAGCCTGAAACATGCACTTGTCAAGGTTCAGAGGTAAATTTTGCAATATGGCAGTAGCCATCGATCATCTTAAGATAAGATAAGATAAGATACTTTATTGATCCCAAGTTGGGAAATGTTTTTGCTACAGCAGCATGTACTTACTTTGTTCTACTCCACTACAATTCAGAGGTTAACCTGGTATTTTTACTCCACTACATTTATTTTAGTTACTTTGCAGATTCTGATTAATGATGTGAAATATAAACAACCCTTAAATCAGACTTTAGTTACACCTGAGTCAAATTCAGGGAAGGTGATTGTCAAGGGCCAAAATAAACTATGCAATATATTAGACGTTAAGTACTTTGTCAGACTTAATATTTATCTGTTGATACCCCCAACGTTTTTTTCTTATTCAAAAGAAGAACTTAACTTAACCTGTTAAGCCCTGAGTCTGTTTTTCAGGTCTCAGGCTGGAAAATGACATTCCCAGAACAAATGACCATATCTTCCCTTCTAAAAGGGTTAAATTAATAATCTTTTTTCTCAAAGTAATGATAAATGTAGAAAAGTCAGAACAATATAGATGTTTTTTATTTTAAAACGAAAATTCAGATTTTACATAGTAAAAACCTGTAAATTATAGTGTCCCGTCCAAAAATTCTTTTTTACTTATAGTGAAAACTACCCTTGGATGATGGAAAGGTAGACTAAAAGCTTCAGGAATCCAAAGTACAACATATAATAAGTACCCTGTATCAAGATTGATGCAAAACAAGTGACATTTGACCTTTTTAGAGAGGTTTAGCCAAAAAAAACTCCACCTCTGAGGTGATTTGGGTGAAAATGTTTTTTTTTCCATATCTCTGGCCCCCCTTTGTCGATTTTGATGGTTGACACCTCTTCTGACCGTTAGAGCCAATAGAATCGAAGGGGGACACCCCCACTACACATGTTGTAAAACAAAAAGGGTGGGGGGCTTCGCACATGTAGTTTAGCATCAGAGCAAACTACACTCTAGCTCTGACATCTAGAAACGGAAAAGCAGTTTTAATTGCTCATGGATTATCAGAAATCATTTCAAAGGGACACAGACACATTGGATTAACCTATAGGATTAACTTCAGCAGAGTTTTTTAATCGTTTTAATGCCATTGAAGACCACTTTGGAGCAGACTACAGAGACAAGGTAACCATGTTAGCATTTTTAGCTACCTAGCGCCACATGTTTTGATGTCTGTTTTTGTTTATAAACGTCGCGATTTCGTATAATTTAGTGAATAATGAGGGTATCCTTCGATTCTGTGTCCACCTCACGATGTGAAACGATGTCATGGATGTGGAGAAAAGATCAATAATAAGGTTTTGTGAGTGATTTTCGGTGCAGTAATCTGTTGCTCGCTCGTTGCTAATTCAGAGGCTCAGCGTTAGCATTGTTGATTGTAAAAATGATCAGTTAGATGAGTTTTTCTTCCCGTTACATGGATATAAAACATTCATAGTTTATTAAATGAACATGCCCTCAGACACTGTTTCCTGCAAGATGTTGTGGCAGTGCCCCGGTACCGGGGTCTCTCGGGCTTCACAGGTTAAAGGTATTCTTTAATGTTTAAATAAAGCCTTATTAGTTTTGTCTGTTTTGCACATCCTCCTATTATATCTTTGGACGTCCTGCACTAAACTGTTTTATTGTAGAGATCACTACAGTATCTTCTTGATATTTTCTATTCTATATTTCTAGCATTGACCTTCTACTTTCCCCCTATTTTGTATGTAGGCTACTCTTAATATTTAAATGTTTTCATCAAATATAACATTCAACAACAAAATTCAATAACGTGCTTTACCACTAGGCGTTGCGGGTTAAAAAAAACAGTGACATAATAATATCAGCTATTGGAAATTCTGAATCCATAGAGTGTCTCCCATCACCCAAAACCCCGGACTATTCTCTCAACTCAGTATTTACATTCTTTAATTCAAAGAAATCAGTAATATCCTTTTAAAAACTACAAGTCCCTTTCTATCAGCTGTGCACCGTTATGGTGTAAATATAGCCTATCTACCAATTGGATCAAATAAAAAAGTCAGCCGAATTAGTGTTGATACTGCAAGGAGCAATCGGTATCACGGCAAGACGTGACATGTGACGATCTACCATGCTGGGAGACGTGAATATGTCACGGTTTCGTCCCTTCAAACGTGACAGTTACACGGTGTTGTTAACATGGCCCAACCAGTGGAGAAATACCCGGAGTGCCAAGCAAATGCTCTACCAAGACTATTGGTCGACACCCTCTTTTAGCAGAAACAAAGGCTACATTAATGTATTAAATCGATGTTAATCCCCTTCAAACGTGACAGTTACACGGTATTGTTAACAGGGAGAAATACCGGGAAGTGCCAAGCAAATGGTCTACCGCGCCTATTGGTCGGTTTTTATTGTCAAAATTAGATGTCTTTAAAATATTTGTTTTAATCGTCACACTCGTATTTTCGCCGATTTTCTTGTTACTCTAGCTGGTCGACACCTCTTTTAGCAGAAACAAAGGCTACATTAATGTATTAAAATCGATGTTAATCCAGTGTGTGTGGATCATAGACTGTATATATAAAGGTGTGGATGTGGAATTAACGGACGTGACGTTGTGCGATTGCGTTGCCAGGCAACAGCTTCGGTTCATGTTAATTTACAAACTCTTCAACTAGAACCGTAGTTATATTTAAAAAACATTTTAGAAGGCCTCACGAAATACTTTAATGTAAATTTAAATTTAAATGTGAAGGAATGTGTGTAATAACCAAAATACAAACGTCATAAAAAAATACCGGAAACAGACGTAGGCAAGGTCCTTCAGCTCGGTGATTCGATAGTTTAGCCGCAATGCACGTTGGGAAATCCGAAACCATTTTTTTTAAAAAATAAATAATACTTTATTCCGAGTGTGCTTGCTTTTCTCTTTGAAAGTCATCACATAACGGCATTGTATAATACATGGTTCGGCTGCATTAAATATTCCATATCTGCCGTTAGTTCTGTATTTATAGAGCCCTGATGAGAAGACTTCTGGACAAACAGGAAGCACTGCCGCCAAAACTGAAAACGTGACGTGGATCATAAATATATCAGCAATTAAACAACATCTTAGATTTCTTTTCACACAATACGTCTCCTTGCAGTATCAATACTAATTCGGCTGACTTTTATATTTGATCCAATTGGTAGATAGGTATATTTACACCATAACGGTGCACAGCTGATATAAAATGACTGTAGTTTTTAAGATATTACTGATTTTCTTGAATAGAAGAATGTAAATACTGAGTTGAGAGAATAGTCAGGGGATTTGGGGTGATGGGAGACACATCTATGGATCAGAATTGCAATCAGCTTACTGTTAATGACGGATATACCTTTCTGTCTGTGAATGTTTTACAAATATCAGATATTAGAAGTAAAAACATGTGAAATAATTAGGGCTGTCAGTCGATTAAAATATCTAATCGCGATTATTGCATGATTGTCCATAGTTAATTGCGATTAATCGCAAATTAATCGCACATTTTTTATCTGTTCTAAATGTACCTTAGAGGGATATTTTTCAAGTTTTTAATACTCTTATCAACATATGAGTGGACAAATATGCTTTATATGTTTGTTTATTATCATTTGAACAATGGCAAATATTCTCATGAATATTAAACACAACAACCTCTGAACATTACAAATATTCGCCTCAATTCAACCTGGAACCTCTCTCATACAATAATACAATACAAAGTGTGTGTGTGTGTGTGTGTGTGTGTGTGTGTGTGAGTGAATGTGAATGTGGAGACACTGTGATGGATCGTTGGAGCTATGTGCAGCTCAAGGCATATATGCTCGAACGGGAGCTGCCTGGACGCTGCAATCATGTTGCGCGCACTATCCGTGCTGAGTGTGCTGACTTTTCGTACAATGTCCCACTGTCTGGCTACCTGCATAAAGTCAAGTGCTCGGCGCAGTTGTCGGCGAAATGTCGCTCCTCTGTTTTCATTGAAACAGCTCCTTATATCCGTTAGCGCAGCTAGCTAGCACCAGATGCTAACGACAACAACAACACGTAAGGTGTGCCTCGCTCGCGCCCACATACACACACCCTCCCGGTCCTCCCGATGGCCAGTCCGGGCTGCCGGTGAGCGTGGAAGTGTGGTCTGCCACAAGCGGGCGGCAGGAGCGGGGCTGTCAGCATCAGCTTGTAGATGGTATTTTAAACTCGATGCGCTCTGAAACTACGCGGCGGCCGAGGACAAAAAATACACATGCGTTAATCGCGTTAAAATAATTAGTGGCGTTAATTTTTTTTTGCGTTAACGCGTTATTAACGCGTTAACTTGACAGCCCTAGAAATAATATAGCAATATCCTGTACAATTATGTGAAAACATGAATAAAACTACACATCTTCAGATGTTATACATACACAAGTGTCCTACACTAATAATACAAAGTTATTATGGCTGTGTGTACCTTGTGTGCACCGCCTAGTGGTTAAAGCACGTTATTGAATTAGTTGTGTATATGATATGTCAATGAACCTTAGAAAATCTTGAAATCTTGAAAGGGATATGCAAAATAGCCATTATATACAGTCTTTAATTAACTATTAGTAGAGAATAAGGAGTAATGAATATACTTTATAAGGATCTGCAGATAAATGTTTAGTCTTCTCAAGCAGCAACTATCAAATATCTTTGATTGTTGGCACTTGACAATCACCTTTCCCTGAATTTTACTCAGGTGTAACTAAAGCCTGATTTAAGGGTTGTTTATATTTCACATCATTAATCAGAATCTGCAAAGTAACTAAAATAAATGTAGTGGAGTAAAAATACCAGGTTAACCTCTGAATTGTAGTGGAGTAGAATTGCTGTTTTGTTTAGTAATGGATATTGAATATGGAATAAAGGTTTTGACAAGACCTGGTGTAACAATAATCAAAAAGGACATTAAAAGAGCTCCAGATGTTAATGATCTAAACAAAACAGCACACCTGAAATGTATATTTAAATACTTTATTAAGGGCAGTGAATTCGTTTTTTCTGTATGTTTTTCAAATCAGTGTTATACAGTAAGTGTCATACAGTGTTACATTGCTATTATTATCCTTAAAATAAAAACATAGAAAAACCTATGGGAAAACACAAAAGCATTGTACACAATTTAAACCAATTAATGTTGTGTAATTAACAAGGATAAACTGATGTTTTTTAGTGGATGAGTACTGCGGATATCACTGTTAAATCATTTGATCATTGGTTTTATTATGAAAACTTCGAGACCGGAAATATTGTTTTCACCCTGTGAGGGTTGACGCTAATTTTACATGGAAGCTGCCGCATATACACGTTCTCCTGGCGAAACCTCAAATCATCTTCATGATATCTATCACACTATAGATCCTACACATCCACTGGACGTGGATTCTAAAAGTACAATATACACTTCTCGCTAGAAATCGAATCAAAAAGCATTTTAATGGCCAAACTATCCTACAATTTAGGATTTTACAGAGAGGGTTATTTGTGAATAAACGACCCTCTGTAACGTTTGCAGTTAACGGGAGCACTAGAGGTCGAAAACTTTAAAACGTGATTATAGGTCGTACTAAGCGCTTGAACAAACGACCTATTTGGTCATAATAAGGGCCTGAACAATCGGCCCATTTGGTCGTATGAGTTGGAGGACTTGTTGGAATATACCATTGTGTTTTAATTGTTAAATCTAGTATTTATGAATAACAAATATTCACAGGCTCCTCAGTTGCCATGTAATGTAACCATGATGTTTTCAAATGTATGGAAAGGGCAATGAAGGAGTTTATGTTGAAATAAATGGGATTATTGTTTTATTTTTGTACAAAATTGCAATCGAGGATCCCACTTATTTTGGTATTGACTTCTACATACAGATGGAGCCTCTTATTTGGACCCCAGCATACAGCTTCCTGCCGACTGCCAGCCAGTTGCCAGCCAGTTGCCTGCCAAAGACCAGTATTCAGGAATGTTAGGCCCTCCCACTATTCTCCAATTTCAGGGTTTAACCAGGAGATGGCGCTATATATTAAATAACTAAGACTTAGTTTTTCACAATAGAAAATGCAGATATTATATAAAAAACTAAAGTTAAAATCTTGTTTTTAATGCCCCAAGAGCAATAACATCTTGTCACAAGCTTTTTGGAAGAAAAAGACTGACTCAAGAGACCTGTAGTTGACTAATTACAGGCCTCAATAAAGTTCATCTGCCATTGGTATGTGAAAACAACGGTGGACATAGTGGAAAGTGAAATTGACCTTGTCGAATTAATAAAAATACAAAATAATGTATCTGTGTACGTGTTTTACTATGTGATCTGCACTTATCAAACATCTAATTAAGGCGAGACACCCCAGGTGAATAGGGTTATTTTTAACTTAAAGATATCAGCTAAATATTTCTCCAGTTAATTACTTACAATAAGGCAATTGTTTTTTGTATTACAAGTTTTTTCTGAAAATAGCATGTTTAAATATCCAAATGAACCATTATCTCATGAAATATGCGCATATTTTAACACATTTCAGGAACCGAAATCTGAACTTTGGATAAAGCCAGGATCAAAATTATTGTTCATTTTGTAGTCATATTAGTATCTAAGGCTTTTACAGAAGGGGATTTTGGATATCTCTTTGTATCACTCCATAAATCAGAAAATACTGTCAACAGCCCTAAAATATCAATTTTCACCATGTTTTAGGTATAAAATGTTATATAATTCAGGCTATGAATTATATATGACCAAACCCTTCTGTAAAAGCCTTCATAATATTGATAGGAATATAACTGGAAGGTTTGGTGTATGTAACTGCTGAGTGATTCTACAATTTAGGGTACATTCCATGTCCATTGATGTCCATTGATGATAATTATAATTATTCTAACTATTTTCTTCAAAATATGATATTTTGCCTATTATTGGAAAGCATGTTATAATATCACACAAACATTATGTGCATCCTATGCTTTATTTAGCTTGAAATGTGTCATGATGTTCTTAAATTGTCAGTTTTTGCTATGTCCGTTTTTCAGTTGAGGGTGTCTTGGATTCAAAATAATGAATAAAAACCATTAAAGTAAATTTAAAAAATGATTCATTTATTTCAAAAGTCTAAATACTAAAGAATAATAACATATTTTTAATTGATTTCCCCCTTTAATAATTTAAATATCTTAATATATGAATGTCCCGCAAAAGTTCTGTCAACTATGTTACTAACAGAACTTCCCCCTTTAACTCAAAAATTGTTTGTCCCAATACCATGTCACCAGCATCACATGATGCCATGTTCTTCTTTGGCAGACATTTTGAACACACTGTGGTGATTGTCCTCTACATTTTTACAATATTTTATGTATAATAGCACATGGTCAATTAATATACTCATTGACAATCAACAATGTTACGTACATTGTTATGGTTTACAATTGTTTAATGATTTTAATTCAATTATATGTGCAAATGTGATGTTAACCTGTTCAAGAAAATGACATGTGGTCATCCAGGCAAGGCCTACCATTGAAATGATGGGTCAAAATAGGGAAATTGTCAACTAGGTTACCTGTCAACTGAGTTACCCAGTACTGTAATAACTGTAGTAACTTAGTTGACAGGTAACCTAGTTGACAATTTGTACGACATGTAGACGTCATTACACATCATTATCAATGGAATTTTGCACTTCTGCCTTGAAATTAACATAGTGCTGATGGTTAATAATGTGTCCAGTCAACTATGTTATTTGCGTCAAATGTTTGACTTTCATTGTCAACTATGTTGCCACCTCATTTTTTCAAATTTAAAATATCTAAAATAGTGCTTCTGATATCCTTTATAGTATAATGTATATCTACACAGGTTGGAGTTTTACATGACATCTCTTAAAACTATCAAAATGACCTGTATGGTAGTTTTATAATACAAAATATCCCTAAACTTAATGACAGTGCTGAACATATCACATGAAAAAACAAAACTTTAATACAATTATTTTTTAAACTTTAAAAAATCTTTGGATATATGGTAGAATAGACTCAAGAGCCTTTCAAATTTGATTTTACTTGAAGTGCAGGACTTAATCAAATGATTGTAATGACATCAAGTTTGTCCGTAACATAGTTGACAAACTGAGTAGTGAAAACATCCTTTCCCTTAAAATAAAAAATATATAAAAATGTTTAAGCTTTGCAACTAGTGGATATGTTACACTGAGGAATATACTAACTTGAACCACTGATTGTTCTATCTATACATTTTATTTGGTATTAGTAAATAATTATGCACATTTACAGATATTTTACATGATATGAGTGATAACACGTGTTATAAGGGCTATTTCGCACAATAGGTGTGCCTTGAGATTTTTACTTGTCCTTTGGTGTGCCTTGGGCACAAAAAGTTTGGGAAACCACTGCTGTAGAGAAATGTAAACGTTCACCATCCCCACCCCGCCTACTGTATGTTGCTTTTTGACATGTAAATGGGTAACTACCCCCCTCTGAGTGAATACTGTTGTACCTGTCCGGGGGCTAAGCCCATAGGACGATGCTCTGATGTCATCACCCTCGCACATTGGTCATATGTTTACAAAAAACGATGTTAACACTTTCTCGTTCTTAATATATGCTATATTTAGGGTCGATATGTGTTGAATTTACTTTAAAATAGCAGATCACTGTGATTCACTTCTCCGCGGCTCCTCCGTGCAGAGAGACCCCCCCCCCGTTGACAATTCACGAGCGTCTAACTCTCTCCCCCCTGTGAAGAGATATCACAGGGGGGGGTTGGGACACACACATTCCGATGGCCAATTCGTTTTAAACAAAGAGTGGGGTGGGGGCTGGTGAACGGTATGGTCAATGTTTGTAAACACTGTGACATTTTGACTTTATTTGATCATTTTCAGTTAAAAACTAACGTTCATATTTCATATTACTGTTTTGCCTGGCTGGACCTGTAATTTACAGGAAAGGAGTGCACGCTACTAAAGAGACACGCTACCATGGAACCAAACAATGGTGTTGCTGTATTGAAGTCCGAGTGGAAACAGTCATATTTGGAGCGTTATGTTAGAATGAAACAGCGAGGTCGTGACTCACAAAAAAAAGTGTTACTTCACTAACTGTAAGCTTGTCACTCAGAGTAACCTACAGTTAAACTTAACTGTTGGAAAGAAAGATCAGAGTTAGGAGTGTGAAACACACAGCTGAGAGCTGCCGTTTCATTCTGACTGTTTAAAAACGGTAACAACGGACTATTTTTCTTAGCGGATGCATGTCAATTTAAATCAATACATAGAACTATGTTTTAAATCAATAAAAAATATTTTCTAAATCCATAAAGCATTTTAATTAATATTGGGAGTCATGTCGTTACTTTGTTGAGAATGTGGCCATGTAATAAGCGGGATAATTTGCAGCGACTTGGTCATTATGGGGAAAAATAACACCCAGGGATCAAGATCCCTCCGCGACGCGGACGGGGGATCAGTAATTTTTAGTGAATTACTGAGTTTAGGCACGTTAATAACATTTTAATGAAGTTGAATACAGTATATTCATATTTGTCAGTGATTTCATGTCAATTC
Source organism: Trematomus bernacchii (assembly GCF_902827165.1). Taxonomy (NCBI): domain Eukaryota; kingdom Metazoa; phylum Chordata; class Actinopteri; order Perciformes; family Nototheniidae; genus Trematomus; species Trematomus bernacchii. The sequence goes on from NW_022987876.1 coordinate 910,817, forward strand.
GGCGAACATAAACGATTTAAATTAGGATTAAAAATCGAGAGAGCCGGCTGCTGTTCGTTACGGTAACCCAACTAGGACACTTGACACAGTGGCTTTTGGCAAAGCACACAAAGAAAACAAAAAAAACCGAGGAGAGAGATGAGTTATTGTTATTACAACGTGACTTCACTATTATTTAACAACTATTTTTTATTGGGTTCTTTTATTTGGGGTTAAGTACATTGTCAGAATAAGTGAGAAATGGATTTAACTTCTGTTAGACAGCTATCATACTGAATAAATATTTATGCAAAAATGTATGGCATTAATAATGTATATCTAATTACATTTAAAAATGTATGGCATTAATAATGTATATCTAATTACATTAACTGTGAATGTCTTTCATTTTATTTAAAATGAAATAAAATTACATAAAACATTTTCCATAAAAAAGTTGATTCAAGAACAAATCAGTACTTTTCTTATATGACTATTATTGCTAAATTTGAAAGGTCTTTACCAGCTTTGGAATTATATATATATATATATATATATAGCACCTTCTGCCATCCCATCTCTACTGACATATGATCTTAACAAAGATCCGCTATACATTAGTACCAGATATACTGTACACGGACATTTTAGTGAACCAGACCCAGCTGTTTCCGCCGGGTCTTCGCTTCCCGGGCATCACGTTGTTTACAAGGTGTTCAGATGCTAAATGACAAGTGCAAGTGACAATTGTTGTCGTCTTCTCTGTGAACGTTTTTTTCTCCGTTATTTTGCCATTTTCAGATTTAAATTTCGAGCGGAAAGCTAACCAGGAAGTAATAATTACTTAAGCGGAGAACGGAGAAAAAAACGTTACAGCAGGCATAACAACAGCCGGTGTTTATTTTATTATAATATTCAAGAACAAATCAGTACTTTTCTTATATGACTATTATTGCTAAATTTGAAAGGTCTTTACCAGCTTTGGAATTATATATATATATATATATAGCACCTTCTGCCATCCCATCTCTATATATAATATCTATCCGTGACATATGGATCTTAACAAAGATCCGCTATACATTAGTACCAGATATACTGTACACGGACATTTTAGTGAACCAGACCAGCTGTTTCCGCCGGGTCTTCGCTTCCCGGGCATCACGTTGTTTACAAGTGTGTTCAGATGCTAAATAAAAGTTTAGCTTGTACTTTTGATACCCCGCCTCTCGGCACCACAACATCCAGTTTACTGTATTTCACATGAGCGATGTCGAACATTGAAAAGTCCTTATAAAATCTCTGTTATTAGATCAGTACTTTTCTTATATGACTATTATTGACTTGAACACTGAGAATGTATTTATTAACTTCAGACATTTGAAATATTTGAAATCAGATGAAAACAAACTGTAACGGGACCCTGCCGTGTTATCTATGATTACTATGCCTTACTGTACATTCATAATTTCAGCCGGAGGTAGGTGGTAGGCGTTGCGGAGGAGCAGATTGCGAGTGAGGTGCCTGTTCTAACGAACTATTCCAGCTGTTATAAAGCATTAAATAAAAAGTAAGCAAGGAATACAGAATGTTTCGTTACGTAACTTGTTGAGAATGTGGCCATGTACATGTAATACATGGGATCATTTGCAGCGACTTGGTCATTGTGGGGAAAAATAACACCCATCCTGATCGTTTCAATGAAGTTGAATACAGAATATTCATATTTGTCAGTGATTTCATGTCAATTCGGCGAACATAAACATCAATGATGATGATTAAATTAGGATTAAAAATCGGGAGAGCCGGCTCGTTCGTTTTTTCCGACTAAACAACATCTATTATTTAGAAGTTGATTTCACATGACTCCAGTGTGGAACCCCACTGCACCCCCTGGTGGATCAATGATCCATTGCAGCTGGCTTCACAATAATTAAATGTATTTATCATGGGGGCGGTATCAAGTCTGACTGGGGGCCGGCCGGCCATCACGGAACGTGCATGAACCGATCACGACCCTCGCACTTTAAACTGTCCAAAATAAGACGCTTCATCTGTATGTAAAACCGTGACGTCTCTGATCTGAGCTACATGTTGGTTAGCATGTCGTTTATTGTACAGAGATAAAAGAATCAGTTAAATGCATCGTGTTGCCCCCCCTCCTCATCTGATCCACGCTGACAGAAACAATGAAAACATGCCGAGTTGAAGGCAACCGTCTCCAGGGTGACACCTGTGCCCTGTACGACGAAGCCAGTTCAACATACCCTGGATATGTTGAGATATCTGGTTTAACTAACCCTAACAAACGCGATCTCGCTAAGCTGTCCTACGGCGCTGGTTATCAACTCGGTAAATCAACCCAGGGTTTCTCTGAAAAGTAAAACTATCATGTTAGACAAATATGAAGAAGTTCAACTTTAAACATCCATGACTTAAACAGATGAACGAGGATAAGCCACATAGCTGCTGCAAGGTGAATACAGAACAAGTGGTAAAAAAATAAAATAAATACAGAGTGTTTGAATGCGTACATTAACAGTTTATGATATCACTGCCCCGTCTAAGACACGAGTGAATCTGACTTTAATTACATTTGACTTGAGTGTTTCGTCAACTTAATGTGTTTCTTAAAATAATACTTCTGCATAATGTGACCTCCACCATCATATATACACTGATGGGGGGTAAATGACACAATACTGTAAATACATGTGAATAAAACTATTCCACTTGCTGAAATGTTAAAACCCTGATCTGAAATCCTAACAACGCACTAAAACGACAATGAAATAAAAAGTACCTTTACACAAGTAAACTGAGTTTGCACACAGAGATCCGCCGGTGGAGAACATAGCGTTCAAAAGTGACAATCTAATCTACAGAGCTCAATGTGGTCAATGCTCGTTTGCCATAAGTATTTTCGCGGAAACACAAGCAATCTGTCCATCAGCTGGCCAAAAGGCATCTTATTCATACGGAGAAATGCACCGTTTTCAACTTCCTTAACTCAGAGTTCTTTGCCTCAATTACGTGTAAGGTGGGAGAAGTACTCAGATCAAGTACTTAAGTAAAAGTAGTATACTGCAGGTTAGCTTGTGAATTTACTCCACAAGCTACATTTATAATGGGATAAACTTTATTTTAAAGTACAACCATGTCTATTAATTGTAGTAGGCCACTTGTGGGGAACTTCTTATCAGTCTTGGACAATGGTGTCTTTTACACATGCATGCTGTTCATCAGATTACTTGTGATGGTTTATCCATTGGCCATATATTTTAACTGTTTTATTTATTGTTTGGTTTATTATTGGAGTGTTTTGGTGGCTAGGAAATCTTGTTGTTGTTTTTGGGCTTTACCTCAATGTATTTCCAAATCAAAAATAAAGGTTGCATGAAAGTTTTGAGGAGTTTGAAAAAGTTGAAACCAAAACAAGTTAATGACTCAGTGAAAGGCCCTGAGGGTTGCCTGTAGGGCACTGGGAAGCCAGTACACCCTCCTGGTTGGAGTCCCAGTCTCCATCAGATTATAAAAAGTATTTACAGTTCACCTCCGTCAGGCTGGAGGAGGTCCCCGTCAGAGGTGAGCCTCACACACTCTCACACACACTTTATCAAACTTTCCCCTGTTTACTTAGGCTATCAAATCTCTAATAGCTTCACTGCAAGGCTTGAACTTTAAAATAACTTCACAAAACTGAAGTTAGTACACGCACAAAATGTAACTATTGCATATCAGATTTGCTTTATGACTTCTTGTAATTTATTTAGTTAGTTTATTTAATTAGCTTATATTTAGTTAAGTCTCGTTATTTCTAACCCTAACATTTTCAGGATGTTTTATTATATGTTTCTACAACCAGCTGCAGTTTTCTTAAAGTCTCTCATAGAGTCATGCAGAAGATACTCTGGCTTTAGATATATTTTTTAAATGTTTTGTACACAGCTGATGTGACTTTATTCTTTGAAAATGTGACAGATATTATGTTCATTCTTGTCTGTTTTTAAATGTTGGGATCATAAGTGATGGTAAACTATGTCAAAGAGAAATTGGCTGATGCTTCTTCTCTCTAAATATCAGGCTGCTGTTTTTTTATAGTCAAAATGTGGAGTTATTAAATGTCAAAAATGAATTATAGATATCTGTAATTGAGTTTGAATAGAAGTCAATAGTAAAACTTGTTGTTCAGATATCTAGAACTTACTTCTCATGAGTTCTTAATAAGTTCTTTATTTCAGTTTCTTTCTACATTTACTCATATACTGTGTAAGTACAATTCTGAAGTACTTATACTTGAGTATTTCAATCTTCAACTGTGTACTTCTACTCTGATTAATGATGTGAAATATAATCATCTTGATGATCATGTCGGTACATATCTGAAATGCATTTGTAAATATCTTTAATCTTGGAAATTCAATTGTAAAATAATCTTTTCCGCACACAATTTAAGAAAGACATTTCAACGCAGTCATTACCAGTGGAAAGTCTGGGCGAGACCCCTCAGATAAAATGCTTTGAGTGAACACAACTCACTGAAGATGCTAAATATTTCACCATGACTGTTAGCGCTGATCTTTGTGAATTGGTATGACTTTGCAAAGAGGCTCATATGCATATTAAAGGGCACATTTTGCACCAAATGTCTCTTCACTTAAATACTTGCAAATGCCACATAAGCAGCAAAATGCTCTTTTGTATGATCACAGTTTGAGCTTCATTCTGGAAATTAAATATTTACTTTTTTTCTAATTGTTGCAGGTTTAGTGTTCGCAAAGGACTTTAACTGTGAGTTCGGCCTTCAGTTACAAAACATGCAGCATATTTAGAAGATCCTTTATACTCCTGTAGTTTCCTTTATTTGTAAAGTGTATTTAACTTTGCACTGCACATCACAGTCACTGTTCTCTCTCTGCAGGATCCTCCCCTCGCAGAATGGAGAACCAAACTTTAGATTTGGATGTTCTAATTGTGGAGGGGTTGAAGGTCACGCCTCAGTCCTCCGTCCCTGCCTTCATCCTCCTCCTCCTCATCTACATCTTCATCATGGTGTCCAACATCGGCCTGGTGGTTCTGATCAGCATGGAGCGCAGCCTGCACCAGCCCATGTACCTGCTGTTCTGCACAATGAGTATTAACGATGTGTTCGGGGCCTCCGCCATCATCCCGAGGATCCTGAGTGACGTGTTTATCCCCATGTCTCAGCGCTTCATGTCCTATGATGAGTGCGTCCTCCAGGCCTTCTGTGCTCACTTCCATGCATGCATCGCTCACACCGTGCTGATCATCATGGCGTTCGATCGCTACGTGGCCATCTGCAAGCCGCTGCGTTACGCCACCATCATGACCCACAGGATGGTGCTGGGTCTGTCGGTGTGGGCGTGGTCGATCTCTTTCCTGCTGGTGGGGATCCTCATCGGCCTCAGTGTGCGTCTGTCTCGCTGCAGGTGGTTAAATTGTCTAAGATGGGTTCGTGTAACAGTAAACCAGGGGAAAATGTGTTGTCTGGGGATTCAAAATGGATGAAAGAGAAGGATGAAAGGAATATAAAAAGCTTAGAAAACTGTCAAAAGAACTATAATTTCACGGGAAGACTAGATAGAGGAATGTGAGAATTTGGCTAGGGATATTGTCAAATATCTGGAACAAACTCCCAGAAACCTGCAGGTCCGCTGCAACTCTTACTACTTTTAAATCCAGGCTGAAGACTTTCTTTTTGCTGTTACTTTTAATTGAACTATTCACATCTTAAACTGCACTGTAACTTTTATTCATGTTTTATTATCTTTGCTTTTTAATGTTTCTAAGGTGTTTTATGCTCTTAATAGAGTGCCACAGTGACGCGTCCTAAACCCCGGAAGTAAGCTGCGCATGGGTTCCTTTGACAAAAAAGCAATGCAATTTCTCCATAGGATTTTGGAAAATAGCTGGAAATAATGTCTGTGGTTGACACACATTTAAGAGACGGATCACGTTTTGTTCAGTCGGATAATCTCCACATGTCTACCCTACCTTTATCATTTTCGAATCATAAATCTAATCGATAGATTTATGATCGATAGGTTTATGATTATCAAAATTCTATGGAGAAATTGCATTGCTTTTTTGTCAAACGAACCGGAAGGAGTTTACTTCCGGGTTTTAGGACGAGTCACTGTGGCACTCTATATCTTTCATTTTTGTAAAGCACGTTGAATTGCCGGTACCACTTTACAATAAGACTACCCTTATAAATGGTTCATGAATAGTTTGTAATTCATTTATTAATCATGTTGTGAACACTTTATAAATCATGAATAAGCTAACAACCTTATTCATAACCTTATTATAAACCCTTTATGATTCCTTTATAAGGGTAGTCTTATTGTAAAGTGGTACCGAATTGCCTTGTGTTGAAAAGTGCTTTATAAATAAACTTGCCTTGCCTTGCAGGAGGGTTATCCTCAACCCGTTCTGCGACAACGCCTCCTTGTTCAAGCTGTCCTGCGAAACGTTCTCATCATCCACATCTACGGCCTCGGCACCGCCATGCTCATCCTGGGATCCTCCCTGTGCAGCGTCATGCTCACCTACCTGAGCATCGCCATGGTGTGTCTGCGCAGTAAGAACAAGGCTCTGAACAGCAAGGCGCTGCAGACCTGCGCCACTCACCTGGCCGCGTACGCCATCCTGCTGTTCTCAGGCTGCATCATCATCATCCTGCACCGCTTCCCTCACCTATCGGATCACAGGAAGCTGGCGTCCATCTTGCTCCACATGGTCTCTCCGGCTATGAACGCTATTATCTACGGACTGCAAATCAAAGCAGTTCGAGAAAAGATTATCATCATATTCAAAAGGAAAACCCCTGGGAAAGTGAAGGTAAAGAATTGTGACGGTCAGAAATGAACAAATGGGAATTAAATGTAGTTAAATGGTGAGGAAAATGTCCTGTTATCTAATGTTTTGGACATTCTCATGTTTATTTAGACACAATTTTGCGTCTCTTCTCCCACTTTGTTAGTCACAGTGTGCAGAACATAAAGATGGCCGTCTCTTACGTTAGAAACATTCCTGACTGTTGCTTTAAACGTTTTAAATGATATTCAGGGGTTTTTCTAGAAAGATATAGTATGAGTACTGTGGCGCTGATCTTGTTTATAAGATGTATAAATTATCTCGAGAACCTATTTGATACTCAGATTTCTTTCTGTTACCCCGTGCAGACAAAACCCTGTATTTTATTTAAGGATCAGATGCAACCAAAGGCACAAATTGATCTTCAAAGTCCTGAAAGATGTTATTTAATAGCTTCTTTGCTGTCTTGTTTCCATAAGATGGTAGATATATGATAACGTAAAGTATTAAATATGTGTCTTCACTCTATATTGCTCAGAGAAAGAAAGGGTAATGTGTATAATAAAAGAGTCAATATTTATACTTTATACATGTTGTCTGTCTTTATTTATTATGAATATATCAGCCTGTCCTCCTACAAAAAAGGACCATATAGGTCGATTGTTCAGCCGCATATTACGACCCAGAGTCACGTTTTAAAATGTAGCACCTCTAGTGGTCGTGTAAGAAACAACATGCTCCCGTTGATTGCAAACGCTCCGGAGATTCTGTTATTCACAAATAACCCTCTCTGGAAAATCCTAAATTGTGCAATAGTTTGGCCATTAAAATGCTTTTTGATTAGATTTCTAGCGAGGGGTGTATATTGTACTTTTATAATCTACGTCCAGTGGATGTGTAGGATCTATAGTTTGATAGATATTACGAAGATGATTTGAGGTCTCGCCTGGATAACGTGTATATGAGGCAGCTTCCATGTAAAGTTAGCGTCAACCAGGGGCGGACTGGGACTACAAATCAGCCCGGGACTCTCGACCGGCCCACTTCGGTACCGCCGGCCCACCTCGGTAAATTATCAACGGGGGGGGGGCGTGCTAGTGAGTTATCCCACCTCGGTGCCGCAAGTAAATACCGCGAGGACATTGTCGACGTGGGGGGGGGGGGGTGCTAGTGAGTTATCCGACCGGCCCACATCGTCCGACCACTTCAGTACCGGCCCATCGGGATTCGTCCCGAACGTCCCGATGGCCAGTCCGCCCCTGGCGTCAACCCTCACGGGGTGAAAACAGTATTTCCGGTCTCGAAGTTTTCAAAATAAAACCGGTAGTATTCCCCTCACTGTCAAATGATTACACAGTGATATCTGCATTACTCATCCACTAAAAAACACCAGTTTATCCTTGTTAATTACACAATATTGATCGGTTTAAATTGTGTACAATGCTTTTGTGTTTTTAACCTTCGATTCGGAGAAACAAATAGTTTTTTCGGAGTGTAGACACTACAGAGTTTCCGAAGACACTACACTACCCAGAATCCCCAGCTATCGTTTGGGACTACAACATCCGCCTTGCTTTACAAACCCCGTGATTAGTCCTCAAGCTCTGTGATTGGATGTTGGACTTGCAGTGCGACAAGGTTACGCCGAGCGTCAAACAGCTCTTTGAAATGGAATGGAACCACGGCAGACTATCCAACACTGGACTTGGACGGGTCCAGCCCAGCCCCCCCCCCCCAGAATTACACATGCTGGCTATTGTGTGTTTCGCAACATGTTCTATGGCACGTCTCTACTGGGAATTGTAGTTTTAAAAGACGCCAGTATTACACTGTTTACACCCCTGGAGGTTTAGGGGATATGAAACACAGTGGTGTTATCAAATTTAAAACATATAATTAATACATTGGTGAAAATTGCTTGTGTCCATAATGGGCAGCATTAATATACCCACCTGACAGCTCAGGTCAGAAGAGCTTTATTTAACAGCTGGTCTTATGTCTGTGACCCCTCCTGTTGTTCATTGATAAGCCTGAAACATGCACTTGTCAAGGTTCAGAGGTAAATTTTGCAAATATGGCAGTAGCCATCGATCATCTTAAGATAAGATAAGATAAGATACTTTATTGATCCCAAGTTGGGAAATGTTTTTGCTACAGCAGCATGTACTACTTTGTTCTACTCCACTACAATTCAGAGGTTAACCTGGTATTTTTACTCCACTACATTTATTTTAGTTACTTTGCAGATTCTGATTAATGATGTGAAATATAAACAACCCTTAAATCAGACTTTAGTTACACCTGAGTCAAATTCAGGGAAGGTGATTGTCAAGGGCCAAAATAAACTATGCAATATATTAGACGTTAAGTACTTTGTCAGACTTAATATTTATCTGTTGATACCCCCAACGTTTTTTTCTTATTCAAAAGAAGAACTTAACTTAACCTGTTAAGCCCTGAGTCTGTTTTTCAGGTCTCAGGCTGGAAAATGACATTCCCAGAACAAATGACCATATCTTCCCTTCTAAAAGGGTTAAATTAATAATCTTTTTTCTCAAAGTAATGATAAATGTAGAAAAGTCAGAACAATATAGATGTTTTTTATTTTAACGAAAATTCTGATTTTACATAGTAAAAACCTGTAAATTATAGTGTCCGTCCAAAAATTCTTTTTTACTTATAGTGAAAACTATCCTTGGATGATGGAAAGGTAGACTAAAAGCTTCAGGAATCCAAAGTACAACATATAATAAGTACCCTGTATCAAGATTGATGCAAAACAAGTGACATTTGACCTTTTTAGAGAGGTTTAGCCAAAAAAACTCCACCTCTGAGGTGAAATGTTTTTTTTTCCATATCTCTGGCCCCCCTTTGTCGATTTTGATGGTTGACACCTCTTTCTGACCGTTAGAGCCAATAGAATCGAAGGGGGACACCCCCACACACATGTTGTAAAACAAAAAGGTGGGGGCTTCGCACATGTAGTTTAGCATCAGAGCAAACTACACTCTAGCTCTGACATCTAGAAACGGAAAAGCAGTTTTATTGCTCATGGATTATCAGAAATCATTTCAAAGGGACACAGACACATTGGATTAACCTATGGATTAACTTCAGCAGAGTTTTTTATCGTTTTAATGCCATTGAAGACCACTTTGGAGCAGACTACAGAGACAAGGTAACCATGTTAGCATTTTTAGCTACCTAGCGCCACATGTTTTGATGTCTGTTTTTGTTTATAACGTCGCGATTTCGTATAATTTAGTGATAATGAGGGTATCCTTCGATTCTGTGTCACCTCACGATGTGAAACGATGTCATGGATGTGGAGAAAAGATCAATAATAAGGTTTTGTGAGTGATTTTCGGTGCAGTAATCTGTTGCTCGCTCGTTGCTAATTCAGAGGCTCAGCGTTAGCATTGTTGATGTAAAAATGATCAGTTAGATGAGTTTCTTCCCGTTACATGGATATAAAACATTCATAGTTTATTAAATGAACATGCCCTCAGACACTGTTTCCTGCAAGATGTTGTGGCAGTGCCCCGGTACCGGGGTCTCTCGGGCTTCACAGGTTAAAGTATTCTTTAATGTTTAAATAAAGCCTTATTAGTTTGTCTGTTTTGCACATCCTCCTATTAATATCTTTGGACGTCCTGCACTAAACTGTTTTATTGTAGAGATCACTACAGTATCTTCTTGATATTTTCTATTCTATATTTCTAGCATTGACCTTCTACTTTCCCCCTATTTTGTATGTAGGCTACTCTTAATATTTAAATGTTTTCATCAAATATAACATTCAACAACAAAATTCAATAACGTGCTTTAACCACTAGGCGGTGCGGGTTAAAAAAAACAGTGACATAATAATATCAGCTATTGAAATTCTGAATCCATAGATGTGTCTCCCATCACCCAAAACCCCTGACTATTCTCTCAACTCAGTATTTACATTCTTTAATTCAAAGAAAATCAGTAATATCTTTAAAAACTACAAGTCCCTTTCTATCAGCTGTGCACCGTTATGGTGTAAATATAGCCTATCTACCAATTGGATCAAATAAAAAAGTCAGCCGAATTAGTGTTGATACTGCAAGGAGCAACTCGGTATCACGGCAAGACGTGAACATGTGACGATCTACCATGCTGGGAGACGTGAATATGTCACGGTTTCGTCCCTTCAAACGTGACAGTTACACGGTGTTGTTAACATGGCCCAACCAGTGGAGAAATACCCGGAAGTGCCAAGCAAATGCTCTACCAAGACTATTGGTCGACACCTCTTTTAGCAGAAACAAAGGCTACATTAATGTATTAAATCGATGTTAATCCCCTTCAAACGTGACAGTTACACGGTATTGTTAACAGGGAGAAATACCGGGAAGTGCCAAGCAAATGGTCTACCGCGCCTATTGGTCGGTTTTTATTGTCAAAATTAGATGTCTTTAAAATATTTGTTTTAATCGTCACACTCGATTTCGCCGATTTTCTTGTTACTCTAGCTGGTCGACACCTCTTTTAGCAGAAACAAAGGCTACATTAATGTATTAAATCGATGTTAATCCATGTGTGTGGATCATAGACTGTATATATAAAGGTGTGGATGTGGAATTAACGGACGTGACGTTGTGCGATTGCGTTGCCAGGCAACAGCTTCGGTTCATGTTAATTTACAAACTCTTCAACTAGAACCGTAGTTATATTTAAAAACATTTTAGAAGGCCTCACGAAATACTTTAATGTAAATTTAAATTTAAATGTGAAGGAATGTGTGTATAACAAAATACAAACGTCATAAAAAATACCGGAAACAGACGTAGGCAAGGTCCTCAGCTCGGTGATTCGATAGTTTAGCCGCAATGCACGTTGGGAAATCCGAAAACATTTTTTAAAAATAAAATAATACTTTATTCCGAGTGTGCTTGCTTTTCTCTTTGAAAGTCATCACATAACGGCATTGTAATACATGGTTCGGCTGCATTAAATATTACATATCTGCCGTAGTTCTGTATTTATAGAGCCCTGATGAGAAGACTTCTGGACAAACAGGAAGCACTGCCGCCAAAACTGAAAACGTGACGTGGATCATAAATATATCAGCAATTAAACAACATCTTAGATTTCTTTTCACACAATACGTCTCCTTGCAGTATCAATACTAATTCGGCTGACTTTTATATTTGATCCAATTGGTAGATAGGTTATATTTACACCATAACGGTGCACAGCTGATATAAAATGACTTGTAGTTTTTAAAGATATTACTGATTTTCTTTGAATAGAAGAATGTAAATACTGAGTTGAGAGAATAGTCAGGGGATTTGGGTGATGGGAGACACATCTATGGATTCAGAATTGCAATAGCTTACTGTTTAATGACGGATATACCTTTCTGTCTGTGATGTTTTACAAATCAGATATTAGAAGTAAAACATGTGAAATAATTAGGGCTGTCAGTCGATTAAAATATCTAATCGCGATTAATTGCATGATTGTCCATAGTTAATTGCGATTAATCGCAAATTAATCGCACATTTTTTATCTGTTCTAAATGTACCTTAGAGGGATATTTTTCAAGTTTTTAATACTCTTATCAACATATGAGTGGACAAATATGCTTTATATGTTTGTTTATTATCATTTGAACAATGACAAATATTCTCATGAATATTAAACACAACAACCTCTGAACATTACAAATATTCGCCTCAATTCAACCTGGAACCTCTCTCATACAATAATACAATACAAAGTGTGTGTGTGTGTGTGTGTGTGAGTGAATGTGAATGTGGAGACACTGTGATGGATCGTTGGAGCTATGTGCAGCTCAAGGCATATATGCTCGAACGGGAGCTGCCTGGACGCTGCAATCATGTTGCGCGCACTATCCGTGCTGAGTGTGCTGACTTTTCGTACAATGTCCCACTGTCTGGCTACCTGCATAAAGTCAAGTGCTCGGCGCAGTTGTCGGCAAAATGTCGCTCCTCTGTTTTCATTGAAACAGCTCCTTATATCCGTTAGCGCAGCTAGCTAGCACCAGATGCTAACGACAACAACAACACGTAAGGTGTGCCTCGCTCGCGCCACACATACACACACCCTCCCGGTCCTCCCGATGGCCAGTCCGGGCTTGCCGGTGAGCGTGGAAGTGTGGTCTGCCACAAGCGGGCGGCAGGAGCGGGGCTGTCAGCATCAGCTTGTAGATGGTATTTTAAACTCGATGCGCTCTGAAACTACGCGGCGGCCGAGGACAAAAAATACACATGCGTTAATCGCGTTAAAATAATTAGTGGCGTTAATTTTTTTTTGCGTTAACGCGTTATTAACGCGTTAACTTGACAGCCCTAGAAATAATATAGCAATATCCTGTACAATTATGTGAAAACATGAATAAAACTACACATCTTCAGATGTTATACATACACAAGTGTCCTACACTAATAATACAAAGTTATTATGGCTGTGTGTACCTTGTGTGCACCGCCTAGTGGTTAAAGCACGTTATTGAATTAGTTGTGTATATGATATGTCAATGAACCTTAGAAAATCTTGAAATCTTGAAAGGGATATGCAAAATAGCCATTATATACAGTCTTTAATTAACTATTAGTAGAGAATAACGAGTAATGAATATACTTTATAAGGATCTGCAGATAAATGTTTAGTCTTCTCAAGCAGCAACTATCAAATACCTCTCCTGATTGTTGGCACTTGACAATCACCTTTCCCTGAATTTTACTCAGGTGTAACTAAAGCCTGATTTAAGGGTTGTTTATATTTCACATCATTAATCAGAATCTGCAAAGTAACTAAAATAAATGTAGTGGAGTAAAAATACCAGGTTAACCTCTGAATTGTAGTGGAGTAGAATTGCTGTTTTGTTTAGTAATGGATATTGAATATGGAATAAAGGTTTTGACAAGACCTGGTGTAACAATAATCAAAAAGGACATTAAAAGAGCTCCAGATGTTAATGATCTAAACAAAACAGCACACCTGAAATGTATATTTAAATACTTTATTAAGGGCAGTGAATTCGTTTTTTCTGTATATTTTTCAAATCAGTGTTATACAGTAAGTGTCATAGACAGTGTTACATTGCTATTATTATCCTTAAAATAAAAACATAGAAAAACCTATGGGAAAAACACAAAAGCATTGTACACAATTTAAACCAATTAATGTTGTGTAATTAACAAGGATAAACTGATGTTTTTTAGTGGATGAGTACTGCGGATATCACTGTTAAATCATTTGATCATTGGTTTTATTATGAAAACTTCGAGACCGGAAATATTGTTTTCACCCTGTGAGGGTTGACGCTAATTTTACATGGAAGCTGCCGCATATACACGTTCTCCTGGCGAAACCTCAAATCATCTTCATGATATCTATCACACTATAGATCCTACACATCCACTGGACGTGGATTCTAAAAGTACAATATACACTTCTCGCTAGAAATCTAATCAAAAAGCATTTTAATGGCCAAACTATCCTACAATTTAGGATTTTACAGAGAGGGTTATTTGTGAATAAACGACCCTCTGTAACGTTTGCAGTTAACGGGAGCACTAGAGGTCGAAAACTTTAAAACGTGATTATAGGTCGTACTAAGCGCTTGAACAAACAACCTATTTGGTCATAATAAGGGCCTGAACAATCGGCCCATTTGGTCGTATGAGTTGGAGGACTTGTTGGAATATACCATTGTGTTTTAATTGTTAAATCTAGTATTTATGAATAACAAATATTCACAGGCTCCTCAGTTGCCATGTAATGTAACCATGATGTTTTCAAATGTATGGAAAGGGCAATGAAGGAGTTTATGTTGAAATAAATGGGATTATTGTTTTATTTTTGTACAAAATTGCAATCGAGGATCCCACTTATTTTGGTATTGACTTCTACATATGTAAAACCGTGACGTCTCTGATCTGAGCTACATGTTGGTTAGCATGTCGTTTATTGTACAGAGATAAAAGAATCAGTTAAATGCATCGTGTTGCCCCCCCTCCTCATCTGATCCACGCTGACAGAAACAATGAAAACATGCCGAGTTGAAGGCAACCGTCTCCAGGGTGACACCTGTGCCCTGTACGACGAAGCCAGTTCAACATACCCTGGATATGTTTGAGTTATCTGGTTTAACTAACCCTAACAAACGCGATCTCGCTAAGCTGTCCTACGGCGCTGGTTATCAACTCGGTAAATCAACCCAGGGTTTCTCTGAAAAGTAAAACTATCATGTTAGACAAATATGAAGAAGTTCAACTTTAAACATCCATGACTTAAACAGATGAACGAGGATAAAGCCACATAGCTGCTGCAAGGTGAATACAGAACAAGTGGTAAAAAAATAAAATAAATACAGAGTGTTTGAATGCGTACATTAACAGTTTATGATATCACTGCCCCGTCTAAGACACAAGTGAATCTGACTTTAATTACATTTGACTTGAGTGTTTCGTCAACTTAATGTGTTTCTTAAAATAATACTTCTGCATAGTGACCTCCACCATCATATATACACTGATGGGGGGTAAATGACACAATACTGTAAATACATGTGAATAATATTATTCCACTTGCTGAAATGTTAAAACCCTGATCTGAAATCCTAACAACGCACTAAAACGACAATGAAATAAAAAGTACTTTTACACAAGTAAACTGAGTTTGCACACAGAGATCCGCCGGTGGAGAACATAGCGTTCAAAAGTGACAATCTAATCTACAGAGCTCAATGTGGTCAATGCTCGTTTGCCATAAGTATTTTCGCGGAAACACAAGCAATCTGTCCATCAGCTGGCCAAAAGGCATCTTATTCATACGGAGAAATGCACCGTTTTCAACTTCCTTAACTCAGAGTTCTTTGCCTCAATTACGTGTAAGGTGGGAGAAGTACTCAGATCAAGTACTTAAGTAAAAGTAGTATACTGCAGGTTAGCTTGTGAATTTACTCCACAAGCTACATTTATAATGGGATAAACTTTATTTTAAAGTACAACCATGTCTATTAATTGTAGTAGGCCACTTGTGGGGAACTTCTTATCAGTCTTGGACAATGGTGTCTTTTACACATGCATGCTGTTCATCAGATTACTTGTGATGGTTTATCCATTGGCCATATATTTTAACTGCTTTATTTATTGTTTGGTTTATTATTGGTGTGTTTTGGTGGCTAGGAAATCTTGTTGTTGTTTTTGGGCTTTACCTCAATGTATTTCCAAATCAAAAATAAAGGTTGCATGAAAGTTTTGAGGAGTTTGAAAAAGTTGAAACCAAAACAAGTTAATGACTCAGTGAAAGGCCCTGAGGGTTGCCTGTAGGGCACTGGGAAGCCAGTACACCCTCCTGGTTGGAGTCCCAGTCTCCATCAGATTATAAAAAGTATTTACAGTTCACCTCCGTCAGGCTGGAGGAGGTCCCCGTCAGAGGTGAGCCTCACACACTCTCACACACACTTTATCAAACGTTCCCCTGTTTACTTAGGCTATCAAATCTCTAATCTCTAATAGCTTCACTGCAAGGCTTGAACTTTAAAATAACTTCACAAAACTGAAGTTAGTACACGCACAAAATGTAACTATTGCAAAAATATCAGATTTACTTATTTTATTTAGTAGGGCGTTTATTGAATGAGCCAATATACCTTTGTTAAGTCTCTTCGTTTCTAACCCTAACCCTAACATTTCAGGATGTTTTATTATCTGTTTCTATCTGTTGTTTATAGTCAAAATGTGGAGTTATTAAATGTCCAAAATGAATCATAGATATCTGTAATTGAGTTTGTATAGAAGTCAATAGTAAAACGTGTTCAGGTATCTAGAACTCACTTCTCATGAGTTCTTAATAAGTTCTTTATTTCAGTTTCTTACCAATGGAAAACTTGAGTGTACTTACCTGGAACTTAATAACAATTTGTCTCTTCTACCTTTGACTTCTATTCAAATTCAATTACAAATATGTATTACTTTTTATGTTGATTTGTTATAACTCTAAGCTGACATATTAATAATGCCGTTCTAACTAGCGTCCATTCTAGAAAATTGGATCAACAACTCAATGGTCGCTTGGAAACATGTTATTAATTAATATAAAAATGTAATTATTGATATGTCTGCTTTCAAAGGTGTAAAGTAACTAAGTACATTTACTCATATACTGTATAGTACAATTCTGAAGTACTTATTCTTGAGTATTTCAATCTTCAACTGTGTACTTCTACTCTGATTAATGATGTGAAATATAATCATCTTGATGATCATGTCGGTACATATCTGAAATGCACTTGTAAATATCTTTAATCTTGGAAATGCTGGAGGAGGTCCCCGTCAGAGGTGAGCCTCACACACTCTCACACACACTTTATCAAACTTTCCCCTGTTTACTTAGGCTATCAAATCTCTAATAGCTTCACTGCAAGGCTTGAACTTTAAAATAACTTCACAAAACTGAAGTTAGTACACGCACAAAATGTAACTATTGCATATCAGATTTGCTTTATGACTTCTTGTATTTTATTTAGTTAGTTTATTTAATTAGCTTATATTTAGTTAAGTCTCGTTATTTCTAACCCTAACATTTTCAGGATGTTTTATTATATGTTTCTACAACCAGCTGCAGTCTTCTTAAAGTCTCTCATAGAGTCATGCAGAAGATACTCTGGCTTTAGATATATTTTTTAAATGTTTTGTACACAGCTGATGTGACTTTATTCTTTGAAAATGTGACAGATATTATGTTCATTCTTGTCTGTTTTTAAATGTTGGGATCATAAGTGATGGTAAACTATGTCAAAGAGAAATTGGCTGATGCTTCTTCTCTCTAAATATCAGGCTGCTGTTTTTTTATAGTCAAAATGTGGAGTTATTAAATGTCAAAAATGAATTATAGATATCTGTAATTGAGTTTGAATAGAAGTCAATAGTAAAACTTGTTGTTCAGATATCTAGAACTTACTTCTCATGAGTTCTTAATAAGTTCTTTATTTCAGTTTCTTTCTACATTTACTCATATACTGTGTAAGTACAATTCTGAAGTACTTATACTTGAGTATTTCAATCTTCAACTGTGTACTTCTACTCTGATTAATGATGTGAAATATAATCATCTTGATGATCATGTCGGTACATATCTGAAATGCACTTGTAAATATCTTTAATCTTGGAAATTCAATTGTAAAATAATCTTTTCCGCACACAATTTAAGAAAGACATTTCAACGCAGTCATTACCAGTGGAAAGTCTGGGCGAGACCCCTCAGATAAAATGCTTTGAGTGAACACAACTCACTGAAGATGCTAAATATTTCACCATGACTGTTAGCGCTGATCTTTGTGAATTGGTATGACTTTGCAAAGAGGCTCATATGCATATTAAAGGGAACATTTTGCACCAAATGTCTCTTCACTTAAATACTTGCAAATGCCACATAAGCAGCAAAATGCTCTTTTGTATGATCACAGTTTGAGCTTCATTCTGGAAATTAAATATTTTTTCTAATTGTTGCAGGTTTAGTGTTCGCAAAGGACTTTAACTGTGAGTTCGGCCTTCAGTTACAAAACATGCAGCATATTTAGAAGATCCTTTATACTCCTGTAGTTTCCTTTGTTTGTAAAGTGTATTTAACTTTGCACTGCACATCACAGTCACTGTTCTCTCTCTGCAGGATCCTCCCCTCGCAGAATGGAGAACCAAACTTTAGATTTGGATGTTCTAATTGTGGAGGGGTTGAAGGTCACGCCTCAGTCCTCCGTCCCTGCCTTCATCCTCCTCCTCCTCATCTACATCTTCATCATGGTGTCCAACATCGGCCTGGTGGTTCTGATCAGCATGGAACGCAGCCTGCACCAGCCCATGTACCTGCTGTTCTGCAACATGAGTATTAACGATGTGTTCGGGGCCTCCGCCATCATCCCGAGGATCCTGAGTGACGTCTTTATCCCCATGTCTCAGCGCTTCATGTCCTATGATGAGTGCGTCATCGAGGCCTTCTGTGCTCACTTCCATGCATGCATCGCTCACACCGTGCTCATGATCATGGCGTTCGATCGCTACGTGGCCATCTGCAACCCGCTGCGCTACGCCACCATCATGACCCACAGGATGGTGCTGGGTCTGTCGGTGTGGGCGTGGTCGATCTCCTTCCTGCTGGTGGGGATCCTCATCGGCCTCAGTGTGCGTCTGTCTCGCTGCAGGTGGTTAAATTGTCTAAGATGGGTTCGTGTAACAGTAAACCAGGGGAAAATGTGTTGTCTGGGGATTCAAAATGGATGAAAGAGAAGGATGAAAGGAATATAAAAAGCTTAGAAAACTGTCGAAAGAACTATCATTTCACGGGAAGACTAGATAGAGGAATGTGAGAATTTGGCTAGGGATATTGTCAAATATCTGGAACAAACTCCCAGAAACCTGCAGGTCCGCTGCAACTCTTACTACTTTTAAATCCAGGCTGAAGACTTTTCTTTTTGCTGCTACTTTTAATTGAACTATTCACATCTTAAACTGCACTGTAACTTTTATTCATGTTTTATTATCTTTGCTTTTTAATGTTTCTAAGGTGTTTTATGCTCTTAAAGGTAGGGTAGGTAAGATTGAGAAACTGGCTCGAGATACACTTTTTGTTGTTATATTCCATGGAATGCTCTTAACATCCCGATAGCAATGAATATCTTAAGTGCTTTGACAAAAAATCCATGAAAAAAATGTAATCTGTGGAAGCCGTAGTACTGTAAAAAGCACGACCAATCATTTTAGCCGGCCCGGCTAAAATAACTGGATGGCCTACCTGCCTGTCAGCCTTCCATCTGTGCACAGACTTATCTCGTGCCCTCATTGGTCATGTGCGCGTTCTTGTGTGTTGGAGGAAGGGCTCTGTAAGGAAGTGGCAGAATTTTTCCGGCTGTGTATTTTCAAATTTTAGCGCACTCGAGCTGGTTTCTCCAAAATTACCTACCCCACCTTTAATAGAGTGCCACAGTGACGCGTCCTAAACCCCAGAAGTAAGCTGCGCATGGGTTCCTTTGACAAAAAAGCAATGCAATTTCTCCATAGGATTTTGGAAAATAGCTGGAAATAAGGTCTGTGGTTGACACACATTTAAGAGACGGATCACGTTTTGTTCTGTCGGATAATCTCCACATGTCTACCCTACCTTTATCATTTTCGAATCATAAATCTAATCGATAGATTTATGATCGATAGGTTTATGATTATCAAAATCCTATGGAGAAATTGCATTGCTTTTTTGTCAAACGAACCGGTTTTAGGACGAGTCACTGTGGCACTCTATATCTTTCATTTTTGTAAAGCACGTTGAATTGCCGGTACCACTTTACAATAAGACTACCCTTATAAATGGTTCACGAATAGTTTGTAATTAATTTGTTAATTAGGTTGTGAACACTTTATAAATCATGAATAAGCTTTTATAAGACATGAGATAAACAGGGCAACTGTGACCGGTTGCTTGCCAAATAGTGAGCCCACATTTATCTGTACTGCTAAGTCTTATATTGGCTACCTAGCTTACTTCGTCTTCTTCATCAGCCAGCATCCTTGGTATCTGTTGCTCGCTGAGTTGATTCTCGCTAAGTAGCCAATATAAGGCTTAGTCATCTTGCCAAATAGTGAGCCGGTGTTGATGTATGAAAACTATGTTAGAGCTGGTTTATAAATGGTTCGTAATGATTAATAAAGTGTTTACAACCTAATTCATAACCTAATTATAAACCCTTTATGAATCCTTTATAAGGGTAGTCTTATTGTAAAGTGGTACCGAATTGCCTTGTGTTGAAAAGTGCTTTATAAATAAACTTGCCTTGCCTTGCCTTGCCTTGCAGGAGGGTTATCCTCAACCCATTCTGCGACAACGCCTCCTTGTTCAAGCTGTCCTGCGAAAACGTTCTCATCATCCACGTCTACGGCCTCGGCACCGCCGTTCTCATCCTGGGATCCTCCATGTGCAGCGTCATGCTCACCTACCTGAGGATCGCCATGGTGTGTCTGCGCAGTAAGAACAAGGCTCTGAACAGCAAGGCGCTGCAGACCTGCGCCACTCACCTGGTCACGTACGCCATCCTGCTGTTCTCATGCTGCATCGTCATCATCCTGCACCGCTTCCCTCACCTATCGGATCACAGGAAGCTGGCGTCCATCTTGCTCCACATAGTCTCTCCGGCTATGAACGCTATTATCTACGGACTGCAAATCAAAGCAGTTCGAGAAAAGATTATCATCCTATTCAAAAGGAAAACCGCTGGGAAAGTGAAGGTAAAGAATTGTGACGGTCAGAAATGAACAAATGGGAATTAAATGTAGTTAAATGGTGAGGAAAATGTCCTGTTATCTAATGTTTTGGACATTCTCATGTTTATTTAGACACAATTTTGCGTCTCTTCTCCCACTTTGTTAGTCACAGTGTGCAGAACATAAAGATGGCCGTCTCTTACGTTAGAAACATTCCTGACTGTTGCTTTAAACGTTTTAAATGATATTCAGGGGTTTTTCTAGAAAGATATAGTATGAGTACTGTGGCGCTGATCTTGTTTATAAGATGTATAAATTATTTCGAGAACCTATTTGATACTCAGATTTCTTTCTGTTACCCCGTGCAGACAAAACCCTGTATTTTATTTAAGGATCAGATGCAACCAAAGGCACAAATTGATCTTCAAAGTCCTGAAAGATGTTATTTAATAGCTTCTTTGCTGTCTTGTTTCCATAAGATGGTAGATATATGATAATGTAAAATATTACAATATGTGTCTTCACTATATATTGCTCAGAGAAAGAAAGGGTAATGTGTATAATAAAAGAGTCAATATTTATACTTTATACATGTTGTCTGTCTTTATTTATTATGAATATACCATTGTGTTTTAAATGTTAAATCTAGCATTTATGAATAACAAATATTCACAGGCTCTTCAGTTGCCATGTAATGTTACCATGATGTTTTCAAATGTATGGAAAGGGCAATGAAGGAGTTTATGTTGAAATAAATGGGATTAGTGTTTGATTTTTGTATCAAATTGCAATCGAGGAACCCACTTATTTTGGTCCAGACTTCTACATATCTAAAACCGTGACATCTCCGATCTGAGCTACATGTTGGATAGCATGTCGTTTATTGTACGAAGATGAGAGGCTCAGTTTGATGCATCGTGTTGCCCCCACCCCCCCCGCCCCTCCTTATATGATCCACGCTGACAGAAACAATGACAATATGCCGAGTTGACGGCAACCGTCTCCAGGGTAACATCTGATCCGTCGGCTTATAAAAGCTGAGTGTCAGCCCAACAGCGGTCTGTCAGGAGGAGGTTCACGACAGCAGCGGTAAACCTGATACACACACACACACACAAACTGATGTATTCACTGTTTAAATGCTTTTGTTGAAACTGCAGATGTTTAGCATTGTGAATTCTAACTCGATGGAAAATATGTCAAATCTAAATGTTTTTCTGTCTGCAGAAAATCACTTTTTACAACTGTTATCTGGTTTGTTGTGATTTGTTTAAACACTATCTGTGACTCGTTTATAATAATGCAGCAGAGTTAGATAATTTGAAGTTTAGTGGGCCAAGGCAGGGGCAAGGTATTTGATGTTTATATTGTATAATTGCAAATGTTCTACTCTTTTTTTAAATGTCTAATTATGTGCAATGCTTTGTTTTACATGCTGCTGCAACAAATCCCAATTTGGGATTAATAGAGTATATCTTATCTTATATTTATTCTTTCTCTATGAATAAAATACATATTTCACGATCTAGCGTCTGAACTCAAAGTAGTAACAATTAGAACATTTTTTATTATTTTTAATTTTAAGTGGAAATGTTGAAATGAAATATGAACTTTCAGGTAGTTTATCGTTGTATAATTGTGAAATAAAACATATAAACATGGACATATGTTGGTATAAGTGTAATTACCTAAAACATGGGTTAGGGTTATGGGTTTTCTATGTGCACTGGGATTCAGCGTCATTTAAAGCTTATATACGGTTAGTTTTGTTATGTTGCCCAGAAGAATCAATATATTTCTGACCGAGAAGTTTTAATAAACAATAGCTAAGAACAGCTGTTTGTATTGTTGCTGATTTAGTCAAAGATATTTGATGTGGGAGAGACATTGTGAAACCAACATTTGAATAAAAAATCAGGGAGAAAGGCTTTTAAAGGACAATGATTCATTATTTTACACAATATATATATCTATGATTTGATTGATAATGGTTTTTGGTAGCACCACTGGCACCACTTCTGTAGACCTGGGTTCCCTGGCTCAGTACACCAAGCCCACCATTACGAACCTTGGCATTAAAATGGACCGTGAACTAAAACTTGAGAGTCAGATTAAATCTGTGGTAAAAACAAGCTTTTATCACCTGAGGCAGCTAGCCAAAGTAAAACCTTTTCTCTCCAGACAGCAGTTGGAGACAGTAATCCACGCCTTTGTCACCACTCGGCTGGATTACTGTAACTCTCTCTACATGGGGGTCAGTGGGTCCTCCCTCGCTCGTCTGCAGCGGGTACAAAATGCCGCAGCAAGGCTTTTAACTGGCACACGGAAATATGACCACATTTCCCCCATTTTGGCTTCGCTCCACTGGCTGTCAATACATTTTAGGATTCATTTCAAAATCCTTTTGTTTACTTTTAAATCCCTAAATGGCATGGCCCCACCATATCTTTCTGAGCTGCTACACCCTTACACGCCCAACCGCCCTCTCAGGTCAGCTGATCCTCCTGAATGTGCCCAGAACCAGGTCAAAGCTCAGAGGGGGCCGTTGCTTCTCTGTAGCGGCTCCCACACTGTGGAACGATCTGCCCCTGCACATCAGACAGGCCGCCACACTGCCTGCTTTTAAATCGCTTCTTAAAACCCACCTCTTCTCCTTAGCGTATTAACATCTTTTAGAGTGTTGTTTTTAGTGCTTTTAAATTGTCTATTGTTTTTACCTGTACTTGTTTTATGGTGTGTGAGCTGAGCTGTATTACTTTTTGTATGTTTTGTTTTGTTTATTTGCCTGTACAGCACTTTGGTCTGGAGGTTTAAAGTGCTCTATAAATAAAGCTGTATTGTATTGTATTGTATATTAATTAATAAAAATATATATAATTCGAGGAAAATCTATCATCTTGATAAAAAAATGTGAAAATTAATAATACTCTGTTTCATATTGCCATATTCAAGACTTTCTATTTTTCTTAACTCTATTTGCAAAATGTCATTCATTAAAAATGACAATTTTATTTAATGTCTCTTCACTTCTCTACAAATGCCACATAAGCAGCAAAATGCTCTTTTGTATGATCACAGTTTGAGCTTCATTCTGGAAATTAAATATTTACTTTTTTTCTAATTGTTGCAGGTTTAGTGTTCGCAAAGGACTTTAACTGTGAGTTCGGCCTTCAGTTACAAAACATGCAGCATATTTAGAAGATCCTTTATACTCCTGTAGTTTCCTTTGTTTGTAAAGTGTATTTAACTTTGCACTCCACATTACAGTCATTGTTCTCTCTCTGCAGGATCCTCCCCTCGCAGAATGGAGAACCAAACTTTAGATTTGGATGTTCTAATTGTGGAGGGGTTGAAGGTCACGCCTCAGTCCTCCGTCCCTGCCTTCATCCTCCTCCTCCTCATCTACATCTTCATCATGGTGTCCAACATCGGCCTGGTGGTTCTGATCAGCATGGAACGCAGCCTGCACCAGCCCATGTACCTGCTGTTCTGCAACATGAGTATTAACGATGTGTTCGGGGCCTCCACCATCATCCCGAGGATCCTGAGTGACGTCTTTATCCCCATGTCTCAGCGCTTCATGTCCTATGATGAGTGTGTCCTCCAGGCCTTCTGTGCTCACTTCCATGCAGGCATCGCTCACACCGTGCTCATGATCATGGCGTTCGATCGCTACGTGGCCATCTGCAACCCGCTGCGTTACGCCACCATCATGACCCACAGGATGGTGCTGGGTCTGTCGGTGTGGGCGTGGTCCATCTCCTTCCTGCTGGTGGGGATCCTCATCGGCCTCAGTGTGCGTCTGTCTCGCTGCAGGTGGTTAAATTGTCTAAGATGGGTTCGTGTAACAGTAAACCAGGGGAAAATGTGTTGTCTGGGGATTCAAAATGGATGAAAGAGAAGGATGAAAGGAATATAAAAAGCTTAGAAAACTGTCAAAAGAACTATCATTTCACGGGAAGACTAGATAGAGGAATGTGAGAATTTGGCTAGGGATATTGTCAAATATCTGGAACAAACTCCCAGAAACCTGCAGGTCCGCTGCAACTCTTACAACTTTTAAATCCAGGCTGAAGACTTTTCTTTTTGCTGCTACTTTTAATTGAACTATTCACATCTTAAACTGCACTGTAACTTTTATTCATGTTTTATTATCTTTGCTTTTTAATGTTTCTAAGGTGTTTTATGCTCTTAATGTCTTTCATTTATGTAAAGCACGTTGAGTTGCCGGTACCACTTTACAATAAGACTACCCTTATAAATGGTTCACGAATAGTTTGTAATTCATTTATTAATCAGGTTGTGAACACTTTATAAATCATGAATAAGCTTTTATAAGACATGAGATAAACAGGGCGACTGTGACCGGTTGCTTGCCAAATAGTGAGCCCACATTTATCTGTACTGCTAAGTCTTATATTGGCTACCTAGCTTACTTCGTCTCCTTCATCAGCCAGCATCCTTGGTATCTGTTGCTCACTGAGTTGATTCTCGCTAAGTAGTCAATATAAGGCTTAGTCATCTTGCCAAATAGTGAGCCTGTGTTGATGTATGAAAACTATGTTAGAACTGGTTTATAAATGGTTTTTAATGATTAATAAAGTGTTTACAACCTAATTCATAACCTAATTATAAACCCTTTATGAATCCTTTATAAGGGTAGTCTTATTGTAAAGTGCTACCGAATTGCCTTGTGTTGAAAAGTGCTTTATAAATAAACTTGCCTTGCCTTGCCTTGCCTTGCAGGAGGGTTATCCTCAACCCGTTCTGCGACAACCCCTCCTTGTTCAAGCTGTCCTGCGAAAACGTTCTCATCAACCACGTCTACGGCCTCTGCATCACCGTGGTCATCCTGGGATCCTCCCTGTGCAGCGTCATGCTCACCTACCTGAGGATCGCCATGGTGTGTCTGCGCAGTAAGAACAAGGCTCTGAATAGCAAGGCGCTGCAGACCTGCGCCACTCACCTGGCCGCGTACGCCATCCTGCTGTTCTCAGGCTGCATCATCATCATCCTGCACCGCTTCCCTCACCTATCGGATCACAGGAAGCTGGTGTCCATCTTGCTCCACATGGTCTCTCCGGCTATGAACCCTATTATCTACGGACTGCAAATCAAAGCAGTTCGAGAAAAGATTATCATCATATTCAAAAGGAAAACCACTGGGAAAGTGAAGGTAAAGAATTGTGACGGTCAGAAATGAACAAATGGGAATTAAATGTAGTTAAATGGTGAGGAAAATGTCCTGTTATCTAATGTTTTGAACATTCTCATGTTTATTTAGATACCATTTTGTGTCAATTTTGCGTCTCTTCTCCCACTTTGTTAGTCACAGTGTGCAGAACATAAAGATGGCCGTCTCTTACGTTAGAAACATTCCTGACTGTTGCTTTAAACGTTTTAAATGATATTCAGGGGTTTTTCTAGAAAGATATAGTATGAGTACTGTGGCGCTGATCTTGTTTATAAGATGTATAAATTATCTCGAGAACCTATTTGATACTCAGATTTCTTTCTGTTACCCCGTGCAGACAAAACCCTTTATTTTATTTAAGGATCAGATGCAACCAAAGGCACAAATTGATCTTCAAAGTCCTGAAAGATGTTATTTAATAGCTTCTTTGCTGTCTTGTTTCCATAAGATGGTAGATATATGATAACATAAAGTATTACAATATGTGTCTTCACTCTATATTGCTCAGAGAAAGAAAGGGTAATGTGTATAATAAAAGAGTCAATATTTATACTTTATACATGTTGTCTGTCTTTATTTATTATGAATATACCATTGTGTTTTAAATGTTAAATCTAGTATTTATGAATAACAAATATTCACAGGCTAGTAGTTATACATATCCCGCTTCCATCACATTAGTATGCATAAAAAGTGACAGGTGGTGTGACAGGTCACACCTACTACTACTTATGCTAATGACCTCCTTTGATATGCTAATGAGCCCCTTTGTTCGAAGTGTTATCACGTGTAGGTGTGATATCACAGATAGGTGTGATATCCTTTGATGTGAGGGGGGTGAGGTGTTGTAACATGCCGGTGTGATATCACACCGGCGTGTTATAAGCCTTTGATGTCAATCTAATTAGCCCTTTGATGTCTGTCCTTTGATGTAAGGGGGGTGAGGTGTTATAACATGCCGGTGTGATATCACACCGGCGTGTTATAAGCCTTTGATGTCAATCTAATTAGCCTCTGAAGTCTGTCCTTTGATCAGTGTTTGTAACTAGTGTTAATTAAGGCAGTCTCTTTGAAGTTGTGTGAGACTGTCTTGCACCCCGTCCTCCTCCCACCCCATCCCCCTTCCTTTTGCTGTGATGCCAGAAGATAGTGAGGGGTGGAGCTAGGTAAAAAAAGAAATCCGTGCAAACTAGATAAAAAGCCAGTCATTTCCACTCACCAAGTCACCTAAAACTTTTATTGTCCTCTCTAAATTAGATTAGTTTTTAATATGATTTGTGTTAACTAAGGATGTTCTCTCAAAGGTGTATGGCTTGTGACCTAATGTTTAATTACTTTATTAACTACAAGGGACTCTCTTTTTGAAAGAGGGTAATAATAAAAAAAGAGGTTAATCACCCCCTGATATTGTATTTGTAATGTTTAGTTACTTCACACAACTTTAAAACCCCCTATGAAGTTGTTGTTAACTAAGGATGTTCTTTTGAAATTGTAGGGCTTGTGAACTGGATGTGCTCTTAAGCTGTATGGCTTGTGAACTAATGTTTAATTACTTTATTAACTACAACGAAGTCTCTCTGAAGAGGGTAATAATAATTTAAAGATCTTAATGACCCCATGGTATTGTCTTTTTATTGTTTAATTACTTTATTAACTATAAGGAAGATTTACTGGTGTGCTTCCCTAGATGATGTAATTAGTCTAAGTGTCATGTTAGGGGGACATTACGGAACTCAGGAGTCCGCCCTTGGAGGCTTGGAGAGCGGATAAAGAGAGGTGTATTTACTGGTGTTGAGCCCAGGATGATGTAAATAGTCCAAGTGCCATGATAGGGGGACATTACGGAACTCAGGAGTCCGCCCTTTGAGGCGTTGTTAACATTAATGCTTTTTGCTTTTGATTTTGCTACTAAGATACTTTTTTAGATACACTTTTGAAGTGAGCAACACTTTACAACTGGTAGAAAGTTAAGTACTTTGTATGGAATTGGGTTTTCTTTAGAGCTGTTTTCAGTGAGACAATGCAGTTTTTGATCATTTTAAGTTTCAAGTTTCAAGGCTTTATGGCATATGCCCATTAGCTACAGTGTAGATATGTCAATGACAAACATAGGTCACAGGCTCCTCCAACAGTGCAACAAATATATATATATATATATATATATATATATATATATATATATATATATATATATATATATAGAGCACATAAAACAGATAAAATACTGCAATAGAATGTTTAATTCTCTCACAAAGGAACTGTAAGATACACGTTTATGTATGCAAAACTTTATAACTTGGTAAAATATTCATTAATTTGTAATGAATTGAGTTTCTTAAAGAATCAAACTCTAAATGGAGAGTTTGTGATTTTAACACTGTTTCGATGAAACAATGCAGTTTTGATAACTTGACTTGACTAACATTACTTTTTTTAAATATATGTTTTTAGATGCTTTACTTTGATTTCTTTCATGTTATTTTAACACAACATTACTTTTTTCATATTTTTCAACATACTGTGATATTTTGTTTTTCTCTCCTTTTTCCATTATATTTTTGAAAAACTACACAGTGATTTTTATCAAAATACAACATTATACTAATACATTATACAATATTACGACTTTTTGCGATATTTTCAACACAATATACTTGTACCTTTTTTTTTTTGTAGGGCTTCAGGATATTTGGCATGTCATGCATAAAACCGGTGTCATCTTCCTGAAACTGACGTGCTGTCCGTTTTACAAACAAGTTATTTTTCTGCTTCTTCACCCTCTGAATTCTCCTCCCCCGTCCCTCTTCCTTCAGCCATCACAACAACAATCAAGTCAGATCTGTCAAATGAAACACCTCTTCCAAAAGCGTGACTTCCCTATTGAGGGAGTGGGGCAGTAGGGCCTAACCCGATTGGCCAAATATACTAACAGGCAGAACGTATGGTATGTTTGAAAAAGACTAACCATCTATCCAGTTCAAGCTGTCTTTAAGATGTGACATCGCGCTCTGACTTTTTCCCCGTAAAATCGTGACAAACTATTACTTATTCTTAAATTTGACCTCTTGCTGCTTGGTTGAAAATGATAGATGAAAAATAACTTTTTTAAAAGAGTCAAACAGCGAGGGACATTATACGGGGTGAAAGAAACTCTCATTTCTACAGATGACTCCCCCCACTCAACGCAATAAGTCCCACCCCACTCAGCAAATCATCCAAAACTAAGGACCCCACTAAGACGAACAGATTTTCTTTAAGACTGTGACTCTTAAAGGCACTCTGAAACATCTGCAACACATGCAACATCTGAAACACATGCAACATCTGAAACACAGGCAACACAGGCAATACATGCAACATCTGAAACACATGTAACATCTGAAACACATGCAACATCTGAAACAGTTTTTCAAGCCTTATTGAAGAAATTAGGTATTGCACATTATGCAAGACGGGAGTCGCAGGTACAGACCGGGTCAGGGAGCAGGCAAGGCAGAATAGTCCGGGTACAGGCAGGGTCAGGAAACAGGCGAGGCAGGCTGGTCAGGGACAGGCAGGGTCGAAACCGGGAGAGCAATCTGGAAGGTAATGCGGGAAAGACTGGCATGCTGCAAAGTATGATCTGGCACTGAGGTGAAAGTGAAGTGGGCCTTCTGCTGGAACCCTCGCCTGTCCCCGACCAGCCCTTTGCCTACTATCTGCCTTTTCGTCTCCTACCAGTTTATTGCCTTAAATAAAGCTGGTTACCGACTATCCCTGGTTTCCCGTGTGTTGCATTTTGGTCCTCAGCTCGTTTGTGACAGAACGATCTGGCCAGTAATGGACCAAGCAAACACCGGGTCTCCTAGAGATCGCTTTGAGAGGGTTGAGGAAGCCATCCAAAGACAGGAGGTCACGATAGCTACCTTAGCTACCGAGACCCACCAGGCAACCTCAACCCAGGGACAAATGCTGGCTTACCTGACCTCCCAGATGCAGCAGATGGCCGCCACCGTACAACAGCTAGCCGTTAGCATGGCTGTTACCGTCCCTCTGCCCGCAGCTCCGATGTTCACTCCAGCCTCTGGACCGACTGGATACGCTCCGGAGCCTCGTGTGGGAACTCCGGAACGCTACGCTGGTGAGCCTGAGGGATGCAGTCCTTTTCTCACAAACTGTTCCATATTGTTTTCACTGCAGCCACACACCTTTGCCTCCGAGGCGGCTCGCGTAGCTTTCACCGTTAATCATTTGACGGGGAAAGCCCGTTTATGGGGTACTGCAGAGTGGGAGCAGCAGACTCCAGCCTGCGCCTCTTTTGTTGCATTTTCCGCGGAGATGCGGAAGGTGTTCGGTTCCGTTCGTCTGGGTCCCGATGCTGCCGGAGGTCTGCTGAGTTTGAGCCAGGGTTCCGGCACGGTGGTGAATTACGCTATTGCCTTCCGCACCAGCAGCCGCCGCAGTAGCTGGAACGAGCCGGCGCAATGTGACGCATATCTGAGTGGATTAGCGGATTATATGAGAGATGAGCTGGTTTCCTATGATCTCCCTGCTTCCTTGGATGGGTTGATCGAGCTCACCTCTCGGATTGACAGACGAATTCAGACACGGAGAGGAGAGCAACAGACGCGAGCGGCGGGCCGCTGCTCGCGACAACAACTTCCGGTTTCCGGGAGATTTCGACTTCCGGTTTCGGCGGAGAATTCCCATCCCTACTCTGACTCACGGTACGGGGAGGTCGAGCCCATGCAAGTGGGTCGTACCAGTCTTAGCTCTGAGGAGAAGGAATTATGTCGAAGAGGTAATTTATGCCTTTACTGTGGTCAGGCTGGACATTTTGTTTCCCGTTGTCCGGGAAAAGGCAGAGCTCATCAGTAATGGGGAGTATACTGGTGGGCCAAACCTCTGAGCTGATCCCCAATGGAAGACCCTTGTGCCATGCTCGACTTCTCCTGACAGGCAAATCTCAGGCTCTGGCTGTTTTTATCGACTCCGGATCAGATGTCAGCATCATTGACGAGGAGCTCGCACTACAGCTGGGCATTCAACAGGTTCAGTTGCCCCAGCCGGTACCGGCTAATGCTTTGGATGGTCACCTGCTGGGAACGGTGACACACCAGACGACACCGGTCCATATGCTCATGTCGGGGAACCACCATGAGACAATCCAGTTTCATGTGCTACGGTCCCCCAAGATTCCTCTGATTTTGGGTTATCCATGGCTCCGCCGCCACAACCCGAACATTGACTGGTCAACTGGGTCCATCCTAGGTTGGAGTTCTTCCTGTCATCAGGTTTGCCTCAAGCAGGCCGCTGCACCTCAACTATCTGTGGATATGAACCTGGTTCCGGATGTCATAGGGGTTCCGGCGGAGTATTTGGACTTTAAGGAGGTTTTTAGCAAGACTAAGGCGACATCTCTCCCACCTCATCGGCCCTATGACTGTGCCATTGAGCTACATCCAGGCGCAGTCCCACCCAAGGGCCGGTTGTACTCGCTTTCGGCACCGGAGAGGAAATCCATGGAGACTTACGTCAATGACTCTCTGGCTGCGGGAATTATTCGTCCTTCCACATCACCCGCAGGAGCAGGGTTTTTTTTTGTGGCGAAGAAGGATAAGACCCTGAGACCCTGCATTGACTATCGGGGTCTGAACGACGTCATGGTGAAGAATCGATATCCCCTGCCACTCATCTCGTCAGCGTTCAAGTTACTACAAGGGGCTACAATCTTCACTAAGCTGGATTTACGAAACGCTTATCACCTGGTATGAATCCGTGAGGGCGATGAATGGAAGACCGCCTTCAACACCTCTTCGGGACATTACGAGTACCTGGTGATGCCATTTGGACTTACCAACGCCCCTGCAGTTTTCCAAGCGTTGGTGAACGACGTACTCCGGGACATGTTGGATCGTTATGTTTTTGTTTATCTGGACGACATTTTGATTTTTTCAAGGAGCCTCAAAGAACACATCCACCACGTCCAGACAGTCCTCCAGAGACTTCTGGAGAACTCGCTTTATGTCAAGACGGAGAAGTGCGAGTTTCACACTTCTTCGGTCGCCTTTCTTGGCTACATCATGGGTCAAGGAAGTGTGGAGATGGATCCCTCCACAGTTTCAGCGGTTACCTCATCGCGGGTTCCTTATTCCCGGAAGGAGCTGCATCGTTTCCTGGGATTCGCAAACTTTTACAGACGGTTCATCCGTGGCTACAGTACCGTGGCCGCCCCGCTCACCGCCCTGACCTCGTCCAAAGTAACATTCAGATGGTCCCATGCAGCCGAGGAGGCTTTTCAGGACCTCAAGCGCCGGTTTACGTTGGCTCCTATCCTGCAAGTACCAGACCCTGCTGGTCAGTTGGTGGTGGAGGTGGATGCTTCTGACGTAGGGGTGGGGGCCATCCTGTCGCAACGTTCTGGTGAGAACCAGAAGCTCCACCCCTGTGCTTTCTTTTCGAGGAGATTGAGTCCGGTGGAGAGAAACTACGACGTGGGGAACCGGGAGCTTCTAGCAGTCAAGCTGGCGTTGGAGGAGTGGCGACACTGGCTTGAGGGGACAGAACAACCATTTCAGGTTTGGACCGACCATAAGAACCTGGAATACATCAGGTCGGCACAAAGACTGAATTCCCGGCAAGCCAGGTGGTCGTTATTTTTCACCCGGTTTAATTTGTTCCTCTCCTACCGCCCGGGCTCCTGCAACGTGAAGGCCGACGCTCTGTCCCGGCAGTTCGGGAGGGAGGGAGACACCTGCGGTATCCCGGACAC
This sequence comes from Trematomus bernacchii, assembly GCF_902827165.1. NCBI lineage: Eukaryota > Metazoa > Chordata > Actinopteri > Perciformes > Nototheniidae > Trematomus > Trematomus bernacchii. The sequence continues at coordinate 943,833 of NW_022987876.1, forward strand.
TATTCTTCCTGCTCCTCGAGTGATCGGCGTCCTCGCTTGGGAGATTGAGGAGAGGGTTAAGACCGCTTTGGTGGACCAACCCGGTCCTAGTTCTTGTCCTCTTAACCGTTTGTTTGTGCCTCAGGTTTTGAGGGCTGAGGTGCTTCAGTGGGCTCACAGCTCCAGACTTTCCTGCCACCCTGGGATTCAACGTACCAGAGGGATGGTCCTGCAACGGTTCTGGTGGGCCACGCTGGAGGCTGACACCCGGGAGTTTGTGAACGCCTGTCCATTTCGTACCCCTGCCTAAGATCCCGTCAGCTAAGGACACGGCAGAACTTATTCTTCTCCACGTTTTCCGCCTTCACGGACTGGCGACTGATGTAGTTTCCGATCATCCTACGACCTGGTCTAAACAACTCCTATGGGTGGAGTATGCCCACAACACCCTCATCAGTTCCGCTACTGGTCTTTCCCCTTTTCAGTGTGCATACGGTTTTCAACCCCCTTTGTTCTGTTTGAAGATGTAATGCATCTTTGTGTCAAAAACAGCATACACACGAATACTTTGGCCGAAGTGCAAAAACTCCATTATAATATTTCCCTTCATCTGGGGGATTCTGTGCTGGAGAAGATCCTGGGGATGTTGCAATCAGTATAAATGTATTATTGATTCCTATGGGGTGAAAACAATAAATTGTAAATATAAAATTCAGCAAATAAAAAAAGTGTTTTTTACATTTAAAAAAACTGTTGTCTTCAAATCATAGTATAGTATTTCCTATATATCATTTTAAAAAGGAGTCACAGTGTAGAATGTCCGAACATTTATTTTAAAAGTACTAGTATAGTGTGTTAAAAGTATCTTGAAAAAAGTCCAAGTATAGTATGTAGTTAAGAATTATATTATATAGTTTGTCTGCAATGTCAGTATAGGATCTCTAAAAAAAAAAATGAGAGAAAGTCATGGTAAAGTTTGACAAAAAGATCTTGAAAAAGTCATGACATTGTGTGTTGAAATGGTTTTGAATAAACACATCAGTATTTAAAAAAGTAAAATTGTATCAAGTGCATCAGACAACTCAAATTACTCCATTTGAACCATATTATAAATAAGTAAAGAATGGGCATAGTATATAGCAGGGCTGTTTAATAGTTTTCGGTGTTTCTGTGTGTCGGTGTTTCAGTGTTTCAGTGTTTCAGTGTTTCAGTGTTTTGTGTTTCAGTGTTTCAGTGTTTCAGTGTTTTGTGTTTCTGTGTTTCTGTGTTTTTGTGTGTCAGTGTTTCAGTGTTTCAGTGTTTCTGTGTTTCAGTGTTTTGTGTTTCTGTGTTTCTGTGTTTTCTGTGTTTCTGTGTTTCAGTGTTTCTGTGTTTCTGTGTTTCTGTGTTTCTGTGTTTCAGTGTTTCTGTAAGGCTACAGAAGTGGCTATAGCATTTGATGCAATTCTAAAAGATAGTCAGATTCCTAAAAAGTTACAAACGGATGCTGGAAAATAATTATTTGTTTCTTCAGCAATTCTTTTCCAGCATCCGTTTGTAACTTTTTAGGAATCTGACTATCTTTTAGAATTGCATCAAATGCTATAGCCACTAAAATGATATATAGGAAATACTATACTATGATTTGAAGACAACAGTTTTTTTAAATGTAAAAAACACTTTTTTTATTTGCAGAATTTCATATTTACAATTTATTGTTTTCACCCCATAGGAATCAATAATACAGTTATACTGATTGCAACATCCCCAGGATCTTCTCCAGCACAGAATCCCCCAGATGAAGGGAAATATTATAATGGAGTTTTTGCACTTCGGCCAAAGTATTCATGTGTATGCTGTTTTTGACACAAAGATGCATTACATCTACAAACAGAGCATACAATGCGAGCACATGATACACTTTTGGTGTTTGTTTCATTTCTTCGGTAATGTTACAGAATGTTTCGGAAAATGAAGATTCCAGTACCACTTTAAATGTTTAGTTTACAATCGTTTCCCAATGACCCGGAATAGTACTGCCAGAATGAACGATATCCAAAATGTCTTCTAGTTTACAAACTTCAGCCATTCTGTTTACACGGGGATCACTACTCATTCTGTTTTCAATCGTCATCAACAACACACTTATTAAACAGGTATTGACTGCATTCTGATAAATATATACAGATTGTTTTCCATAGTAGTTACCCATTTTTTATTTTACTTAAAAGTCAAAGTATCGGGAAAAAAAAAGAAAAAATCCCTGGCTTCAATCAACCGCTGGTTATTAGTCTTCTTCTTCTCCATCCAGCTCGGCATGGATCTTTTCAAGTCTCTCCTTGAGGCGTCTGCAGTTTTTGAGATTGTGCAGAAAAGCCTCCGAAGCCCCTTGGATCCTCCATTCAGCCGTGTAAATGTTTTTATCATTAAGACTCTGGTCAATCACAGTAATGAAGTCGGCGAGCCAAAGTCTTTTCATTAATGCGTTGTAATTGTTTCTGAAGAAATATTCTGGAATGTCATTCAGACAATCGTGTTGCCTCTGGACGGGGTGACTGACTCGGCATCCATTGCAGATTTCTTCTCTGTACCGATGCAGCACCCTTTCCAGAATATCAACCAACTCCGATTTCACTATGTTCAAAAACAGAGATGTCTTGGCCCAAGGAGTAACATCAGCAGCAGTAGTACTGCAAGATTTGGGTGTCCACAATGGTAGTGATGATGGTAGTCCAGGAGTTTGTTCCTGGCTGCAACTCGTGGGGGGAGACTTGGTTTTTCGCAGATCCATGGCTAGTTTTCAACGGTCGTCTTAGTGGGGTCCTTCATTTTAGATGATTTGCTGAGTGGGGGTGGACTTATTGCGTTGAGTGGGGGGAGTCATCTGTAGAATTGAGAGTTTTTAGAAAGTTCTTTAAGCTTTGTAGCTTTTTCATCTATCATTTCCAACCAAGCAGCAAGAGGTCAAATTTAAGAATAAGTAATAGTTTGTCACGATTTTACGGAAAAAGTCAAAGTATAGTTTGTCAGAAAAAAATATATATGGAAAAGTCATTGTGTACGTTGAAAATCTGAAAAAATAAATTAAAAAAGCATAATACAGTTAGTCAAAAAGTAGGGCTACATAATATATTTAAAACCTATTGTTATTGCAATGTCACATCTTAAAGACAGCTTGAACTGGATAAATGGTTAGTCTTTTTCAAACATACCATACGTTCTGCATGTTAGTATATTTGGCCAATCGGTTTAGACCCTACTGCCCTAGACGCACGCCCTCAATAGGGAAGTCACACTTTGGGAAGAGGTGTTTAATTTGACAGATCTGACTTGATTTTTGCTGTGATGGCTGAAGGAAGAGGGACGGGGGAGGAAAATTCAGAGGGTGAAGAAGCAGAAAAATTACTTGTTTGTAAAACGGACAGCACGTCAGTTTCAGGAAGATGACACCGGTTTTATGCATGACATGCCAAATATCCTGAAGCCCTACAAAAAAAAAAAGGTACAAGTATATTGTGTTGAAAATATCGCAAAAAGTCGTAATATTGTATAATGTATTAGTTGCATGTTGTATTTTGATAAAGATCACTGTGTAGTTTTTCAAAAATATAATGGAAAAAGGAGAGAAAAACAAAATATCACAGTATGTTGAAAAATATGAAAAAAGTAATGTTGTAATAACATGAAAGAAATCAAAGTAAAGCATCTAAAAACATATATTTAAAAAAAGTAATGTTAGTCAAGTCAAGTTATCAAAACTGCATTGTTTCATCGAAATAGTGTTAAAATCACAAACTCTCCATTTAGAGTTTGATTCTTTAAGAAACTCAATTCATTACAAATTAATGAATATTTTACCAAGTTATAAAGTTTTGCATACATAAACGTGTATCTTACAGTTCCTTTGTGAGAGAATTAAACATTCTATTGCAGTATTTTATCTCTTTTATGTGCTCTATATATATATATATATTTGTTGCACTGTTGGATGAGCCTGTGACCTATGTTTTTCATTGACATATCTACACTGTAGCTAATGGGCATATGCCATAAAGCCTTGAAACTTGAAACTTAAAATGATCAAAAACTGCATTGTCTCACTGAAAACAGCTCTAAAGAAAACCCAATTCCATACAAAGTACTTAACTTTTGACCAGTTGTAAAGTGTTGCTCACTTCAAAAGTGTATCTAAAAAAGTATCTTAGTATCAAAATCAAAAGCAAAAAGCATTAATGTTAACAATGCCTCAAAGGGCGGACTCCTGAGTTCCGTAATGTCCCCCTATCATGGCACTTGGACTATTTACATCATCCAAGGCTCAACACCAGTAAATACACCTCTCTTTATCCGCTCTCCAAGCCTCCAAGGGCGGACTCCTGAGTTCCGTAATGTCCCCCTAACATGACACTTAGACTATTTGCATCATCTAGGGAAGCACACCAGTAAATCTTCCTTATAATTAATAAAGTAATTAAACAATAAAAAGACAATACCATGGGGTCATTAAGATCTTTAAATTATTATTACCCTCTTCAGAGAGACTTCGTTGTAGTTAATAAAGTAATTAAACATTAGTTCACAAGCCATACAGCTTAAGAGCACATCCAGTTCACAAGCCCTACAATTTCAAAAGAACATCCTTAGTTAACAACAACTTCATAGGGGGTTTTAAAGTTGTGTGAAGTAACTAAACATTACAAATACAATATCAGGGGGTGATTAACCTCTTTTTTAATTATTATTACCCTCTTTTAAAAAGAGAGTCCCTTGTAGTTAATAAAGTAATTAAACATTAGGTCACAAGCCATACACCTTTGAGAGAACATCCTTAGCTAACACAAATCACATTAAAAACTAATCTAATTTAGAGAGGACAATAAAAGTTTTAGGTGACTTGGTGAGTGGAAATGACTGGCTTTTTATCTAGTTTGCACGGATTTCTTTTTTTACCAAGCTCCACCCCTCACTATCTTCTGGCATCACAGCAAAAGGAAGGGGGGTGACAGGGAGGGTGAGAGGGGGACGGGGTGCGAGACAGTCTCACACAACTTCAAAGAGACTGCCTTAATTAACACTAGTTACAAACACTGATCAAAGGACAGACTTCAGAGGCTAATTAGATTGACATCAAAGGCTTATAACACGCCGGTGTGATATCACACCGGCATGTTATAACACCTCACCCCCCCTTACATCAAAGGACAGACATCAAAGGGCTAATTAGATTGACATCAAAGGCTTATAACACGCCGGTGTGATATCACACCGGCATGTTACAACACCTCACCCCCCTCACATCAAAGGATATCACACCTATCTGTGATATCACACCTACCTGTGATAACATCTCGAACAAAAGGGGTCATTAGCATATCAAAGGAGGTCATTTGCATAAGTAGTGGGGGGATGTGACCTGTCACTTTTTATGCATACTAATGTGATGGAAGCGGGATATGTATAACTACTCAGGCTCTTCAGTTGCCATGTAATGTAACCATGATGTTTTCAAATGTATGGAAATGAAGGAGTTTATGTTGAAATAAATGGGATTAGTGTTTGATTTTTGTATCAAATTGCAATCGAGGAACCCACTTATTTTGGTCCAGACTTCTACATATCTAAAACCGTGACGTCTCTGATCTGAGCTACATGTTGGATAGCATGTCGTTTATTGTACGAAGATGAGAGGCTCAGTTTGATGCATCGTGTTCTACATATCTTTGCCATTTATTGTCTTGCTTATAATAATGATAATAGTCATTTATAAATATCATTTTAGAGCACACATTTGAAATCGACGATCGGGCTCGATATATGGTTAAATTAAAATCAGTAGGTGAGGGTGTAATTTCAACACAGTCTCAAAGGCAATGTGAGCGTCCATTCCCATTGGATAACGGAGGATTTTACACCCGGAAGTAAGTATTCTCTTTACTGTCGATTGATTTTACAGTGATATCTGCACTACTCATCAACTCAAAAACACCAGATTATCCTTGTTAATTACACAACATTGATTGGTTTAAATTGTGTACAATACTTTTGTATTTTTCGATTCGGAGAAACAAATATTTTTTCGGAGTTTAGGATGGCAGAAGACACTACACTTCCCAGAATCCTCAGCTATCGTTTGGGACTACACCATGTGCTTTGCTTGACAAACCCCGTGATTAGTCTTCAAGCGCTGTGATTGGATGTTGGAGTGGCAGTGCGCGAAGTTTACACCGAGCGTCAAACAGCAGTTTGAAATGGAATGAAACCCATCGACGGCACACTATTCAAAACAGGAATCGAACGTGTCCTACCCCCCACCCCCCCCCACCCCCACCTGAAAGGGATGTGCTATTTTGCACATCCCTTTCAAGATTTCATGATTCTCTAAGGTTTATTGACACATCATATACACAACTACGGTGTAGTTATGCAATGAATGAAAAACTTGGGTCACAGGTTCCTCAACAGTGCATTACAAGACATCTATCAATATGTGTGTATACCTCCACCATTAAACTGTCATATTCTGCACATTTCTTATACTATCTACATACATAAGAGTATAATTAATGTGTATAATATCAGTTAAAATATGTGCTTCAACATAGTTAACATTGCAGGAAAGCAATATATTAGACGTTAAGTACTTTGTCAGGCTTAATATGGATCTGTAAATACCCCCAAAGCTGTTTTCTTATTTAAAAGAAGACCTTAACCTAAAGTATTATTGAATGTGTTTATAAAGGTTAATTAGTTTGTCTGTTTTGCACATCCTCCTATTAATATCTTTATACATCCGGCACTAAACTGTTTTATTGTAGAGATCACTTACAGTATCTTCTTGATTTTTTATATTATATATTTCTATCATTGACCTTCTACTTTCCCCCTATGAAAGTATGTACTCTTAATATTTTTTTCATCAAATAACATTATTCAACAAAAATAACATTATTCAACAAAAATAATTCAATAACGTGCTTTAACCACTAGGCGGTGCACACAAGGTACACACAGCATACTAATAATAACTTTGTATTATTAGTGTAGGACACTTATGTATGTATAACATCTGAAGATGTGTAGTTTTATTCATGTTTTTACATAATTTTACAGGATACTGCTATACTATTTCTCATGTTTTACTTCTACACATTAATATCTGATTTGTAAAACATCACAGACAGAAAGGTATATCCGTCATTTAATGGTAAGCTAAATGAAATTGTGAATCCATAGATGTGTCTCCCATCACCCAAATCCCCTGACTATTCTCTCAACTCAGTATTTACATTCTTATATTCAAAGAAAATCAGTAATATCTTTAAAAACTACAAGTCCTTTTCTATCAGCTGTGCACCGTTATGGTGTAAATATAACCTATCTACCAATTGGATCAAATATAAAAGTCAGCCGAATTACTATTGATACTGCAAGGAGACGTATTTTGTGAAAATAAATGTAAGATATTGTGTAATTGCTGATATATTTATGATCCACGTCACGTCTTCAGTTTCGGCGGCACTTCTTCCTGTTTGTCCAGAAGTCTTCTCATCAGGGCTCTATAAATAAAGAACTACGGCAGATGTGTAATATTTAATGCAGCCGAAACCGTGTATTACAATGCCGTTATGTGATGACTTCCAAAGAGAAAAGCAAGAACACTCGGAATAAAGTATTATTTTATTTTTAAATGTTTTCGGATTTCACATCGCATAAACACCATCTCCCAACGTGCATTGCGGCTAAAACATCCAATCAGCGAGCTGAGGATCTTTCCTACATCTGTTTCCGGTATTGTTCCTGTAATGAGAGTTCACATTTATGCTACATTGAAGGGTGGCGTACTTCCGGTTCCACATGAAAACATTCCCAGTGCAAAAAAAATTGCTAAATAAAAAGATAAAACACTGGCATGTAATTTACGTTAGAATAAATAGAATGGTTTTGAATAATAGATGAGAGTAAAATCTACGTCACTTTACAGCCCCACCCACTTTTGGGGAAACCAACGCTGTCATTTGAACGGCGATCAAGCCTGAAGCCACAGAGCTCTTCTGTTACTGTCCTTTCTTACAGAATCACGTAACTCTGGATTTGTTTTAATGTTTGAGGTGCAATAAACGACACAGCAGCTTTTTGGCATGTTAAAACTATTATTTTCTGCCTCGCTCATGAGAGTAACAGCTGGCAAAATTACAATATCGAGCCCGATCGTCGATTTCAAAATGTGTGCTCTAAAATAATATTTATAAATGACTATTATCATTATTATAAGCAAGACAATAAATGGCAAAGATATGTAGAAAATAAACGTATTTAAGATACGTTCATAACAAACGTAATGTGTGAGAAAATATGTTTCTAGAAGATATGTAGAAAATAAACGTATTTGAGATACGTTCATAACAAACGTAATGTGGGAGAAAATACATTTCTTGCTAAACGTAATTGAGAATGCAGTTTAGTTCTGTGGGAATTTAATTTTTAGGAGACAGGGTTGTATATGATCCACGCTGACAGAAACAATGACAATATGCCGAGTTGACGGCAACCGTCTCCAGGGTAACATCTGATCCGTCGGCTTATAAAAGCTGAGTGTCAGCCCAACAGTGGTCTGTCAGGAGGAGGTTCACGACAGCAGCGGTAAACCTGACACACACACACACACACACACACACACACACACACACACACACACACACACACACACACACACACACACACACACACACACAGACACACACACACACACACACACACACACACACACACACACACACACACACACAAACTGATGTCTTCACTGTTTAAATGCTTTTGTTGAAACTGCTGATGTTTAGCATTGTGAATTCTAACTCGATGGAAAATGTGTCAAATCTAAATGTTTTTCTGTCTGCAGAAAATCACTTTTTACAACTGTTATCTGGTTTGTTGTGATTTGTTTAAACACCATCTGTGACTTGGTGATAACAATGCAGCAAAGTTAAAGAATTTGAAGTTTAGTGGGCAAGAGATTTAAAATGTAATAACGAACTAGTCTAGTGAAAAAAACAAATGAGGTTACTGCAAAAACTTAATTAAAGTAATTTCAAAGCTCAAAAGATACGGTTTTAGCCATTTCTAGCTGGTATAATAATAATAATAATAATACATGGGATTTGTATAGTGCTTTTCCTAAAGCTCTAAGGAGCTTGACATAGAATCAGAACAGAAACAAAACAAACTAAACAAAAAACATAATCCAATTGTGGAGAAAAAGGGCGGGGGTTGTTGATCAGAGTTTGAAAGCTAGAGTGAAAAAGTGAGTTTTGAGAGATTTTAGGTATGACCTGTGTAACAAAGCTAAAGGGTTTCAGCTTCAAAATATTCAGAGGCTAATATTGTAGATGTTTCTAGGTTTATGTTGCCTGCAAACAAAGGTGAAAACTAACAGATACTAGTTTTCTCCAGATGAAACATTTTTGAAAATCAAATCAAATGAGATAGATAGATATATACTTTATTAATCCCAATTTGAGAAATGATTTTGTTACAGGACCAGTGAGTTCAACATTAAAATAAAATACAAATACTTAAAAAGTGGAGTCAACAATTAATAATAAAAAATACAATAAAATGAAAAAGAAAATAGTATATGAAATATAAACAATATAAAAAAGTGTGTTAACAATTTTGACAATCGGCTTTACAGTGGAGAAATGTTAGACATGCAAGACACTTTATGACATGTTGACTCCTTGGATCTTCTTTGATTTTAATATTGGTATTTTGTTATAAACGTGGTGTCAGTGTGACGGCCGGTTGGAGTGTAATACATTGGTTTTCTGAATCTGATTTTACATTTAAAGTTTTATGAGACTGTTTTCTTTAGACGTTAGAGTGTGATGTCTTTACTGACGTGTTCAGAAATAGATAGAGGAAATCCATAGCTTCTCTTTGTTAACTGGACTTATAACTTATCACTGTTTTACATTGATATTTAATATAATATGCCATTCTTGCACACTTAATGTGAATAATATTCTACTTTTATATTGTGTTCGCTGTAAATTAGCCCGTCAACAGTGTTTTATTTGTCAAATAATCTACATATGTGACCCGCTCTATCGAAATCAGTCGGATGTCGCAACGGCTCATTTCAAAATAAACGTGGATTTGCGTAAAAAACTATTTTTTCGGGGTTCGGGTGTTTTGTTTGATTTTAAATAAACAAAGTCTTGGCTTTCAGAATATGAAACTTTTATTTCCAAAATCACACGATAAATACATTTGTGAAGCTTGTGAAGGGAAGATGACAGGCACCTCTCGCTCGCAATCTGCTCTTCCGTAGCGCAGCTCCCCCTCCCTCCGGCTGAAATTATGAATGTAAGGCATATAGTTATCTAGATAACACGGCGGGGTCCGTTACAGTTTGTTTTCATCTGATTTCAATTAAACAAAGTCTTGGCTTTCAGAATATTAAACTTGTTTCGGCAAATTTAGATGATAAATACAACTATGAAGCTTGTAACGGCATATTTACAAGCGGAGAACGGAGTCATTTAACGTCACAGCAAGCATAACAACAGCCGGTGTTTCTCGTGAGTGTTTTCCCCGGGAAATAAACACAATACACACAAACGCAAAAATACACAAACACACACACACACATACACACACACACTCGCGAGCTTCCCCCAGACCAGTAATCCAAACGGAAATATTTTCCCTCCGGACTATTTTGATCATTTGCTCCGCTAATAATCAATCAGATCGATGGATTCCAGAGAAGAGGAAACTTTGAAGGCCTTTTTCTGAAAATGATGACTCGGTGACAGTCATTATATAATGTGACATATTTTGCTTAATATTTGGAGTACAAAAACAATCTTGATATCATTAGAAAGCTAGGAATCTCCTCTTTCCAACAGTGTATACAACTCAAAATGTGTCTTCGGGTCAATGCGACTGATTTCGATAGAGCAGGTCACATATATGGTCAACTTTCATATTTTTTTTTTAGTTCTGTTATATATTCTATTCTAAGATGTTTATATTGTATAATTGTTAATTTTCTACTCTTTTTTTATTTCTCAAACGAAAACATGACCCATTGACCCAATTTGGGATTAATAAAGTCAATCGTATCTTATATTCATTCTTTCTCTTTGAATGAAACAAATATTTAAAGAGAAGTTAAGCGTCTGAACTCAAAGTAGGAAAAATTTGAATATTTGTTGGTATTTTGTATTTCAACATTTAAGTGGAATTGTTGAGATTAAATATGAACTTTCAGGTAGTTTATCGTTGTATAATGGTAAAAAAAAAACATATAAACATGGATATATGTAAGTGTATAGGTGTAATTACCTAATACATGGGTTAGGGTTATGGGTTTTCTATGTGCACTGGGATTCAGCGTCATTTAAAGCTTATATACGGTTAGTTTTGTTATGTTGCCCAGAAGAATCAATATATTTCTGACCGTGAAGTTTTAATAAACAATAGCTACGAACAGCTGTTTGTATTGTTTCTGATTTAGTCAAAGATATTTGATGTGGTAGAGACATTGTGAAACCAACATTTGAATATAAAATCAGGGAGAAAGGCTTTTACAGGACAATGATTCATTATTTTATACAATCTATGATTTATATTGAATAATTTCCTTTTTTAATAAATCAAGAAAAATCTATAATCATGATACAAAAATGTGAAAATTAATAATATTCATATTCAAGACTTTCTATTTTTCTTAACTCTATTTGCTAAATTTCATTAATTAAAAATGTTTATTTTGGCCAAATGCAAGCGCTATTACATTTGCTAGTTAACATTTCAAAAGTAAAACAATGTTTTATTTTGCCGTATAAAAACATCGACTTACTCTATTTGCTCTATTACATTTACAACTTCCAAAGGTAAATAAATAATGCTTTTTATTCTGAAATATTCCTGATTACTTCTTTTGCTCTGTTTTAGGTTGAAACTGCATCATTATTAATAACCCGTCTCTCTGCAGGTTTCTCCATCTGCAGGATGGAGAACCAAACTGGGGACCTGGACATTATACTGGTTGAGGGGTTAAAGGTCACACCTCAGTCCTCCATCTCTGCCTTCATCCTCCTCCTCCTCATCTACATCTTCATCATGGTGTCTAACATCTCTCTGGTGGTTCTGATCAGCACGGAGCGCAGCCTGCACCAGCCCATGTACCTGCTGTTCTGCAACATGAGCATTAACGATGCGTTCGGGGCCTCCACCATCATCCCACGCCTCCTAAGTGATGCTTTCACTCCCATCTCAGAGCGATCCATTAACTACATCGACTGCGTGGTCCAAGCTTTCGCCGCCCACTTCCACGCGGGCACCTCCCACTCCGTGCTCATGATCATGGCATTTGATCGCTACGTGGCCATCTGCAACCCTCTGCGCTACGCCACCATCATGACGCTCCGGATGGTCGTGAGGCTGTCGGCGGGTGCCTGGCTCGCGGCCTTCATCTCCGTGGCCATCCTGATGGGGCTGAGCATCCGTCTGTCTCGCTGCCGGCGGGTTATCGTCAACCCGTTCTGCGACAACGCCTCCTTGTTCAAGCTGTCCTGCGAGAGCCTGCTCTACAACCACATCTATGGGCTGGGCAGCGCGGTGGTGATCCTGGGATCCTCCATGTGCAGCGTCACACTCACCTACCTGAGGATCGCTTTAGTGTGTCTGACGGGGAAGAACAAGACGCTGAACAGCAAGGCGCTTCAGACCTGTGGCACTCACCTGGCTGTGTACGTCATCATGTTGACCATGTCCTTCACGCCCATGATCATCCACCGGCGGCCGGAGTGGGCGGACAGCGGGAAGGTGGCGTCCATCTTGTTCTTCGTCATCCCTCCCGTCATGAACCCCGTCATCTACGGGCTGCAGTGCAAAGAGCTCCGACTGAAGATCTTCAGCGTGTTTCACAGGAACAGAGTTAAGGATGGGAAAAGCTTTCATAAATAACTGACAAATGTTCAAACACCTCCTTATACGAGTCAAGTACCCTGAGATCGATGCACATTCACCCCCATTAAAAATTAAAAGATTTTAGTTGATGAATTAAACTTTTTATTTTGCATTTTCATAAAAAGTTTACAGAACAAAATGATTTTTGGAATAAATTAGAAATCGGTTTGAAATTCAAATTTAGAACGTCTTCAACCTGTACTGTGCAATAACCATACTTATATTTATGTGCAATACATCATTTTTTAAGTATCTCAAACCTTAAAGTGGACCTATCATGCTATATTTGAATAATATAGTGTAGGACCATACCTATACAAGGCATATTTATACTTTTTTTTTTGCAAAATACCAAACAGATCATGCATTTTAGCCATGCCTCATTTTGCTCAATTTGACATTTTTTAGCTCTGTGTTTGTAAGGGCAGATAAGGGCAGAACAGCACCATCTACAGGCCTGGCATATGTACTACAGCGTCTCCAGCGCTTTCGAACGGCAATGGCCGTGGCTGTCTCCTCCTGATTGGTGGAGTTGGCCCAATAGCCATAGTGCCACCGTCCTGACGTCAGGACAGTGTTCAAATCTGGATCAGTTTTTATCAGATCCGTTGCAGCCCCTTTTTTAGAGATTTGGGTATGGAGGAAAATAGAGAGGGTTGTGTTTTCTGACACTTGGTGAGTTCCCTGGAACACCGGGGACACATATTCATGTATAAAAGACGTACAAAAGTGCATTTTGCATGATAGGTCCCCTTTAAAGGTGGGGTAGGTCAGTGTGAGAAACCGGCTCGAGATACACTTTTTGTTATATTCCATGGAATGCTCTTAACATCCCGATAGCAATGAATATCTTAAGTGCTTTGACAAAAAATCCATATAAAAATGTCATCTGTGGAAGCCGTAGTACTGTAAAAAGCACGACCAATCATTTTAGCCGGCCCCGCTAAAATAACTGGATGGCCTACCTGCCTGTCAGCCATCCATCTGTGCACAAACTTATCTCGTGCCCTCATTGGTCATGTGCGCGTTCGTGTGTGTTGGAGGAGGGGCTCTGTAAGGAAGTGGCAGATTTTCTCCGGTTGTGTATTTTCAAATTCTAGCGATCTCGAGCCGGTTTCTCAAACTTACCTACCCCACCTTTAATATGTACACTTACATATTTAAATGCTGCTACTCATTTTCAACAGAGTTAAGGATGTGAAAAGCTTTCATAAATAACTGATGAATATTCAAACACCTCCTTATACGAGTCAAGTACCCTGAGATCGATGCACATTCATCCCCAACATTAACAATCAAAAGGTTTTATTTGATGAATTCAACTTTTTTATTTTGCATTTTTAGAAAAAAGTCAAACTTTCAGGACAAACTGATTTTTTGAATAAATTAGAAATGGGTACATTTTTCTGAGAATAATTCAAATTTAGAACATTTTCAACCTGTAATGTGCAATATATCCACTTGTTTGGGCAGTTGTACTGTGCAATGACTGTAGTGATTTGTATGTGCAATCTATATTTTTTAAAGTATCTCAAACTTACATATTTAAATGCTGCTACTCATTTTTCAGCCACAGATGTGTACTTATTTGTATCTCCAATGTGTGCTTTTTCTCTATATTTAACAGCAATAACTACTTATTATTGCTTGCCCTTTAACCTGCTATGTCACTTTTGCAGTAACGTTATACATTTCCCCGCTGCGGGACTAATAAATAATAATAATAATAATACATTTTCCTTAAGGACGCCTTTCATGACACCCAAGGACACTGTACCATTGAGTAAATGAATAATTTGCAAATTAATTAATTGCATTCCTTATATACATTTTCTCTTCTTGCTAAACAAATTAAAATATTTTTCACTATTATTAAATACTGTAAATCCTCAGTTTAATGTATTTTACATTTCCAATGTAAGCTTTTTATAGTGGACCTATCATGCTATATTTGAATAACATAATGTAGGACCATACCTATATAAGGCATATTTATACTTTTTTTTTTTCAAAATACCCAACAGATCATGCATTTTAGCCATGCCTCATTTCGCTCAATTTGACAATTTCTAGCTCTGTTTTAGCAAGGGCTGATTCTGTGAGAACAGCACCATCTACTGGCCTGGCATATGTACTACAGCGTCTCCAGCGCTTACGAACGGCAATGGCCGTGGCTGTCTCCTCCTGATTGGTGGAGTTGGCCCAATAGCCGTAGCGCCACTGTCCTGACGTCAGGACAGTGGCGCTACGGCTATTGGGCCAAATCCACCAACACCATACAACACATTCCCCTGATAGGTGGAGAGTTGGCCCAATAGCCGTAGCGCCACTGTCCTGATGTCAGGACAGTGTTCAAATCTGGATCAGTTTTGATCAGATCCGTTGCAGCCCCTTTTTTAGAGATTTGGGTATGGAGGAAAATAGAGAGGGTTGTGTTTTCTGACACTTGGTGAGTTCCCTGGAACACCGGGGACACATATTCATGTATAAAAGACGTACAAAAGTGTATTTTGCATGATAGGTCCCCTTTAAGGAATGGTGTAACTTTATAGTCAGATGGGAGATTTATTATACTGTATTTCGTTTTGTTGCATACTTTTGTTTGAATAAAGAATGGTTCAAATATGTCAATTTTTATAAAACCATCAGTCTCACAGGTTGGAAGTGCTTAAAGAGGCCCTATTCTGCTTTCTGTGGTGTTCCCTCTCATGTAGTGTGTTTTATTGGTTTGTGTGCCTGTAAATGGTCTGCAAAGACTAAAAACCCTCTGCAGCACAGGCATTATGAGAAAAAGAGCTTTATGAACATTAAAGCATGGAGACATGTCAAAGTAGAGGCACTATACAGTACTTAGATTCACCATCTGAAACGTTTAGAGGTGATTTGACTCTTTATTGGAACAGAGATATGAAACAGGACAAGGAGCCATTACTACTGTACACACTGATTTAAAAAAACAATATCTAAACACTGTTTTTTTATTCAAGACAACTTTTACCCTGGTTTTTCGACTCATTCCAGCACCACTCCATTAACAACGGCTATACAGTAAGAACTGTGCGTCCAAAACTGACGCTAGAGAGGTGCATGAAGTGCCATAGTTTGATGCGTGGTTGACGAGTTGGGGGCGAGAAAACATAGAAATCATATCGGCCATGCACTAAATATGAACCCCTGTCTCTGATGAACAAGTACTCAGTTCTTGAGAAGAAGTACAAAAGTATTTACATCAAAATATATTTAAAGTACTTATTCTGCACAATGGCCCATTTTAAAACACATATTGAACAATGCATAATCAATTATTAGTGATTCCTTTTTAGTGCTATTGTCCTGAATCTTTAAAGTAACTAAAAATATAGAATAAATAAGGCTGTGTAAAAAGTACAACATTTCCCTCTGAATTGTGGTGAAGTAAAAGTATAGGTAGCAGCAGGAACTCAAAAACAATTTGAGGTATTTCTACTTCGCTCGGGTACTACTCATGTTTTTTTTTTTGATAGAGTTGCTGTCAGGACACTGTGGAGACGTCCTTTCTGGGGGACACGGCAGCAGGTCTGAAGCTGCTCAGAGTCCTCCGGATGGACTCTCGCAGCTCCTTGTTCCTCAGACTGTAGATCATCGGGTTCAGGAACGGAGTCAGGGCGGAGTACAGCACGGACACAATGATACGCACCTGGAACAACATCAGAAGTCATGTTTTATTAAACACATTATCACACGAGGAGATAAAGCATTTCTACCCACTATAGCGGCAGGTTGATTATGTCTTTCCTATTCAACAAAACTGAATTTATTTCCAGGATTACTTTAAATCAACATTTAAAACCAAATGTCATCTGCGAAAAATGAAGTTTCCCTTCACTACAGCACAGTTTGGTGGTGATGGATCGTTATTTGTGAACAGAAAAGTGATGAAGAAAGCTATATAAAGGAAGGTATCATCAAAGGCATATAGATGTATTTTATATTAAGCCGGGCTAGTGCTGACTCATCTGTTCAGACTACTTTTAGTACACTTTAAATTGTGCTTATGGCAAATTATTTTAAGATAAGATCAAATAAGATAAGATGAACCTTCATTAATTCAGTAGTTTAACAGCAACAGGGTAAGAATGAAAAACAGGACAACACAGATTCACACAGATTAGAGATTACTAAAGTTAAAGATGAAATAAAAAATAAAAATAAAATGATATATTACCGGAAAATATGACCGGAGAGATTTGAATTTGACGGAATTCTACTTTTTTTTTTTTAAATGTTTAACGGAAACACTGAGGTGTCATCACCTACCTCCGGTGAAAAGTTCCCCACCCGGTAGGAGATGTATACAAATGAGGCCGAACCGTAAGAGATGGACACCACGATCAGATGGGCGGCACATGTCCCGACAGCCTTCAGCCTCTGAGCCACGCCCATCCTGGACATGGAAACACCGATCAGGACGTAGGAGGTGAGGATGAGGACTCCTGTGGTCAGGAGCGACACCATGGCAGAGGAAAGCGACACGATGTTATCCACCGACGTGTCACCGCACACCAGCCGGCGTACGGACGACGGGTCACACCAGCTGTGTCTCACCACGTACGGGCCGCAGTAAGACCGCTGCCACCCCATAGCGGCGGACGGCAGCGTGCAGAAGGCGCCAAAGCTCCAGGCTCCCGCGATGAGGATTAGCCTCACGGGTCGCGTCATGATGGCCGTGTAGCGCAGAGGGTTGCAGATGGCCACGTAGCGGTCGTACGCCATGACGGTCAGGATGGCACGGCCAGTAACGGCTAACTGGATGAAGAAATACATCTGCAGGAAGCAGCCGGGGACCGAAATGGTTTTAACGTGTGTCAGGAGGCCGGACAGCATGTTGGGGATGGTGGTGGTGGTGTAGACGATGTCCACAAAGGAGAGGTTGGAGAGGAAGAAGTACATCGGAGAGCTGAGCTTCGAATCTGTCAACGCCTGCAGGAGAAAAATGGCAGTCCTTACGAAACCAAGACTTCAGGTCAGACTGAGGCAGGAACTGAACCCAAATGTGCCGTATCATCTTTGAGCATGCATCAGCCTGCCAGAAGCTGTGATAAATGTTATTTTTATACAGGTTTAAGCTACATTTTCACAATTTTCACCATTAGTTACTGCTTTATTCACAGTTTTTACCGCTTTATATCAGATCAAGGCAGAGCAGACGTTTACATTTAACGGCATAACTGAACAACAGACCCTGACAGATAAAGAGATTTAGTTTTGTACCACAAAGATGATCATGCTGTTTCCTCCCAGGATGATAATGTAACCCAGAAGCAGGATCACAAACAGGATAATCTTTTTCTCTCCGAGGCTGGCGAGGCCCTGGATGAAGAAAGTGACATCGGGCTCCCAGGTGACGTTAACAGATCCCGACCTGTGATTGGTCGACAATGGCAGGAAAGACTCTGGGGATGGAGGGAGTCAGAGAAGAAAGGCGTTAGTGATTACTGGTTTATAGCATTTCTATCATTGTTATTCATGCAGATTTACAAATAGGTTACGGTGCACTAAATATAAAAACACTAAGACAATGAAAACACTTATAATAGTATAAAAATACACATTTAAAATGCACCAAATGCCTGGTATGAACCCCCTCTCTCTGATGAACTCAGTACTCAGTTAATAGTTAAAGTACTAAGAGCACAATGTATATAAAGCCCTGCAATCAAAAGTCTTTAAAGTACGAAAGTATTACCATCAAAATATATTTAAAGTACTAAAAGTAAAAGTACTCATTCTGCACAAAGGCCCATTTTAAAACACATTTATTCGACAATACATGATCAGTTATTAGTGACTACTTTTTAGTGCTATTGTCCAGAATCTTTAAAGTAACTAAAGTTATCGAATAAATAAGGCTGAGTATAAAGTACAATATTTAGCAGGAACTCAAAGACAACTTGAGGTATGTCTACTTGAGTACTTGAGTAAATAAACGTACTAATGTCCATCACTGCAGATTTCTACAACCTCAATACAAAATTATTCAACATATTAATTCAATTTTTGTAAATAATGTGACCCTCTAAAGGGTGAATATGACAACAGATTAGCAGTATATATAAACGTAAGTTCCACACGTAAAAAACTGAAATGTTGACAACGTCGTACACATAATTTAGTCGTGTTTTTAATAAATCTGAATATGAAGGTTGTTTACTCTAAAGTCATGTAGATTTAAACAACTAAACATCCTGATATCCCTTTAGAATCATAAGTTGTCAAATAATGCCTTCAAGCTTTGACATACAAATACACAAAAAATCTATTTGGTCACTCCTTTGTAATTGTGCCATAATTGCTTACCCATTGTCTTCTAAGTGATAACATTGATCAGCATAAAACAGTGAAGCAATGAATGAAAAGCACAGAAATTCTTACAGACCTCTGGGGCTTTCAGGAGAAATATCAAACAGGAAAAGCTCCATCTCTCCTCAGCAGACAGAACAACAGGCGGTGGACGAGGACACTAATACTAATACAATAAAAGTTTTGAACGTGACTTCACCTGTGCACAGGTTAAAATTAAGAGCAAATAAATAGTATTCAAAGCATCAGAAAGCTTTAACAAAACACCAATTCTTTAACTCTGTTTTTTAAATGCCTGGAGATATTACCTGAGATCTAAACATCCAACGTGGCTCTTCTCAGTCGGGTTCAGTCAGCAGACTTTTATCCACATCCACATTTTTTCCTTTTTCAAAAGCAACTGAGCTTTTTCTGATTATAACAGAGATAATTGTGAGAACAACCAACCTTAATTACACAAAGTGACATGACATCCCTTTCATTAAAAACATAAATTGTACACAGGACAGCAAAAGAATACCAAAGGGACCACTTTTAAGTTACCTCTGTGGTTAAAAGAAAACACCTGGAAAGAAAAGCATCATAAACACGGGCCTAATTGTCCGTGTTGCCAAAGTAACATGTGTATGCTTCAAATGTTTTTAATGTCCTAATTAAAGACCAGAAGCTCTTTAGTTTAATTGCTTGGAGTCCAAACTTTACACGTTTAGTTCAGCAGGATAATCTCCACATATTAACACCACTTTAGTAGTAAAAAGCTTCACGTCACCACCGCTAAACTGCAGTTATATATTTGTCATGTACTGTACACGTCAAATACTTGACTGCACGACCTCAGGTATGCAAAGTGGACAGGTAGGCAAAAAAGGCTTTATTGAGTCTCAGAGACCAAGTTCCTGTATACGGCACATACTTGACTGCGTGACCTCAGGTATGCGATGTGGATAGTTCCTCAAATACATCACTACACAACCTGTGGTATTTGAAATGTAGAAGGTCATATTTCAAAGATGCCAAGGGCTACATGCACGTCACTTTGAAGTAGTTATCTGTGAGGCCACTTTTCTCAGTACACCAACTATCATGCAAATCGGAGCAACTTAAATTTTGACCTGTTTTTCAGGAAAAGTCTTCAGAGATGAGTTTGAAAAGGTCAAACAATAAAGGTTTCTCCAATCATCTCCAAAATCGACACACTCAATCCATGGGCTGGAAGCATGACACAGTTCAAGTATCAGCTTGCTGGCCGGTAGCAATGTTTAAATATGGCCCTGTCCACTTCAAATACATAACTGCATCGTCTTGTGTACCCGAGATTCTGCAATTAAGTATTTTATTTGGATGTGCACTTTAAATACATTTCTGCAGAATCTTGTGTATTTGATTCACTGAACATACCAGAGATCAGCATTTAAGTAATGTATGTGAAGTGGACATGGACTTATATCTCCCAAGTGTGTTAATGGGGTCAACGGGTGTGCATGGCCCCCAAACTTTGTGGGTGAATTCCCCAGGACCCAATAGCCGCGTTCACACCGGAGTACTTTCACCGTACTTTTCACGTTTTAGTTCCGTGAGTCGCGTTCACACCAAAAATCGTACTTAATCTCGGGTACTTTTACCCCCATTTTTAGAGCCAACTCAGAGAGCGTACTTTTCTGTGGGTGAAAAGTTCTCCAAAAGTGCCCCAGTGCTGATTGGCTGGGCGAATTGCAAACCACGCCCGTACAACTCTGAAAATGTTGTGTAGAGCCGCCATTGTTTTTCCTCGCTACAAAAACACAACGCTCTGTGCGTTGTGTTTGTTTTTGAAAGCAGTTATGGCAAGCATCAAGAAATGATGAGGAGGTGTCGGCGCTTCTGGAGATCTACGCAGAGGACGCGACCCAGGGAATGCACTGAAGCCAGTTCAGTAGCTTTCACTCGACCTGGGAATGTGCACAGCCCCACGGCACACCGGCTAAAAATAAAGAAACTCGGGCAGGACTACAAACGGCGGATTCAGTGGCCAACGATAACGACCACGACGAAGGTAAAATCAACTACATGCACTGGGGTTTTAATCTGCACAATAATGGTCTCAGATGTACTTTTATTTGCTCAGTAGATCAAGCTAGCCATGCTAGCCATAATAGGCTAACACCGGCCCCGAGCACACAGTACACACACACTGTAACTTTGTCTTGAAAGAACGTTGCGCATCGAACTGATGTTCACAATCATGTTTATTTCATAATATTCATCATATTTTATGTTTAACTTGCCTCAACAACATTAAACAAAGTTCAAGCATACATGAAGCACTCTTCAAAAAGGAACAATCCTCCGTGTTTGAACCTCTTAAATCGCTGCATAGCCGATTTATTTGGACTGGATTATCCCAGAGGGTCTAAACATTCTTTATAACACAGTTTCAGATTTGTGAAACCTTAATTCTATTTGTGAAAATACAAAAAACACATTCCTAGTATGTTGTAAAACTACATGGCGACTAAACTTGTATATTGTATATTGCTTATTTTCCCCTCTTAGGAAAGCGGACACGGGATGCGAATTTCTTTGACACCGCCCAGGCGTTGGAGGACCGGCGTGCCGTGGTGAATGAGTCGCTGCGTGGAGATCAGATGGTGCTGTTCACCAAGGCCCAGGAAACGGAGGACAAGATGCTCACCTCGATGGAGCGCCAGGCAGAAGTGTTCAAGCAGCAGATGGAGCGCCAGCAGCACCAGGATGAAGTGTGGGCGCTGCGCCATGAGGAAGCGTCGGCGCAGCGGCAGGATGAGCGACAAACTGCATTTAATAACAGTTTATTTGGTATAGTTTTTGTAAATACTGACACACGACACACAACGTTGCACTAAGGTGTGCATGCTGCTGAGAATATCCCTACACCTGGGACAGTTTATTTTATATTGTTATTACTGTTATGACTTTATTTTATATATAATGTTTACTGACATGTACAACTGACACTTTATTTACATTTAAAATTGTTCTATTTAATGTTATGTCTTGAGAGTGCAATAAAGAAAACCGACATGGCGATTAAGCTTATTTCTCCTGACACTTTATCTTTTGTGACCTGTGTAGCATCCTATACATCACATGTAAGTGATTATTCTGATACCATCATGTTTCATCGGTTATAAACTGGCAAAGCTTTATTTGTCATTTATTTATCATCAATGTTGCAACCTTGTGGGGGAATGGCAGGGGCACATACACAAATATGACAATTTATATCATTTTAAATATTATTTGACCTAAACTTTTAATTCCCCCCCATTTCACACAACACAACATGGAGTCCACTATGGGCCAAAACTAACATGTATGTTTGCATAGTGTTTATGGCAGACGGATGCAGTGGGTCTCAGGAAGATATATAATAAAGGTGGGTTTGCTGCTGAGACTCCCTACAGCTGGGAGTTTATTTTATATTGTTATTACTGTTATTATATAGTACAACTGACACTTTATTTTATATTGACAATGTTTACTGACATGTACAACTGACACTTTAGTTACATTTAAAATATTTCTATTTAATGTTATGTCTTGAGAGTGCAATAAAGAAAACCGACATGGCAATTAAACAGATCCTGTATCAGTTTTTCTTCTCTTGTTTTGTAGCGGGTTGCAAACAACTTTAAGGTGCTTACCGCCACCTACTGTACTTGTAATCTTCCCTCAGGGAAAAGTACTCCGGTGTGAACGTGATCTGTACTAAGTACCCTGGGGTTAAAAGCGCCAGGGCTCTTAGTGCCGGAACTAAGTACAGGAAAGTACTTGGTGTGAACGCGGCTATTGTGTCCCTGTACCCACTTTGGAGCCTGTGCAAGACTTCAAAAAGGTTGACATTGTCCAAACGTTCGCCTCGAAAACCCGGGATCCTGGCGGCGTATTGGAAGTGGTCGTCCGCTTCAAACACTACTGATGGACACGGTGTATTTCGAAGTGGATGCCTTGTGCCTCCCTGTGAACTTGGCGCGAACAGCGTGAGTCTGGTCGGAACTTTGGAAAAATGCAGCTCTGCCCCAGAAGGGCCACAGAACCGCTTTTTTTCCCACGGCAATCTGCCGGGCGCCCCAAGTGCAACGAGCCCACCCACTTATTTTTAGCGCCTCGTGGACCCGAGGGAAAGGGTCCAGCCGTCTGCTCGCACGTGCGGGTCCCGTGTTAACTCGTGCGAAGTGTACGCGTCTACTCCATGAAGCCCTTACGGTGAGTGATGCATACGAACTACTGCCGCCTACCTGTATGAAGAGTTGTGCCATCATACTCCAATGTAGATTCCTTGTTTGTGAAAACCTACCTTGCAATGAATCAAATTCTGAATCTGTTTCTGAAAAATTGTTCTATAAATAACACAAATTATTATTATTATTATTATTATTATTTATGTGGTCAAGCTTATGTAATATACTGTATGTATTAGTGTAGTGTGCAATTTGCTGGAATAAAGATTAAACTCTAAAATAGGAATCTCAACCAGATGATTTCATACATTTTATTTTACATTTTTACCAACCAAACCTTGTTTGTAAAAGACACATTTTGTAAAATGAACAGAATATATGGGAATTTATACACAATCAACTTTATTCATTTTAAAAGTTTAAAAGTAAGGGCAATACATAAAAGCAAACAAACTTCCATTTGATCATATCGACACAAAACCAGATGACTGTTGGAGTGCATAACATTGGTAATTGGCTTTCTTTCTTTTTAACCTGTTAAGCCCGAGAGACCCCGGTACCGGGGCACTGCCGCAACATCTTGCAGGAAACAGTGTCTGAGGGCATGTTCATTTAATAAACTATGAATGTTTTATATCCATGTAACGGGAAGAAACTCATCTAACTGATCTTTTTTTTTTTTTTTTCAAAAGAAAACCCACAATGCTAACACTGAGCCTCTGAATTAGCAACGAGCGAAACATGCTAACACCTTACTGCACCGAAAATCACTCACAAAACCTTATTATTTATCTTTTCTCCACATCCATGACATCGATTCACATCGTGAGGTGACACAGAATCTATGGGTACCCTCATTATCACTGAATTATATGGATTTGCGACGTTATAAACAAAAAAAGACATCAAAACAGGTGACGCTAGGTAGCTAAAAATGCTAACAAGGTTACCTTGGCTCTGTAGTCTCTCCAAAGTGGTCTTCAATGGCATTAAAATGATAAAAACGCTGCTGAAGTTAATCCATAGGTTAATCCAATGTGTCTGTGTCCCTTTGAAATGATTTCTGATAATCCATGATCAATAAAACGGATAATCCATGCTATTCCGTTTCTAGATGTCAGAGCTAGAATATAGCTTCACTCTAATGCAAAATTACATGCGCAAAGCCCCTACCTTTTTGTTTCATGTGTGTGTGTGGGGGACTCCCCCTTCGATTCTATTGGCTCTAACGGTCAGAAAGAGGTGTCAACCATCAAAATCGACCAATGGGTTCCAGAGATATGAAAACAAAAACATTTACACCCAAATCACCTCAGAGGTGGAGTGTTTTTGGCTAAACCTCTCTAAAAAGGTCAAATGTCACTTGTTTTGCATCAATCTTGATACAGGGTACTTATTATATGTTGTACTTTGGATTCCTAAAGCTTTTAATCTACCTTACCATCATCCAAGGGTAGTTTTCACTATAAGTAAAAAAGAATTTTTGGACGGACACTATAATTTACAGTTTTTTACTATGTAAAATCTGAGTTTTCTTTAAAATAAAAAACATCTATATTGATTCTGACTTTTCTACATCCAACTCACAGGTTTATCCTTACTTTGAGAACAAATATTATTAATTTAACCCTTTTAGAAGGGAAGATATGGTCATTTGTTCTGGTAATGTCATTTTCGAGCCTGAAAAACAGGCTCAGGGCTTAACAGGTTAAATGTTACTCTTTGACAAACTGCACGGTTACGATCCGTCTTTCTGCAGTTTTAAAAGTTAACGTTTACTATGATGGTCTTTATCAAAAATCAAAGGAAAGATCACTCATGTTTAGAAAAAACATCCAGAATTAAATTCACGTTTTTTTTAGATGGAATATATTTGACAATCACTTGTGTATTTCTTTGGACTGCAGCCCGTAGATGAGGGGGTTCAGGCTGCCAGGAACAACGTGAAACATAATGGCCCCTATCTTCCTGTACTCTGGGTACTGGGGGAAGCGATGGAGGATGATGATGAAAAATGTAACATATCAAATATAATTGAATTTATAAAGAATCAAGAACTTTTTATTGTTGAACTTTCAGTTTTCAGCAAGGATATACATTAAAGTAAACTAACATGTAAACATTTAAAAAACAGAACTACATGACTCTTGAAGTACATGAAATTGGTTAACCTCTCCCTCTTTTTACATGTTTGAAAAAAACAGCTTCTCTTTGAATCAAGTGTACAGTATCTGGTACAATTCCTACCTTTTGCAGTTTTAATGGGTATTGTTCGGGTCAATTATTGAAGAATATAATCAGATATTCACTTGAATGACTTTTAAATTCCTCACTAATGATAATCACATCAGTTTTGTACATAGAAATGAAAGAAAAGAACACACAAAATCATTTAGAATCAAATGGAGGGTTTAACTCTTTTAAAATTGAATATGTTTGACAAACACTTGTGTATTTCTTTGGACTGCAGCCCGTAGATGAGGGGGTTCAGGCTGCCAGGAACAACGTTAAACATAATGGCCGCAATCTTCCTGTACTCTGCGTACTGGGGGAAGCGATGGAGGATGATCAGGACAAACCCACTGACAAGCATCATGAGATACAGGCACAGATGTGTGCTGCAGGTCTTCAAGGCTTTGCTGTTCAAAGACTTGCTCTTGCTGGTCAAACATGCTGCTGTGATTTTGAAATAGGTGAGGACTACACAGCCGATAGAGGCCGTGAGCAGGACTACAGTAAACGTGAGGCCGTACACGTTATTGGCATACACATTCTCACAGGATAGTTTGAAGATGGAGGCATTATCGCAGTAAGGGTTTGTGATTAAAGTCCGACACCGATTCAGCCGTATGGTCATACCGAGCAGAATGGCCACTAAAACAAAAGCCACTCCCCAGGCAGAAACGGTCAGCTTTATCACCATTGTGCCGTTCATTATGGTAGCATAGCGCAATGGATTACAGATGGCCACATATCTGTCAAAAGCCATAGCCATGAGCACAGTGTGAGCGTTGGTGCCAAACATGTGTGTGGTGAACGCTTGTACCAGACATTCATAGTAGTGAATAAAGCGTTCAGACGGCGGCACCATGATGTCTGAGAGCACCCGGGGAACAAGGAGAGAGTTTCCCATAACGTCGTTCACCGAGAGGTTACAGAAGAGGAGGTACATCGGCTGGTGGAGGCTCTTCTCTTTCCATATCAGTATCAAAATGCCCAGGTTGGCAATGAGGATGAACATGTAAGCCAAGAGCAGGAATAAGAAGATAGGGTACTTGTTAGTTTCGGTGACCCTCAACCCCTCCATCTGAAGAGTGAGGCTGTTGTATGTATAGTTTTCCATCAGAGCTATGCAGAAATACCAGAAGAGAAAAAGAGAGGAGAGAAACAATTAAAGCATACAGACAAAATGGAAGAGCATTAGGGTTAAGAAAACGCTTAATTAGCCTCTGTACAATTTTACATTACATTGCATTTAGCTAATGCTTTTATACAAAGCAACTTACATGTAGAATCCTGAAACTGCATTATCTTCAAATAAAATAAACCTTTGTAAGAGCTAGCCTTTCTTTTGTTTTCAGTCTGCGATGGAAGTATGTGTAATTATTTTCAAAACATAAAACACTGGGAACCACTGATGTAGACAACATTAGCAATTACAATTAATAACTGTTCAGTCTCAACAGTACAGAACAGGACACACAAAGAACTAAAGGCTTTACATCAGTGCTAATGGTAACACAGACAATAGAAAACTATGATATTATATGTAAAAATGTACTAAAGAGAGGACAAAAGAAAAGTATCAATTAAGTGTACTTGAATGTAAAGGAGTGAAGATCTAACTCTTGTAAAAATTGTAAAATGATTGACATAAAGCTGAAAGGAAAACGGAAATAGTATATATTTATGTGCTAATTGCAGATTTGTTTGAATCTCTAATCTAGTTTATTTAAATGTGTTTACCTATAGGTTATTTCAGATGTGTGCTGTCAAACATTAAGGTAATTTACATTTAGATCTCGCCTTTGCAAACAATGAATCAACCAAACCAACTATACTTAAAAATGCCTGAAAACAAAGTAACTTACACTAATGGTTCTGTTCAATTGACGTTCATGAAAGTCAGAAAAACAACAATAACAACCTCTCTGTGTAACAGTCTTCAGGCCTTACTGTTCAGGCCTCCTCTGAAGAATAAACTCAATGGAGTCTGTTTTATCAGCCTTATTTCCTGTGGGAAAACCTTGATCACTACCCAATAAAACATTATGTAATCTTCATGGGTTACTGTGATCCTGCTTGTTGGTTGGGAGTTCATGTAAATCATACTGTGTTTTTGTTATTTTGTAATCTAAATGCACCAATTTAATATCTCATACCATGATTCTTCACATATTGTAGTTACTTTCTTGGGGATGCCTTGCATAGCTGTTTTATTTACTCATAACTGACCATTTTCATCACTTTTTCATCTCACTATGAGTAACATACTGAGCCTCCATATTATAAAGCTAAATGCCAATAAATAACTAGAGCTGGGCTGCAGAAAGGATAAGGAAAAGTTGGATAGTTCCAGTTATCCTGAGTCCAAAGCTTGAGATTCATCGAAGCTTGAAAGTCAATTTGCAGTTTAATGGTAAAATGAATGCCTTCAGATGTACAACATACAACTATTGACTAAGTGACAAACTCAGAACCTTTTTCTAGTTTCCCCTACTGTGCTTATTTATGCACCAATGGACCAAAGACAATTTCTTAAAAAACATTCTCCAAAGATCAAACTCTAAAAAATGAATCTCAGACTTTAGATGACTTTGAACATTTTATTGTACAGTGATACCGATTCAAAACATCTTCATTAAAGTAAGATTACAAAAGAAAGTCAGATTTTGGGAAAACTTTAACACATCAAAAAATAAAGTGAATTTATATTATATTTTTTATAATTTTCAGTATCTGAGTTAACAGCAAGGATATACATTAAAGTAAACTAACATATCAAAGTCAACATTTAAAAAAACAGAACTAGGTGACTCTTTAAATACATGAAATTGGTTAACTTGTACAGTCAAAAGCCATAGCCATGAGCACAGTGTGAGCGTTGGTGCCAAACATGTGTGTGGTGAATGCTTGTATCAGACATTCATAGTAGTGAATAAAGCGTTCAGACGGCGGAACCATGATGTCTGAGAGCACCCGGGGAACAAGGAGAGAGTTTCCCATAACGTCGTTCACCGAGAGGTTACAGAAGAGGAGGTACATCGGCTGGTGGAGGCTCTTCTCTTTCCATATCAGTATCAAAATGCCCACGTTAGCAATGAGGATGAACATGTAAGCCAAGAGCAGGAATAAGAAGATAGGGTACTTGTTAGTTTCGGTGACCCTCAACCCCTCCATCTGAAGAGTGAGGCTGTTGTATGTATAGTTTTCCATCAGAGCTATGCAGAAATACAAGAATAGAAAAAGAGAGGAGAGAAACAATCAGCAACATACTTACAGCAATGAAATAACTGGTAACAGTGGTTCCCAACATGACGGTCGGTAGGCAGTGTACGACAAAAAACAAAAAATATATAAGAAGAATCCTGCAAGTACATAAGCCAACAATAAGTCAAACCATTGTAAGTGTTCAGAACAGAAGTTTTGTTCTTCTATTGGCCAAGGTGCTGTCGAAACACTGACAATTGTTTAAAGAAACACATAAAGCATAATACAGACAGTTAATTGTAAATGAAAGTACCTACACATTTGAGTAAAACTGATCTCTGATGCAAAATCTCAACATTGGACTGACACAGTTCTAGAATGCTTTAAATGGTAACCCAGACAATAGCAAGACAATGACAAAATAACAGTAAGACTATAAATCAAACTCTTGTAAAAATTGTAAAAATGTTTGCATAATGCTGAAAGGAAATCTCTCTTATATACATTAGATTGTATTATTGCAACCTTTTGATTTGGCTGCACTACAATGCAGTTGCCACAGTTGGAAAACCAGAGACAGATGCATAAACAGAATGCCAGAGTATACCAGTTGCAGATTTGTTTGAATCTAGTTAATATCAATTAGTTTACCACCCAAAGTATTTAGATGTGTGCCTTGAAACAATAAGGTAAAACATCTTGAAATCCAACACTAAAGTTTAAATTGCATGAAAACAAAGTAACTTACAACAATTGCTCTGCACTATTACCAGCTGTACTGAGATGCATGACAAACTAAATTGATGTTACTGTTAAGTAAGTCAGTAAAACAACAATAACAACCTCTCTGTGCAACAGTCTTGAGGCCTTCCTGTTCAGGCCTCCTCTGACGAATAAACTCAATGGAGTCCGTTTTATCAGCCTTATTTCCCATGGGAAAACCTTGATCACTACCTAAGAAACATTACGTAATCTTCAAGGGTTACTGTGATCAAGCTTGTTAGGTGTGAATTTAATTAAAATATCCAGTGTTTTTGCCATTTTATAAAATACATGCACCACCATTCTTTTGGATGCCTTGCAAAGCAGTATTTTTCACTCACATCTGACCATTTTAATACATATTCCCTTTAAAGGTGGGGTAGGTAATTTTGGAGAAACCAGCTCGAGTGCGCGAGAATTTGAAAATACACAACCGGAAAAAATCTGCGACTTCCTTACAGAGCCCCTCCTCAAACACACACGAACGCGCACATGACCAATGAGGGCACGGGATAAATGTGTGCAGAGATGGAAGGCTGACAGGCAGGTAGGCCATCCAGTTATTTTAGCCGGGCCGGCTAAAATGATTGGTCGTGCTTTTTACAGTATTACGGCTTCCACAGATGACATTTCTTTATGGATTTTTTGTCAAAGCACTTAAGATATTCATTGCTATCGGGATGTTAAGAGCATTCCATGGAATATAACAAAAAGTGTATCTCGAGCCGGTTTCTCAAACTTACCTACCCCACCTTTAACAACGGTCAACTAGAGAATGCAATTCCTGAAGAAATTGCTAGTGGGAATGCTTTATGCTGAAAAGCTGATGCTAAACTGCTATGCTGAAATGTAATGTGTAAGAAGAAAGTGAAGAATTTAGATTGAAATTATACATGAACATTGGGGGCTTGAATGTGTGATGAGAGAAGAAAAGAAAGTAAAAAGGCTTGGAAAAGCAGCAGAATATTTGAACTGCAAACTTTTGAACTAACTTGATGACGAGTGATCTGTCGCCATGCCAACGGCATTTGATGACATCCCATAATACGCTTAGATGCGTTGATGGCTGCATCGTTACCAAACCTGTGAAGTTTTGGGCCATTTGGAGCATTTTCACTGAAGTTATGAGAAAACCGTCTTTCATGGCAAGCATTGTGTTGCCATGGCAACGGCAATTGAAGAAATCTCAAAACTGACCCATAGATGTCTTCACGGCTGGACTGTTCGCAAACATGTGAAGTTTGAGCACTTTTTGAACATTTTCATAGGAGTTATAGCAATATCGTGTTTTATGGCGAGGGATGCGTTTCCATGGAAATGGCATATGATAACACCCCATAATTGACGTAGAGCTGTTGAGGGCTGGACTGTTAACCATTATCTGAAGTCTGGTGCTGTTTTGACCCTTTTCATAGGCGTTACGACAACATCGTGTTTTATGGCGAGGGATGCGTTTCCATGGCAACAACCTATGGTGAGATCTCAGATTTGGCGTACAGGTGTTGAGGCATGGACCGGTGATATACAAGCGAAGTTTGGGGGACGATCGGACCGTGTCCATTGGAGTTACAGCGACATCGTGTTTTATGGCGAGGGATGCGTTTCCATGGAAACGGCATATGAAGACACCCCATAATTGACGTAGAGCTGTTGAGGGCAGGACCATTAACCATTATCTGAAGTCTGCTGCTGTTTTATGTCGAGGGATGCGTTGCCATAGTAACACCACATTACGTAACATCAGATTTGATATAGAGCTGTGTTAACCATTATCTGAAGTCTGCTGCTCTGAGCATTACAGTAAGAGTTATGACATCATCGTGTTCCATGACACAGGTGTTTATATTTGAGCTATACGTACCACACGTACATGTGAACGTTTTGTTGAAGAACCGTAACAGATATCGGTGAAATTTCAAAGCGTGAAGCATGTCAAGGAACTTGAGCATCTGAAGTGTACTTTTTGTGTACTTTCGGGTTAATAATGTGGCCTTTTTGGCCGATTAACTAAAGGTGTGCGGCTGCTGTGGTGGGGAAAGATGAGGCTGAACTTACAATGGGGTTTAATGGAGACATGTTGAAAGTTTTTGTCACTTCATGCCCTCAAGAGCAGGGGCGGACTGGCCATCTGTAGAATCTGGAGAACCACAGAACGGCCGGTCGTCAAGGGCCGTTGACGGCCGGCCGGCCCTTTTAAAAAAATGTGTTTAACGTCATCTTTTACGTTGCGCTGACGGCCGACAGAGGGCGACAGCGGCCGCTAATGCAGTTGTGTGGTTCTTATCTGTCAAATAATCACACACGAAGAAGAAAAAAGACCGGCCACACGAAGAGAAGGGATTAGACGCCGCGGCAGACAGGGAGAATGAAAAAACATTGATACAAATCAAAGAAAACGAACAGAAAAAGGTGGGGCCGAGAAGGCAAGAGAAAAAAAGGTGAAGTCACTCGCAGGTGAAGCATATAAATGTTGCAAATTGACAGATCTTTTTGGCAGCAGCGGTGCCACAAGCACTATCATCAGCAGCTTAGAACAAGTGCAATATGAAGAGAATGAGGAGGGCGCGAGTTCAGATATACAGCCAGCCTCCTGCATTCAGTGGCGCGGTGCCAGGGTATGGCTGGGGTAGGCTACAGCCATACCAAGAAATGGCTTCGCCCCACCTTAGCCCCACCATGAAAAATGATGTTAAAGTAAGCAAATTCAATTAAATAATAAAATTCTCTGGCGTTATAATATCAGCGCGGCCGCGGTCAGATCAAAATGCCTCCGAATGCAATTTGAATAGACCTACAGCCAATCAGAGCAACAAAACGTTGGGTCTGCGTTATGCATTACTGATTGAGATCAATCGGAACCGCCATTCAGTATCCCCATTGGATCTTCAACGTGTACTATCATACGTCACGTTCACAGTGATCCCTTTTTATTTACTACGAGACAAATGTGCCGTTTTATTTCATACAGTTCCGTTTTGATTGACACAGGGAAATAATCTAAACCTCACGCGTGGTGTTTCACTGTCAAGGGGGGCGATATAGCGTGTATGTAATTACATTGCAAATACTGACTTGAGCCCCACCACTGTATGGGTTAGCCCTACCATACGTTACCCAACAAAAATACTCTGGCGTCGCCACTGCGCTGCATTCATGATGAGGGACAGAGAGTTGAGCTGGTGGAAGAACCAGCTCAACTGGCACATACAAGTGCAGGGCAAGCGCAAGAGGTGGGTGAGAATTATCCCTTGAACTGCATAAATGCAGCCTAATAAACAGCTGATTTCTAATAACTAATAACAAATAGTACTGTATGTTTGTGTGTTTACTGTTTTACGATGTCCCATGTGTTTAAGACTTCTGAGTGTCCTCCCTCTTTAGGTGAGGATTATCCCTTGAACTGCATAAGCCTAATAAACAGCTGATTTCTATTAACTAATAGTAGGCTACTGTATTTTATTTTCTGATGCCGACCCCCCCGGATGTGGCCGGTCTGGGTCAGATTCCAGGGCTGAATTTTAGTCCCAGTCCGCCCCTGCTCAAGAGGCATTTTGTTTAATTATTTTGCTTAATTTCTTTTTAATCTTTCAAGCTACGAGATGTTTTCCTACGTTTGTCATGACAAATTATGTCTCAGGAATGTAGGGTTTGGGAATTATGGCAGGTTTAAAAGAAAATATATAAAAAACATCACGCACTCTAAAATCTGAAGAAGGCCTCTTTACCAAGATCTGAACAATTTTTAATATCTCTAAAAATATGAATCAGATTTAAAAGTTGTGTTAGACGAATAATGTCAGAAAGATGTGTAACATTTTAAAGTTGGAATGAGGTTTCTGAGTGAAAGTATGAAGGAACAGTTAGCAGTTGAAGTCGCATGAAGATTTTTCAAATCTGAAGAGTTTCTCCATTGACTTCCATGTTAAACATTTGATGAATTATGGGATATATCTCTGGAATTATGAAAGTTATGAATGAGAAAAGTAATGGCCAACGATTCCCGACCAAGCTGAACGTTTTGATGTTTGAACAGAGTTTCTGCGATGTGGAATGTGGGAGCAGAAGAAGCGCAAAATAACCCGGCGGAATAATAAAGAATTTTGTGCGTCGAAGAACAAGTAGTGAGAATGCTGTATCAGCACTCCCACTAAATAAATCCTTGACAGCGGTCTGTCTGTTCTGGATTAACAACGTGTCACATGTTCTGAATTGACCAATCAGAATCGAGTATTCAACTAAGCCATGTAATAAGGGTTGATAATATCACTCAATCAAACAAAACCAAGGTAAGTTTATTTTAATAGCACATTTAGGCCACAAATTAATTCACATTGCTTTATGAAAAACATAAATGGTAAAAAAAACCTTTACTGTAACTGCTACTTCATTCTCACCGTCATCACATACAGGCCAGCAAAATCAATGAAGTGGAATTAATGTTATGTCAATCATCAAATAGCTAATTAAGAATCACGAACCGGAGTTTCCTATCCTAGCAGAGGTCTAGCTTGACAGTGATGGCAACATTTAACAATATATACTTCAGAGCTAGGTGCTCTGGGTTATTTTCTCTACATTTCACCATATTTAGAAAGATATATGTTTGTCATAATTACCAATAAATAAATAAAAGGTTTTTGTAAATAGCATTGATTAACTGCAGTGGTGATATCATGCCATTAACTACACAATCAGTAACGTACACAATCCTGAATTACAATAGGGCACTCCTTTTGTACCCCCTTTATATTTGTTATGTGATACAAATATAAATATCTAATAAATAAATATAAGATAAAAATCTTTAGTAGGATGGCTTAACTTTCTTGCGCTCAAACAAGAATTTTCGTATCTCTTTTGACTGCACACCATAAATGATGGGGTTAAGGCTGCCAGGGACAATATGGAACAAAATGCAAGTGAGTTTTCTGTAGTCTGAGTACTGAGGGAATCGATGCAGCACAATGTTAGAAATTCCACTAAAAATCATGATCATATACACAACCAGGTGAGTGCTGCAGGTTTTCAAAGCTTTACTGTTCAGAGACTTATTCTTACTAGTTAGACAGACTACAGTTATCTTAGTATAGGTGATTATTGTGCTCCCAATTGAGGATGTGAAAAGGACTACAGTGAAAGTGAGGCCATAGACATTATTAATAAACACACTCTCACAGGACAGTTTAAACAGCCCGGCATTGTCACAGTAAGGGCTTTCAATCATAGTCCTGCATCGATTGAGCCGTAGTGTCAGACCGAGCAGAATCCCGACCAAAACAAAGGCTACTCCCCAGGCAGAAACTGTCAGCTTGATCACCATCTTGTTTGTCATTATAGCAGCATAGCGCAGAGGATTACAGATAGCCACATATCTATCGAAAGCCATAATCATGAGCACTGTCACACTAGTGGTACCAAACATATGTGAGGTAAAAGCTTGGAGCACACACTCATAATAACTAATGATGCGTTCAGAGGGAGGCCTCAACATGTCTATAAGCAAACGGGGCACCAAGATAGAGTTTCCAAGAATATCATTAAAGGGCAGGTTGCAAAAAAGTAGATACATGGGCTGGTGAAGGTTTTTGTCAATGAAAATCAGAACAACAATTCCCACATTTGCGACAATTATAAATAAATATGAGAAAAGGAAACAGACAAAGACAAAATACATAGACTCTTTCGAAACATTGAACCCCTCCAGCTGGAGTGTAACGCTATTGTAGGTGTAGTTTTCCATCGTCCTAGAAGAACAAAACAAATGATCATAGACCATTTTTCTTTGAAGAGGAACCAAAATGTTCATATTTTCCTGAATTTACCAGATATTAGTCAATGGTATTTTATTGCACAATACATTGTTTTAAGGTAGTATGTTTTACTTCTGCCCTTTCTCTATCTGGAAGAATTAGATAGACATGACATTTGTGACACAACAGTTTGAATACTACCTTCCTTTTGTGTGTCTCGTTCCAATCTGTCTTCTCTTTTTGTGTCTCCTACCCTGCTGGTAAAGCCCATCAGCACTGAAAGTTGTTTACTGTTGCACTCTTTTCTAGACGTGATTTTTACTTAAGGGAATTCATGGCTGGCCGGGCACACTCTGACGCGCTTACCCCGCGGAGGTGTAACGTAACGTAGAGGATTCCCTCCTCCTGTCTTAATGCAGGGGAAAGGAAACCTCCAGCCCCTATGGGCCCATATGCGCATTACGTCCGGGGAGGGGGTCAGATGCCCACTGACCCACAGCCCCCCTCTCTCTCCTCACCAGTCCTGCGTTGCCCCAGCAAGCACAGATGATGAAAAGGAGCCAGACATGTCCAAGAGATAAAACTTAATGAAGGGACCTGGTGTTGACCAAGATGCCGCCGTGCTCCACACTTATGCCATTAAATAAGGCTGTTGATACAGCCACGGCTCGTGTAGAGTGTGCACGGACTCCCGTGGGGAAGGCTTTCGCAAAGCCAGCCTGCCAGGCGTTTCTTGGACAGAGCTTTTCCAATTACCCCACCGCCGAAACACACAAACAGCTGTTCTGTGCTGCTCTACATAACATGCTAGCGCGCACCGGGCAGAGGAGGTGCAATTTAGCCTCCCTCGCCCCACTATGTCCCACCCCCAACTGGATAGCCCTTGACCTGAACGTACTCCTTAGGCTCTTGGGCACAAAGGAGGGGTTCGGTCTGAGTGTCGCCCCGCTTTGGTCACCCCGGATGTTTAAACAACTCGGGTGCACTGATAAAGCAGTTAACTCAGACAGTCTTTTGGCTGACGTTAAGGCAAGTAGCAAGTTCCATGACAGTACTTTCAGGGAAGAGAGCTCCAGAGGCTCAAATGGTCCTGTGACGAGAGCCTCGAGCAACAGCGGCAGGTCCCATTGCGGGGCAGAGGTGCGCACCACTGGGCGCAGTCTGCTGACCCCCCGCAAAAACCGCAACATCAGCGGCTGGGCAAAAACTGACCTGCCGTCAAATCCCTCATGGCAGGACGAGATGGCTGCTGCATACACTTTCACTGTGGAATGAGCAAGCCCTCTGTCCACCAACAACTGTAAGTACGACAAAATAGACCCCAATTTACAAGATAGGGGCTCTATTTTCCGCTCCTCACACCATCGCCGGAAGCCCAGCCACTTTGGCCTGTAACAGGCTGTGGTGGATCCCGCTCTAGCTGCCTGGATAGACTGAATCACACTATCAGACAATCCCTCCCGCCTCAGCCTCTCCCCTTCAGGAGCCAAGCCTGGAGAGGATGGCCCAGCGTGGGTAACGCCCCGATTGCAACTGGCTCCTGGGAGATCACCCCCCAAACTTGGGGCTGGGCTGGCCCACCGTCATCTGTGTCATCTCTGAGTACCACGGCGCCCCCACGCGATCCGGTGCTACCAGGATGACTGACAGACGTTCCCGCCTCACTCTCCCCAGGAGAGGGAGAATGAGACGCAACGGTGGAAAGGCATAAAGCAGCTTCTTTGGCAATGGCTCGTGTGCAAACGCGTCCACCCCCGAAGGCGGGTCGTCGCTCAGAGCCATGGAGAACCACAGTGCGCAGTGGGTGTTGCGCCGGCTGGCAAACAGATCCACCTCTGCTGTCCCGAACCGGGCCCAGATCCTGGGCTGCTGGGATGTCGAAGACGAAGGGCACTCCCTGCACGAGGTCCTCCATCTCCACCACGTCAAGCTCTGGGTCCTCCACCGGCGAGACGTAACACCCCTCGTACATCGCCACTCTGTGCAGTCGGCTGGATCGGGTAAACATCCGACAGGCGCTGCAGACTGCCGATGGAGGCAGGTTAGCTGTCACGTGGTCAGACCCCAGACACTCAATACATCGAGTATGGGGATCATCACTCCCGATAGAACCCGGACACGAAGGACACGGGCTCCTCAGGTGAGTCCATATTCGATTGTCCGACAAAACTTTTCTTTGTTCTTTTTCTATCCTGTTTATCTCTCGCTCATTACATTACATTTCATTTAGCTGACGCTTTTATCCAAAGTGACTTACAATGACCAATTACAGGGACATTCTCCCTGGAGAAACTAAGGACTAAGTGCCTTACTCAAGGGCACACTAGTGGTGGTGTTCCTGGCGGGATTTAAACTCACAACCTTCCGATCTTCAACCCACCTCACTATCCATTAGACCACCACTATCCCTCAGGCTCAGTTACTCAATAGCTGCTTAGCTGAAAGAGAAAGGGATAGCAGTGAGCGGGCGAGGCCGCGTTTTATGCAGTGGATGCGCGCGCATTCAGGTAGGCCCGCCCAGGGGCCGGCTACGGGTAGGGAAGTCTCAGTAAAATAATGCGTGCATAGATAGGATATATGGAAGTACCCATAGAGTCCAGTAGAGGGCGGAGCCTGTGAGAGATATAACTGTTGTACTGTCGATTTTCTTGTTGCCCCAGCTGGTCGACACCTCTTTTAGCACCGTTATGGTGTAAATATAACCTATCTACCAATTGGATCAAATATAAAAGTCAGCCGA
Source organism: Trematomus bernacchii (assembly GCF_902827165.1). Taxonomy (NCBI): domain Eukaryota; kingdom Metazoa; phylum Chordata; class Actinopteri; order Perciformes; family Nototheniidae; genus Trematomus; species Trematomus bernacchii. Next base: position 981,986 of record NW_022987876.1, read on the forward strand.
ATTAGTATTGATACTGCAAGGAGACGTATTGTGTGAAAAGAAATCTAAGATGTTGTTTAATTGCTGATATATTTATGATCCACGTCACGTTTTCAGTTTTGGCGGCAGTGCTTCCTGTTTCTCTAGAAGTCTTCTCATCAGGGCTCTATAAATACAGAACTACGGCAGATGTGTAATATTTAATGCAGCCGAACCGTGTATTACAATGCCGTTATGTGATGACTTTCAAAGAGAAAAGCAAGCACACTCGGAATAAAGTATTATTTTATTTCTAAAAAATGTTTTCGGATTTCACATCGCATAAACACCATTTCCCAACGTGCATTGCGGCTAAACCATCGAATCACCGAGCTGAGGATCTTGCCTACGTCTGTTTCCGGTATTTTTTATGACGGATGTATTTTGTTATAGAGTGGCGAAGTCCCTCCCCTTCCGGTGGACCTCCATGGGACCTTATTTCGGAAATATTATGTATTGAAGTCAATGGAGAGAGAAAGATTATCTTTCGATCCCGTTTGAATTGTGCCACGAATTACACATATGATGTTTGTCAATTTAAAAGATAATTTTGCAAGTCAAAAAAAAAAAAATGTGTCGTAAAACTGTGAAGTAACACATTTGTTTGTGTGAAACGCTCAATGAACTACATCTCTGGTCAACAACACACGTCACCAAGATGGCCGTCACTACTGTCTTGTCAACAAAACGATTGACTATCACCACAATGAAACACGTCCTGAAGAATGTCATGCAAAGCTGCCTGCCTGCCTTCCTTTGATTCTCTCTGAACTGCCTGGTCGTTTTAATGTTTAATGTCAACCATTTGTGCAGATAGCATGAAGTAGAGAAGATCGCTAGCGTTAGCGTTAGCATTTATCCCCCGGGCTTAAATGGTGCATTATAGAATGATCACACCGGTGACAGTACTCTTCAAAGGGTTCACGAAATATGACTACTACTCTTACTGTTTAACATTGTGGGTTACTTAATGTTACTTCATGTTAAGGCAAATAAAAATGACAAGGCTGTAATGCTAACTAACGTGCTAGCTACTAGCTAGCATGATCCACACACTCCTGGTCCTTTCATCAGACGGGAAGCGAAAGAACGAGCAAGACCCATTGCTGTTATAATAACAACCTGGTACTAAGCACACAGGCATCTTGTTAAAGTTATCTTATCTTAGCCAGCGCCATATAGATATATCTATATGTATATCTATATCGCCATATAGATATATCTATATGGCGCTGATCTTAGCTATCTCTATTGTGGAGGAAAACAATTGTGACATCACTTACGCGACTCTGGGATTTGTAGTCTTTCTAGTTACGTATTTTTCATAGTCTTATATTTATATTATTCATATTATTATATTATATTTAACAGTTTTACGACAAACTGTGACTTTTTTGAGATGGAAATTATTTTTTAAGATTGACAAACATCATATGTGTAATTCATGGCACAATTTAAACGGGATCGAAAGATAAGTTTTCTCTCTCCATTGACTTCAATACATTATTTTTCCGAAATAAGGTCCCATGGGGCGGAAGTAGATGGGCGTGACTTCGCCACTCTATACACACATTCCTTCACATTTAAATTTACATTTACATTAAAGTATTTCGTGAGGCCTTCTAAAATGTTTGTAAATATAACTACGGTTCTAGTTGAAGAGTTTGTAAATTAACATGAACCGAAGCTGTTGCCTGGCAACGCAATCGCACAACGTCACGTCCGTTAATTCCACATCCACACACATGGATTAACATCGATTTAATACATTAATGTAGCCTTTGTTTCTGCTAAAAGAGGTGTCGACCAGCTGGGGCAACAAGAAAATTGGCGAAATCGAGTGTGACTATTACAAAATAAATCATTATTATATTAATATTGACAATAAGAACCGACCGTCGGGGTAGCATTTGCTTGGCATTTCCGGGTATATCTCCACTGGTTGGACCATGTTAACAATACTGTGTAACTGTCACGTTTGAAGGGACGAAATCGCGACATCTTCACGTCTCCCAGCATGGTAGATCATCACATGTTCACGTCTGGCCGTGATACCGGGTTGGTCAGGGAATGTGTGATGCAACGCTAAAACGTTTTAATCCTTGCCTCTCAACTTTTAATAAGCTACAATGTACAACTTTCACCTCCCACGATAAGAAAGGGAACTGTTTCCCTTTTTCCTGAGTCTGAAATTGATAACCATCCGCTCTAAAAATGCTGCATGGAATGCCCTTTTAACAAAGAAAATGTACATGGAAAAAAATGACTTGCTTAAATCCCTGTCCCAGGCATGCAAGCTGTATTGTATATTCCCAAACTGCTAACTGTACTCTGAGGAAAACCAGTCACTACATGCAAAGTAAGTCAAACTTTGTAACAGTGTTGAAGTTGTGTTGTCCCTTTTTAAAGTAGAAGGGCCTCCATCTCATTTGTTGGGAGTTATCTTTATAAAGTACAATAGTTGAAAAAGGCAGGAGGATGTGATCTCTTTAATTGTTGGATAGAAAGTAAAGGGCTTGCATTGTCCTGGAAGTAATGTGTACCAAACTCAAAAGATAAAGTCTGACATTGTTGTTGATTGATATTTTGTCAGAGGATGTAGCAGACGGGTGTTTTGGTCCTCGTTGTTGGCTTATTCTCCTTATTCTTATCCAATTCGAAACAACAGACCCACCCGACTTGCCCTTTTCTTTTAAACTCTTCTTACAATTTCAGTTTTCACGTTGGTCAGGTTTGTGTTCTTTGATGTTCTTTAATTCTCTACCCTTTAGACTAGCTATATCATTTCTTCTGGCAGCAAGTATTTAATCTTTGACAACTTCTTATTAAAATGGCTTTCGTACTCTACATACTGATCCATTAACATGAAATTGGACTAGTGATTTTGGCAATAAGATGCCTTGTATTAAAAGACTGATAATGAATTAGGAACCCATTTTCTTTTCTGTAAATATGTAATACATTAAACCCCAGAAGTTTCTAAATTGCTGAAGGTGACATAGCCAACCAGTGTCCATTATAAAGCACAGAAAACCAAACTGTGTAATGTCTATGTTATAGACTTTGTTAGGAATTCTTAAACCCCGAGACCAGGATAAACTGAAAAGAGTCCAAGGAAGCTTATAAAAGTTAACAGCATTTAATTAAACAAAATAATGCGATGATATACAAATGAGATTTTGCGAGTGGAGGCTCTCTCCCCATCAGCTGTTGCCTGGCGCGTGGGGCGAGCGGAAGAGAGCGATTCTTGGCTTGCTTTTCTTGTTGTCCTATACATTAAAACAGTGTATTTAATTTAAATTACGCCATATACACATTGATTTTATTTCTTAAAACTTGTACACTCAAAATATTGTATGTGTATCCATCTTATGTTTCTGCTCATTCTTTTAACTGGAAATTAACAAAACTTCAAGGACTGAAGCAGCTGCACGGGCCTAAAGACAGAGCGTATCGTGTGCCCTATATATTGTGAAGCCCCTTAAGGCAGAAGTAGGATATATTCTATATTTAATGTACTAATGCAGAACAAAGGTGGGTTTGCATTTAATAGCCATGCTTTTCATATTAAAACAGTTTTTCTATGAAATGACTTTTTTGGTATTAATTGCACATATTTTGCAAGAACTTTGCAACCTTTATTACTGAGCATACAGTTAAAAGTGATCATGCACTGTGTACTTTAAAAGGAAGAAACTCAGTAGCACATTATATGATGTGTTGAACACGACAAAACAGAACACCAAATACATGGAACTGTTCATTACTACGTTGCAAAAACTTTCTTGGATCGAAAGACATTGGAAAAAAACATTCGTATCTCTTTTGACTGGAGACCATAAACGATAGGGTTAAGGCTGCCGGGAACGATATGAAAAAAAACAGTACACATTTTTCTGTAGTATGTATACTGAGGGAAACGATGAAGAGTAATAATAGACATCCCACTAAAAATCATGACTAGAAACACAACCAGGTGAGTGCTGCAGGTCTTCAAGGCTTTACTGTTCAAAGACTTGCTGTTACTGGTGAGACAGACTACTGTTATCTTAGTATAGGTGATAACCATAGTGCCAATTGAAGCTGTGAACAGGACTACAGTGAAAATAAGGCCATAGACATTATTAATAAACACATTATCACAGGACAGTTTAAAAAGTGCAGCATTGTCACAGTAATAGCTTTCAATCATAGTCCTGCATCGATTCAGTCGTATGGTCAGCCCGAGCAGAATCCCGACCAAAACAAAGGCTACTCCCCAGGCAGAAACTGTCAGCTTAATCACCATCTTATTTGTCATTATTGTATGATAGCGCAGAGGATAACAGATAGCCACATATCTGTCAAAAGCCATAATCATGAGTACTGTGTGAGCAGTGGTACCAAACATATGTGAGGTAAAAGCTTGGAGCACACATTCATAATAACTGATGATGCGCTCAGAGGGAGGCCTCAACATGTCTATAAGCAGACGGGGCACCAAGATAGAGTTTCCAAGTAAATCACTGAATAACAGGTTACACAGAAGGAGATACATGGGCTGGTGAAGGTTTTTGTCCATGCAAACCAGAACAGCAATGCCTATATTTGCAAACATTATAAATAAGTAGGATAAAAAGATAAAAACAAACACATGGTGCATAGAATCATCTGGGACATTCAATCCCTCAAGCTGTAACATGAAGCTGTTGTAGGTGAAGTTTTCCATCATCCTGAAATAACAAAGAAATGTCAGAGTAATGTCCGAGCAGTTTGGATATCAGAGATTGTGTTTATTTTAAGTACTAGTGTGTTATTAACCACAACAGAAACATGAGGCTTTGGGATATCCATATTATTAAATATATCATACTTTTTACATTTGTTTTTTCCAAATTTGTAATCTATGTTTTCTCTTAGTAAATTCATCATTGAAGTAGCAACAATATAGAAATAAGGTATACAATAGAAAATAAAGTATCGTAGGGAAACATATAGATAAGTAAAAACCTTCTTTGAGTGGCTCTGCTTCCAATCCTTCCACTTCTCCTCTTGTGTCACCCTGTCCATTGGTGGCAATATCCAACAGGTGTGCTCTTTTAAAATGTCGTAAAGACGTGTTTCCATCTGTAGGGGAATCTACCGTCAGGAAGTGTGTGATGCAACGCTAAAACGTTTTAATCCTTGCCTCTCAACTTTTAATAAGCTACAATATCACCTCCCACGACAAGAAAGGGAACTGTTTCTCTTTTTGCTGAGTCTGAAATTGATAACCATCCGCTCTAAAAATGCTGCATGGAATGCCCTTTTAACAAAGAAAATGTACGTGGAAAAAAATGTATATTCCCAAACTGCTAACTGTACTCTGAGGAAAACCAGTCACTACATGCAAAGTAAGTCAAACTTTGTAACAGTGTTGAAGTTGTTTTAGTCCCTTTTTAAAGTAGAAGGGCCTCCATCTCATTTGTTGGGAGTTATCTTTATAAAGTACAATAGTTGAAAAAGGCAGGAGGATGTGATCTCTTTAATTATTGGATAGAAATTAAAGGGCTTGCATTGTCCTGGAAGTAATGTGTACCAAACTCAAAAGATAAAGTCTGACATTGTTGTTGATTGATATTTTGTCAGAGGATGTAGCAGACGGGTGTTTTGGTCCTCGTTGTTGGCTTATTCTCCTTATTCTTATCCAATTCGAAACAACAGACCCACCCGACTTGCCCTTTTCTTTTAAACACTTCTTACAATTTCAGTTTTCACGTTGGTCAGGTTTGTGTTCTTTGATGTTCTTTAATTCTCTACCCTTTAGACTAGCTATATCATTTCTTCTGGCAGCAAGTATTTAATCTTTGACAACTTCTTATTAAAATGGCTTTCGTACTCTACATACTGATCCATTAACATGAAATTGGACTAGTGATTTTGGCAATAAGATGCCTTGTATTAAGGCGAGACACCCCAGGTGAATAAGGTAATTTTTTTACCTTAAAGATATCAGCTAGAAATTTCTCCAGTTAATTACTTACAATAAGGCAATTGTTTTTTGTATTACAAGTTTTCTGAAATAGCATGTTTAAATATGCAAATGAGCCATTATCTCATGAAATATGGGCATATTTTAACACATTTCAGGAACCGAAATCTGAACTTTGGATAAAGCCAGGATCAAAATTATTGTTTCATTTTGTAGTCATATTAGTATCTAAGGCTTTTACAGAAGGGATTTTGGATATCTCTTTGTATCACTCCATAAATCAGAAAATACTGTCAACAGCCCTAAAATATCAATTTTCACCATGTTTTTAGGTATAAAATGTTATATAATTCAGGCTATGAATTATATATGACCAAACCCTTCTGTAAAAGCCTTCATAATATTGATAGGAATATAACTGGAAGGTTTGGTGTATGTAACTGCTACTGAAGTGGAAATTTCGAACTCAGAGTAGGAGAAAAAACTCATTTTGAGAAAACGACCTTTAAAGATTGCAGTGTGACGCTACCTAAACCCTCCTGTTATCTGGATGATAGCTTGCGCATCGACGCACTCCCTGAAGGTATTTCATGTTCGGGGTCATTTGTTTTTTGTATCACCTTGCTTTGTGCAAGTGACAATTGTTGTCGTCTTCTCTGTGAACGTTTTTTTCTCCGTTATTTTGCCATTTTCAGATTTAAGTTTCTAGCGGAAAGCTAACCAGGAAGTGCTTTAGCACACCACGTGACGCATCTGAATGAATCACGTTGTCAGAAATTGACACCAGCCAATGAGATTTCGTTTCTTGGTTTAAGACCCCTTTGTACTTTCACGATTGGTTGCTGATACAAAGGAAATGACCATATTTGGATCCGATGAGATTGTGCAGGAGACACGGAGCTTTCCAACGATACCTCTGATGACATGGTGCAAACAGCGGTCGCGGTACTTTATGTTACGTTAGAATGCTAACTTTTGGTGAATTTAGGAGAAATCTACAGACGCAAATAGACAAACTATAGTAAAATAAACACTTAAATGTGTATTTTGTACGTTTTCCTTCCAAAAGCCTGAAAGAAAACATGTTATGGAATCAAAATAGCACAAAATCTCAAAATTGACCAGTGCAGGAAAAACGATGTTTTTGCCTGCCGTGTCTCGCCTTAAAAGACTGATAATGGCAAAGCACTGGTGAAAGTTACAAATGATGAAAAGGACTGTTAAATCAGCTTTTAAAAAGTCTAAAGGTGAACCCATATATATATTGAAATAAAAAGTAAAAAAAGTGATAAAACAAAGACAGGGCCAGTTTATTAGTACATATCAGCTACAAGTCCATTTGTGGTTAACATGGAAAAAAACCTGGAAACATCAAGACATAAAGCAATGAGCAGAATAATCCCATTGTAAAAGGACAGTTAAATATAATCAAAACTGTTAAGGGATAATACATAGAAAATAAATCTCAACCGACCAAGACTCAGAGAAGCAACTCAACTTTCACATTTTATTTTTTAAGTGGTCCAACTTGAATGTTAGCCCACCTTAAATGACCCTGAGCAGGAGTTTTTTGTGACTTCGAAGGTTTCCCCACTTTGAATTTCACTTTAATCAACAGATTGCAAGCAGGAAACAGGGACTTGGCGTGAGTCTTGAAGAGGTTTAGCATCTAATCACCAACAGATAAACTATAACTACACTGCTCTGCGCTATGTTCAAAGCTATAATGCTACTTCTACTTCATATTCACTGACAAATCAATATGGTACTATAGTATAGAGACAATAAGGTTGTTAATCATCAACAGATTTCTAGCTTAATAGTGATGGCACAATTGTAGAAAACACACATCAGAACTAGGCAAGTGGTTATGATCATCTCTACATTTAACTGCACATCAAATATGTATTATCTGGGATTATAAAAAATGAAGATGCATATCATTATGACAATATATAAAATAAATGCCTTGAAATGATATATGTATACCTTTCTTTTATCAAGCTGTAAGAGGGACTGTCATGAGTTGCAAACAAAAGATCATGAATTATAGTAGGGCAGCCTTTTCACGTTAAATATTTTTTGTGTTAATACGTTTATAAATAAACATTGGAAATTGTCTTTAGAAGGATGGCATAATTTTCTTGGGCTGTAACCACTTAGTCAAGAATCTCCGTACCTCTTTTGACTGCACACCATAAATGATGGGGTTGAGGCTGCCGGGGACAATATGAAATAAAATGCTACAGAGTTTTCTGTGGTCAGAGTACTGAGGGAAGCGATGCAGAGCAATAATAGACATTCCACTAAAAATCATGATCATATACACAACCAGGTGAGTGCTGCAGGTCTTCAAGGCTTTACTGTTCAAAGACTTGTTATTACTGGTGAGACAGACTACAGTTATCTTAGTATAGGTGATAATTGTGCTCCCAATTGAAGCTGTGAACAGGACTACAGTGAAAGTGAGGCCATAGACATTATTAATAAACACATTATCACAGGATAATTTAAACAGACCGGCATTGTCACAGTAAGGGCTTTCAATCATAGTCCTGCATCGGTTCAGTCGTATGGTCAGACCGAGAAGAATCCCGACCAAAACCAAGGCCACTCCCCAGGCAGAAACTGTCAGCTTAATCACCATCTTGTTTGTCATTATAGCAGCATAGCGCAGGGGATTACAGATAGCTACATATCTATCGAAAGCCATAATCATGAGCACTGTCATACTAGCGGTACCAAACATATGTGAGGTAAACGCTTGGATCACACATTCATAATAACTGATAAGACGTTCAGAGGGAGGCCTCAACATGTCCATAAGCAAACGGGGCATCAAGATAGAGTTTCCAAGAATATCATTAAAGGGCAGGTTGCAAAAAAGTAGATACATGGGCTGGTGAAGGTTTTTGTCAATAAAAACCAGAACAACAATTCCCACATTTGCAACAATTATAAAAATATAGCAGAAAAGAAAAAACAGATAGACAGAGAACACAGACTCTTCCGAGACATTGAAACCCTCCAGCTGGAGTTCAAGGCTGTTATATGTGTAGTTGTCCATCAACCTGAAAGAGCAAACAAAACAATCAGGGATCATATTTTAAGAGAGGGTACAGATAGTATAAGTGAATGCAACATAAACTTCCCTTGAATTAACAGATATTCTGGTTTATTATATTTTGTTGCACTAAAGAACATTTAAGGAAGTATGTGTCTAGGTATGTGCTTTCTTTTTCTCCTTGTTTCTTTAGCTGCTGAAAGAAGAAAGGTGTCAGAAATGATTCCCAGAAGTTGTGAAATGTGTTAAACAGTTGTTAGATCCATACCTTTTTGTCTCAAGTTCTTCCGTTTTTTCTTGAATCTCCTACCCTGCTAGTAAAATCCAACGACACTGAAACGTTTTTCGCTGTTGCACTCTTTTGTACATGTAGATTTGAACTTTAGGGAATTCTCCTATAATTCGTATGTGGCAGAGGCTGTCAACAGAAACTGAAAGACTGCAAGCCTTAACCTTAATATAAAGGACTTTTGAGCTTTAAACGCGCTAAATTGGTTTGGCTTTGCATATAATAACAGTTACCAAGGTGCTTTCCCAGTTGCAGCTTCATGAAAGATATAATTGCCCAGCTTATCCTTAAATCAGCAATGAGGTTGATAGTTGGTGGAGTTGAGGTGTGACGCAGCGGAGTGGACAGCTAGCGGCACAACATGTTAGTGCATCCACATGCTACTAAATGCGGCCTTTCCCTTAATCATAACTTTAAAGGCTCGTAAATGTTTTAGTCTTCAGTTGCTGTGGATCGCTGTGGTCATGCAGATGTGCAAGCAGTTCAAGATTCAAAGGTTTGAATGTCATATGCACATAAGCTACAGTGTAGAAATAGCAATGAAAATCTTAGGACCCGAGCTCCTCCAACAATGAAACATATATAATAAAATATTTAGAAAAATAAATAAATTGCAAGATGACAACAGATGAATGTTTATCGAGGCACTTAACAGAGCTCAGGTGTTTAGCATTCTTATGGCCTGTGGTATAAAGCTGTTCCTGAGTCTGGTGGTTTTAGTCCGGATACTGCGGTACCGCCTGCCAGACGTCAGCCGACAGAACAGTTTGTTGCTGAGGTGGTGGGCTGTCTGCACATTTACCATTTTTAGGCTTCACGCTATTCTGCAGTGCGTTCTCCGACCAGAGCAAACCTTTGCGGCACTGCGCGGGAATGTGTGAACTGAAAGTAGACTCTTAAAAATAAAAGTACAACCTGTAACAGGATGGCTATTGGAAGCCGGGAAGACCACTTTGTTTCCCATAAAAAATCATTTAAAAAAGTATAAAGTAAGGTCTGCTTGAAACAGGATATTTATAACTTTAGAGTAGACAGATTTGTGAGGTCATTGTAAGATATAAAGGGCTGGTTAGAAACCAGAGGATGGGCACCCTCTGTAATGGCAATGGTTTGGGAGACGGGTATCGTATTTGGCTTGAATTTTAAAACAAAAATATTAGATATTACAGAGAAAGGCACTTTACGAAAAAAATAATATTCAAAATAAAACAGTTTTGGGATTTTCTTTACATAACAATAGTTTATTTGAAGATTTCCTGTCAAGATTTAGAAAGCGGCTCAGAGACAGCACTAGTGGGAGTTACAAATGACCTTCTAATTGCATCAGACAAGGTATTAGTGCTGTATTCAACAACTTTCACCAGCACACTTTATAGCAGAGACTGGAAAATGTAATTGTCATTAAATGAATCTCACTAATCTAATCTATTAATCTGAGAGATCTCCATTTGTACTGTACATGTTATTGATGAATCGTCAATACAATAAAATGAATCCTATAGTCACGCAAGGCTCTGACCTTGGACCTTTTTTATTCACCTTCCTTTAGGCAATATAATGAGTAAAGACTGCATAACCTTTAATTGTCGATTAGATGATACCGAGTTATGTCTGTCGATCAAGTCAGATTAAAGTACGTCAACTAAACATCAAGCGCGCCTCAATGACATAGAAGCCTAAATCACCTGCAATGTTTAGATGTTCTACACAGAAATGATTATACTTCGCCACAAACAACTTCCAAACAATAAAGTTTGGCCAGGTATTACCCTGGCTTCAAGAATTATCTCCAAGGAATCTTTGTTAAGATATGTTCTTAACTGGAACATTAAAAAAAACTTTAGGGACTGCCTCCAATAAAATATATGTGATGTCACAAAAACCAGGCACATCTTGTCTCAGAAATAGGCAGGAAAACCTTTTTTAATATATTTTTTCCTTTTTTGGTGGAATATTGTTACTCTTTAGTATCAGGCTGCCCCAATAACTAATTTAGGCCCTCTGCAACACGTATTGTTAAGTCAAATTGTTCTATTCTAATGTCTATTCTGTGTTGTAATTGTATCGTGGTGTTGTGACACAATATCCTGGGAAAGGGATCTCAACTCAGTTTTTCCATAGCAGCTGCAAGGGCCTAAAGACAGAGCGTATCGTGTGCCCTATATATTGTGAAGCCCCTTAAGGCAGAAGTAGGATATATTCTATATTTGATGTACTAATGCAGAACAAAGGTGGCATGCATTTAATAGCCATGCTTATCGTATTAAAACAGTTTTTCTATAAAATGACTCTTTTGGTATTTATTGCACATATTTTGCAAGGACTTTGCAACCTTTATTACTGAGCATACAGTTAAAAGTGATCATGCACTGTGTACTTTAAAAGGAAGAAACTCAGTAGCACATTATATGATGTGTTGAACACGACAAAACAGAACACAAAATACATGGAACTGTTCATTACTACTTTGCAAAAACGTTCTGTTTCCATTATAAAGCACAGAAAACCAAAGTATAATGTCTTGGTTATACACTTGTACACTCAAAGTACTGTATGTGTATCCATCGTGTGTATCTGCTCATTCTTTTATAGTATATGAACTTGCAACTAATAGTGAAATCTTTAGGATTATTACACAAAAATATTTTTTTATTGTACTATTGCCTATATAATAGAGAAGATGAACATAGGTGGGTTTGCATTTAATTGCCACAATTCATGCTGTACATGTCAAAACCTTTTTCTAGAATTTACTGGTGTTTGTCGTAAAGATTTAACAAGGACTTTGCATATTTATTATCTATAAAAAGTGATGATAGACAATGGACAAACATGGTAGAACATGTTCTCTAACATAATGGCCAAACTTTCTTCGACTTAAAGGAGTTGGCCAAAAACATTCGTATCTCTTTTGACTGCACACCATAAATGATGGGGTTAAGGCTGCCAGGGACAATATGAAACAAAATGCTGGTGAATTTTCTGTAGTTTGTGTACTGAGGGAAGCGATGCAGAGTAATAATAGACATTCCACTAAAAATCATAATCAGAAAAAGAACCAGATGAGTGCTGCAGGTCTTCAGAGCTTTACTGTTCAAAGACTTGCTGTTACTGGTGAGACAGACTACTGTTATCTTAGTATAGGTGATAACCATAGTGCCAATTGAAGCTGTGAACAGGACTACAGTAAAGGTGAGGCCATAGACATTATTAATAAACACATTATCACAGGATAGTTTAAACAGACCGGCATTGTCACAGTAAGGGCTTTCAATCATAGTCCTACATCGGTTCAGCCGCATGGTCAGACCGAGAAGAATCCCGACCAAAAGCAAGGCTACTCCCCAGGCAGAAAATGTCAGCTTAATCACCATCTTATTTGTCATTATAGCAGCATAGCGCAGAGGATAACAGATAGCCACATATCTATCAATAGCCATAATCATGAGCACTGTGTGAGAGGTGGTACCAAACATATGTGAGGTAAAAGCTTGGAGCACACATTCATGATAACCAATAAGGCGTTCAGAGGGAGGCTTCAACATGTCCATAAGCAAACGGGGCACCAAGATAGAGTTTCCAAGAATATCATTAAATGGCAGGTTGCAAAAAAGTAGATACATGGGCTGGTGAAGGTTTTTGTCAATGAAAATCAGAACTGCAATGCTCACATTTGTGACAATTATAAACAGGTAAGAGAAAAAGAGAAACAGAAAGACAGGGTACAAATACTCTTTAGAAACATTTAGACCCTCCAGCTGGAGTGTAAGGCTGTTGTAGGTGTAGTTTTCCATCAACCTGAAAGAACAACATCTTGTTTAAGTCACAGGTAAGATTTAATTTACCTTGATGGTTCGTAACTAAAGCTGCAGGAACAAAATATTATTTACTTGGGATATAAATGTATCAGAAAATGATGAGTAATGGAAAAAGTTCAGAAAGAGTTGCTTGTAGATTAGTAATCCAACATTTGAGTCCGCCTTTCTTTTAATCTTTCTTCATCGCTTCCCAACGCACTGTTGACACACTGCACCTATCAATATCTCATCTGTAGCAACATTTTATAGACACGATTTCATCGTAGGGGGAATTATTAATCATTACGTCAGATAAGGAACAACACTGAAAAAGCACTATACAATAATCAACAAACGTACTACCAGTTCAGCTCAAAGCTCTTTCTCACTGGGCTTGCTTACTTACCAAAGTGTAGCATTCTGGTGATTGTTTAACAAAAAACATAGTTAAAATGTTTTGTAATATGTTATTGAAATACAATGTAAAATACCGATTGACATTGGCATTTCAAACTTGAGCAAAGCAAGCACAAAACTCATATTGGAATTTACGGGTCAGCCTATGAGAAAACCCACAGAAAACCTAACCCCCTTTAAGGCTCCTACAACTGTTTTCTATTGGAAATCCATGCTTGACCTTACTGTGTTTCCACCTGCACTGCTATACTTCACTGAAATAATAGTAAACATACTTTTCTTTGTATTGAACCCTGCGAGCAGCATAATCAATAGATAATCCTGTCAGCAAGCTTTTCAGAATCAGAATCAGAATTCTTTAAATGCTTTGAGCAACATAAAACAAATTGAAACTCAATGTATTCTTCTTTAAAACATTGACAACATATAATAGGTTGAGGACCAGTGGTTGGGAAGAAAAAAACAACAACAAAAAGATTATTTATATTTTTATTTTTGATTGTTGAAAAGAGATAAAGGCAGGACATACAGATGGAGCCTCTTATTTTGGACCCCAGCATACAGCTTCCTGCCGACTGCCAGCCAGTTGCCAGCCAGTTGCCTGCCAAAGACCAGTATTCAGGAATGTTAGGCCCTCCCACTATTCTCCAATTTCAGGGTTTAACCAGGAGATGGCGCTATATATTAAATAACTAAGACTTAGTTTTTCACAATAGAAAATGCAGATATTATATAAAAACTAAAGTTAAAATCTTGTTTTTAATGCCCCAAGAGCAATAACATCTTGTCACAAGCTTTTTGGAAGAAAAAGACTGACTCAAGAGACCTGTAGTTGACTAATTACAGGCCTCAATAAAGTTCTGCCATTGGTTGTGAAAAACAACGGTGGACATAGTGGAAAGTGAAATTGACATTGTCGAATTTAATAAAAATACAAAATAATGTATCTGTGTACGTGTTTTACTATGTGATCTGCACTTATCAAACATCTAATTAAGGCGAGACACCCCAGGTGAATAGGGTATTTTTAACTTAAAGATATCAGCTAAATATTTCTCCAGTTAATTACTTACAATAAGGCAATTGTTTTTTGTATTACAAGTTTTCTGAAATAGCATGTTTAAATATCCAAATGAACCATTATCTCATGAAATATGCGCATATTTTAAACACATTTCAGGAACCGAAATCTGAACTTTGGATAAAGCCAGGATCAAAATTATTGTTTCATTTTGTAGTCATATTAGTATCTAAGGCTTTTACAGAAGGGATTTTGGATATCTCTTTGTATCACTCCATAAATCAGAAAATACTGTCAACAGCCCTAAAATATCAATTTTCACCATGTTTTTAGGTATAAAATGTTATATAATTCAGGCTATGAATTATATATGACCAAACCCTTCCGTAAAAGCCTTCATAATATTGATAGGAATATAACTGGAAGGTTTGGTGTATGTAACTGCTGAGTGATTCTACAATTTAGGGTACATTCCATGTCCATTGATGTCCATTGATGATAATTATAATTATTCTAACTATTTTCTTCAAAAATATCATATTTTGCCTATTATTGGAAAGCATGTTATAATATCACACAAACATTATGTGCATCCTATGCTTTATTTAGCTTGAAATGTGTCATGATGTTCTTAAATTGTCAGTTTTTGCTATGTCCGTTTTTCAGTTGAGGGTGTCTTGGATTCAAAATAATGAATAAAAACCATTAAAGTAAATTTAAAAAATGATTCATTTATTTCAAAAGTCTAAATACTAAAGAATAATAACATATTTTTAATTGATTTCCCCCTTTAAATAATTTAAAATATCTTAATATATGAATGTCCGCAAAGTTCTGTCAACTATGTTACTAACAGAACTTCCCCCTTTAACTCAAAAATTGTTTGTCCCAATACCATGTCACCAGCATCACATGATGCCATGTTCCTCTTTGGCAGACATTTTGAACACACTGTGGTGATTGTCCTCTACATTTTTACAATATTTTGTTACTATGTTATTTGCGTCAAATGTTTGACTTTCATTGTCAACTATGTTGCACCTCATTTTTTCAAATTTAAAATATCTAAAATAGTGCTTCTGATATCCTTTATAGTATAATGTATATCTACACAGGTTGGAGTTTTACATGACATCTCTTAAAACTATCAAAATGACCTGTATGGTAGTTTTATAATACAAAATATCCCTAAACTTAATGACAGTGCTGAACATATCACATGAAAAAACAAAACTTTAATACAATTATTTTTTAAACTTTAAAAAATCTTTGGATATATGGTAGAATAGACTCAAGAGCCTTTCAAATTTGATTTTACTTGAAGTGCAGGACTTAATCAAATGATTGTAATGACATCAAGTTTGTCCGTAACATAGTTGACAAACTGAGTAGTGAAAACATCCTTTCCCTTAAAATAAAAAAATATATAAAAATGTTTAAGCTTTGCAACTAGTGGATATGTTACACTGAGGGAATATACTAACTTGAACCACTGATTGTTCTATCTATACATTTTATTTGGCATTAGTAAATAATTATGCACATTTACAGATATTTTACATGATATGAGTGATAACACGTGTTATAAGGGCTATTTCGCACAATAGGTGTGCCTTGAGATTTTTACTTGTCCTTTGGTGTGCCTTGGGCACAAAAAGTTTGGGAACCACTGCTGTAGAGAAATGTAAACGTTCACCATCCCCCACCCGCCTACTGTATGTTGCTTTTTGACATGTAAATGGGTAACTACCCCCCTCTGAGTGAATACCTGTTGTACCTGTCCGGGGCTAAGCCCATAGGACGATGCTCTGATGTCATCACCCTCGCACATTGGTCATATGTTTACAAAAAACGATGTTAACACTTTCTCGTTCTTAATATATGCTATATTTAGGGTCGATATGTGTTGAATTTACTTTAAAATAGCAGATCACTGTGATTCACTTCTCCGCGGCTCCTCCGTGCAGAGAGGCCCCCCCCCCGTTGACAATTCACGAGCGTCTAACTCTCTCCCCCCTGTGAAGAGATATCACAGGGGGGGGTTGGGACACACACATTCCGATGGCCAATTCGTTTTAAAACAAAGAGTGGGGTGGGGGCTGGTGAACGGTATGGTCAATGTTTGTAAACACTGTGACATTTTGACTTTATTTGATCATTTCAGTTAAAAACTAACGTTCATATTTCATATTACTGTTTTGCCTGGCTGGACCTGTAATTTACAGGAAAGGAGTGCACGCTACTAAAGAGACACGCTACCATGGAAACCAAACAATGGTGTTGCTGTATTGAAGTCCGAGTGGAAACAGTCATATTTGGAGCGTTATGTTAGAATGAAACAGCGAGGTCGTGACTCACAAAAAAAAAGTGTTACTTCACTAACTGTAAGCTTGTCACTCAGAGTAACCTACAGTTAACTTAACTGTTGGAAAAGAAAGATCAGAGTTAGGAGTGTGAACACACAGCTGAGAGCTGCCGTTTCATTCTGACTGTTTAAAAAACGGTAACAACGGACTATTTTTCTTAGCGGATGCATGTAAATTTAAATCAATACATAGAACTATGTTTTAAATCAATAAAAATATTTTCTAAATCCATAAAAGCATTTTAATTAATATTGGGAGTCATGTCGTTACTTTGTTGAGAATGTGGCCATGTAATAAGCGGGATAATTTGCAGCGACTTGGTCATTATGGGGAAAAATAACACCCAGGGATCAAGATCCCTCCGCGACGCGGAGGGATCAGTAATTTTTAGTGAATTACTGAGTTTAGGCACGTTAATAACATTTTAATGAAGTTGAATACAGTATATTCATATTTGTCAGTGATTTCATGTCAATTCGGCGAACATAAACGATTAAATTAGGATTAAAAATCGAGAGCCGGCTGCTGTTCGTTACGGTAACCCAACTAGGACACTTGACACAGTGGCTTTTGGCAAAGCACACAAAGAAAACAAAAAAAAAACCGAGAGAGATGAGTTATTGTTATTACAACGTGACTTCACTATTATTTAACAACTATTTTTATTGGGTTCTTTTATTTGGGGTTAAGTACATTGTCAGAATAAGTGAGAAATGGATTTAACTTCTGTTAGACAGCTATCATACTGAATAAATATTTATGCAAAAATGTATGGCATTAATAATGTATATCTAATTACATTTAAAAATGTATGGCATTCATAATGTATATCTAATTACATTAACTGTGAATGTCTTTCATTTTATTTAAAATGAAATAAAATTACATAAAACATTTTCCATAAAAAAGTTGATTCAAGAACAAATCAGTACTTTTCTTATATGACTATTATTGCTAAATTTGAAAGGTCTTTACCAGCTTTGGAATTATATATATATATATATAGCACCTTCTGCCATCCCATCTCTACTGACATATGGATCTTAACAAAGATCCGCTATACATTAGTACCAGATATACTGTACACGGACATTTTAGTGAACCAGACCAGCTGTTTCCGCCGGGTCTTCGCTTCCCGGCATCACGTTGTTTACAAGTGTGTTCAGATGCTAAATGACAAGTGCAAGTGACAATTGTTGTCGTCTTCTCTGTGAACGTTTTTTTCTCCGTTATTTTGCCATTTTCAGATTTAAATTTCGAGCGGAAAGCTAACCAGGAAGTAATAATTACTTAAGCGGAGAACGGAGAAAGTAAACGTTACAGCAGGCATAACAACAGCCGGTGTTTATTTTATTATAATATATATCATTTGTTTTAAAGCTCAATATATAGTTTCTATCCGTGACATATGGATCTTAACAAAGATCCGCTATACATTAGTACCAGATATACTGTACACGGACATTTTAGTGAACCAGACCAGCTGTTTCCGCCGGGTCTTCGCTTCCCGGGCATCACGTTGTTTACAAGTGTGTTCAGATGCTAAATGACAAGTGCAAGTGACAATTGTTGTCGTCTTCTCTGTGAACGTTTTTTTCTCCGTTATTTTGCCATTTTCAGATTTAAATTTCGAGCGGAAAGCTAACCAGGAAGTATAATTACTTAAGCGGAGAACGGAGAAAGTAAACGTTACAGCAGGCATAACAACAGCCGGTGTTTATTTTATTATAATATATATCATTTGTTTTAAAGCTCAAATATGAGTTTCTATCCGTGACATATGGATCTTAACAAAGATCCGCTTACATTAGTACGCAGATATACTGTACACGGACATTTTAGTGAACCAGACCAGCTGTTTTCCGCCGGGTCTTCGGCTTCCCGGGCATCACGTTGTTTACAAGTGTGTTCAGATGCTAATAAAAGTTAGCTGTTACTTTTGATACCCCGCCTCTACGGCACCACAACATCCAGTTTACTGTATTTCACATGAGCGATGTCGAACATTGAAAAGTCCTTATAAAATCTCTGTTATTAGATCAGTACTTTTCTTATATGACTATTATTGACTTGAACACTGAGAATGTATTTATTAACTTCAGACATTTGAAATATTTAAATCAGATGAAAACAAACTGTAACGGACCCTGCCGTGTTATCTATGATTACTATGCCTTACTGTACATTCATAATTTCAGCCGGAGGTAGGCGTTGCGGAGGAGCAGATTGCGAGTGAGGTGCCTGTTCTAAACGAACTATTCCAGCTGTTATAAAGCATTAAATAAAAAGTAAGCAAGGAATACAGAATGTTCGTTAATGGAACTTTGTTGAGAATGTGGCCATGTACATGTAAATACATGGGATCATTTGCAGCGACTTGGTCATTGTGGGGAAAAATAACACCCATCCTGATCGTTTCAATGAAGTTGAATACAGAATATTCATATTTGTCAGTGATTTCATGTCAATTCGGCGAACATAAACATCAATGATGATGATTAAATTAGGATTAAAAATCGGGAGAGCCGGCTCGTTCGTTTTTTCCGACTAAACAACATCTATTATTTAGAAGTTGATTTCACATGACTCCAGTGTGGAACCCCACTGCACCCCCTGGTGGATCATGATCCATTGCAGCTGGCTTCACAATATTAAATGTATTTATCATGGGGGGGGCGGTATCAAGTCTGACTGGGGGCCGGCCGGCCATCACGGAACGTGCATGAACCGATCACGATCCCACCTCGGGCACTTAAACTGTCCAAAATAAAGACGCTTCATCTGTATGGAGAAAGAACGATAGTTTACGTATGTAACTACGGTTTCTATTGAGCATACTGGATGACCACCAGAGGCGGTGGCTTTAAGCACTGGAGATCTTCTTGTCGTCGCGCCATGCGTAGGTCTAGATATTATATATCAACAAAGTCACGTGTGGACCCCCGTATGACACCGGAAGGTATAAGTTCCGGTGCTGTCAACTGGGCTTCAGTCCTATGGAATCTTCTCGCGAGAAACACACGAAATTCCGAGTGAACGCAAGAACTCTGGCGGGTCATCCAGTATTCATATGAACCGTAACCTGTTACATACGTAACTATCGGTATCGATTTCATACTTACTGACCGCCAGAGGCGGTGCCTTTAGCACTGGATGAACCTATATCAACACAGGTCACGAGGAAGTCTGAATACTCACCTATAAGGATGGCCCTAGGACGGACTCTGCAGGAGGACCACACCCAGCGGGTGAGGGGCGGCAACATTCACCCTGTATATCTGGCGAATGTGCCTTCGGAGATGCCCATGTTGGCGCGCAGCCATCAATATGTCCGCCAGGGGCACACCTCCCCAGGTCGCCCATGATGTGGAGACAACTCCTGGTAGAGTGGGCACTTTACTCTAGGTGGGCAAGGGACGGTCCATTCTGCCTTAGTATGTCCTGGGCAATGTGACGTCCACGAATCCAGTGGGACAGCGCTGTTTTGAGAGCGCACAGCCCCTTCTAGGACCACCGTAACACACAAAGAGCTTGCTCAAGACTGACAACATGTCAGCGGTAGTCTTGGACATAAGCTCTAAGGGGCCCGCACCGGGCATAGGAGTTCTCGACCTCTCTTGGCGGCCCCTCGGGGGTGTCGCTGATGGGGGTGTCAAACCGTGCCAGCTGGATAGGCCGATTAAAATGAGAGCGTGCCAGCACCTTAGGGAGGAACGCTGTGTTCGGCCATAAGGTGACACCTGAGCCATCTGAGTTCCACCTCAGACACGAGCTGTTCACAGACAAGGCCTGAAGCTCGCTTACACGTTTTGCTGAGGTGATGGCAAGAGGGAAAGCAGTCTTAGCTGAGAGCCACTTCAGTTCTGCCTGTAACAAAGGTTCAACAGGAGGCAAGCATAGGGCATCCAGCACCAAGGGCAGGTCCCATGTAGGGGCCCTTGGGATATTCGGGGGGCGAAGCCTCAGAGCTCCCCTTTAAAAAGAGGGATACCAGCCTATGGCTCCCCACTGTGCTGTTGTCAGCCCTTGCGTGTTGAGCTGATATAGCAGCCACATACACCCTGACGGTAGCGGGACACCGGCCGTCGTCCAGGAGGGACTGAAGGAACTCAAGGGTCGTAGGCACCGAGCAATATGCTGGGTCCTCATTTCGCCCTTGGCACCAGTCAAAAAACAGTTTCCACCTGTTTTCGTACTGCCTACGAGTAGGTTGTGCCCTAGCATTTGAGAATAGTCTTCCTGACAGACTCTATGCAGTCGCTCAGCAGTGGGTCGGGCCCAGTGGCCAGACCCACAGCTGGAGGTGGCAGGGGTCGGGGTGCCACATCCGACCCTCCAACTGAGACAAGAGGTCCTTCCTGTTGGGGAGAATGAAGAAGCGCGTCTATCAGGAGCGGGGGCGAGAACACCGCCCTCACTGGTTGAGTTAATAACGAATGCCAGATGCAGCGTAGGCGGGAGCGGGGTGCGACAACACAGCCTTCACCAGCTACCTGCTGAACGGAAAGAGTAGAGCAACGCTCCTACTCGCCGAACACAAAAGGGATGTAACTATACCCATGTTACCAGCAGAGGGAGCGGGAGCGAGAGCACTGCCTTCACCTAGCTGGAAAAAACAAGAAGTTTTAGCAGGACGGTTTATCCAGTCGGCTGCTGCTAGAATAAAGCATCACGTCTACCAGGAGTGGGGGCGAGAACACTGTTTTCGCTGGTTGAGTGACTGTGTCCAGAGCCACCCCAATGAAGGTTAGGCTCTGAGAGGGGTTCCGACAACTCCTCTCCATGTTCACCTTGAGGCCTAGCCGGGCGACATGAGAGAGAAGGAGAGTCGTGTCCTGGATCGTCTGTAACCGGGATGGTGCACAGATTAACCAGTCGTCCGAGAGAGGGAGAGTCCAAATGGGAGCACCCTGAACTGGAAATGACGACCTCTGAAGGCAAAGCGAAGAAACTGCCTGTGATGAGGCACAATAGGCACATGACAATAAGCGTCCTTCAAGTCGACGGACGTGAACCATTCCCCCCTGGCCACGGTACGAAGAACGTCCGCTGTGCTCAGCACATGGAAAGGTAAAATCCTTAGGAACTTGTTGAGTCTCCCTCAGATCGAGGATTGGGCGAAAGTCCACCGCCTTTCTTCCTTACCATGATAGTAGGTCGCGTAGAAAGCCCGGGCTGTGAGATGGGGTCCGCAGGCTCGATTGCACCCCTTGGCAAGGAGGACTGACAGCTCCTGGTTTAGGGGCGATTTATTTTGCCGGGTCGCTTATGGTGGTCATCTTGACCGGGCTGAAGACTGGGGCCAAGCGTCGGAACTGAAGCTTGTACCCTTGAGTTTAAGGAAGCGCTAAGAGCATCCTGCTGCAGGGAAGACTGAGAGGGCGAGCATGAGGTGCCTACACGGCCCATGCGCGCCGCTGCATCGTAAGCCTTAGTGAGCAGGTCATCAGTGACCCGACATTGGAGTCGAGGGGGCAACCTGGCCTCATGACCTCAGGGGGCTTCGTCAGGGGAAACTATGAGGGAAGCAATGGTAGGCTCAACAGCCGGCGTGTGGTCAAGGCCAACTCTTGCCGCATCCTGCATGGCTACCAAGGCTCGGCCAATCGGACGTAAGACTGTAAAGAGCCTTAGTGTCCCTCCAGCATGCATGTAACTCCCTCAGATACTCACAAGAGGGAGGAACAGTGGCGGGTGGCGGGTGCCGGAGTGCGCCTAAAGAACGCACTGGCAGGCGCTGTTTCGGGAATGGAGAGCCAAGAGGAGTGACCTCATCTGGGCTAGCTCAGTAGTGAGTAGGTCCACCCTGGAGGACAGCCTATCAGGCTTAGTCCTCTTCTTGGGCGGTTGCACCCGCAGCCTCTGCGGCCCAACGCCTAGGATGGGTAGGTTTGGGCTTGAGTCGACTGTGCGGGGGGGAAGGCCACCCTCAGTCAGTAGTTCAACCTCGCAGCTCTTACCGCACGAGGCATGATGGTGCAATTCATGCACGGGTCCTCCGAAAGGCCCTCCCTTATGGAGCTAATTTCCTGCCATAACTCCACAAACAAACTAAACAGGTTTTACAAATGCCTTATGATTCACTAACAAACACAATGTGGTTTGCAAATACAAAACACCATCTACAAACTAATGAATTTAGTTTTGCAAAGAAAAAACGTATCTATCAAACAAACACATAACATTATTCTAATAAATCATGTTTCAGAGACAAATTCAGCTTAGGTTTACAAGTACACAACTTTTTTTTACAAGTGCACAAATTTGTTTTACAACTACAACACTTTGTTTTACAACTACAAAACTTTTTTTTACAAGTACAAAACTTTTTCTTCTCACGGCGGAATATTACTGCCAAAAGTCACGTGACTGGAAATATTACTGCCAAAAGTCACGTGACTGAGACTTTTGGCAGTAATATTCCGCCGTGGCTGGCTCATACACAAGTCACACATGCTCACTCACACATGCTACACGGCAAGCAGGGGGCGCTACTGAGTCCATTGGGAAGACGGGAGGTTGAGCAGAGCATGGAACAGCTCTTGCCAGTCTGATGACAGGTGTTTATAGTGATAATATTATAAACAAGGTGAATTTAGCGATCACAACGAAAACAGCCAAGACACATATTGAGCCCAGAAAATAAATGTTATTAGGGACTGTAAATATAATAAGCCTTTGTCTAAAATGGACAACATTGTAACTAAAGAGATTTAAACTATATATACAGCCAGGGGATGTTCGGGACGAATCCCGATGGGCCGGTACTGAAGTGGGCCGGTCGGATAAGTCACTGCTCACCCCCCCTTCCCCCCCGTCGACAATTTCCTCGCGGTATTTACTTGCGGCACCACCGAGGTGGGCCGCTTACTTGCGGTACCGAGGTGGGCCGGCGGTACCGAAGTGGGCCGGTCGAGAGTCCCGGGCTGATTTGTTGTCCCAGTCCGCCCCTGTATACAGCGATTCTGCACTCGGTCAATCAGCTGCTTTTCATTTTTATTCCTGCTATATTCAATGAGTGATACAAATATTTTTTACCACAAGTTCTTAATAAAACTGACACTGTTGGACTTGGTACTAGTTGACTGCAACCAGAAATAAAATGAAGTACTTTACTGTGTACTTTGTGAGTAATCCTCTGTCAGAGTCCCCTCCATAGTACATAATGCATGTTTTTTGCTATCTTTGATGAATGATAAAAATAAAATGTTACCATTAGTTCTTAATGAAATTGATACGGTTTGACTTTGTATTAGTAAGCCTACTACTAACAATACATTGAAGTACTTTTACTGTGTATTTTTTGAGAAATACTCTGTCAAAGTCCCCTCCTGTGAACAAAATCAAGCCACTTCTGCTAAGTTTGATGAGGGAATTCTTTTTTGTTGCCATTAGTTCTTCGTGAGATTGATCCTGTTGGACTCAGTACTACTGATACTACCCCCCACAAGTACTATGAAGTACTTATTGTGTACTTTTCCAGTAATCCTCTGTCAATGTCCCCTCCTGAGTACAAGAATGCATGTTTTTCTTTTAATAAGCGTTAAAAAACATTTCTTCCTGAGACTGATATTGTTGGACAGAGTATTTTAAGAGGATGGTAGACATGATATCAGCAATACTTCCAGTCAGTACTCCGGCAGCAGCATTTTCACACCTTGGAAAGTCTTTAGAGTCTGGCCTGGAATGGATAGCTGGTCACAAATATCCTTCAGCAAAGTAACACACTCTGTCACATGGTTGCCCTCTTATGATGCTGCTGTCTTTTAATATATAATTATTCCTCTGCCGCTAGTTCGTTCCTCGCAGATTCTTCAGTCTCATCAGCCTCATCCTTCCATCAGTCCCAGTTAACGCCTCCAGCCCACTTCCAGTGTCTGACTCCATATGATATTGTCCTGATGCTGTAAGGGTGATGCCCCATGATCACAAAATGACCCCTCTAGAGTGCCAAGGACCTCATATTATGTCTGTCATTAATGTTACATCACCCATTAAATCACCCAAAAAATATTTTTTTCCCTCATCAAACTTAGAAGAAGTGGCTTGATTTTGTTCTCAGGAGGGGACTTTGACAGAGTATTTCTCAAAAGAATACACAGTAAAAGTACTTCAATGTATTGTTAGTAGTAGGCTTACTAATACAAAGTCAAACCGTATCAATTTCATTAAGAACTAATGGTAACATTTTATTTTTGGGTCATTCCAGAATTGGAGGACATTTCATGTCCCCCATATAAAAAATCTAATAATCCATGCCCAAAAAGCTAAGACATGCACTTGTTGTGTTAAATATACTTGTCTTGAGACAAGATGCATATAAAGTTGTAGAAAAAGTGGTTTCAAAATATTATTTAAAATATCAAATAGCTCTCGAACACCCCCTAAAATTGCCCTTTTCTCTTGTCCCAGCTTCTTGGTGACCAACTTGCATGTCAACTATAACATTTAAAATAGGGTTTTTATTTACTTTTTTGGTATTATTCTATTGATATATGTGTCTTGTAATGGTAAAATCAATTTGTTAAATCATAAACACATTTTAAATAACAGTAATTTTGCACAGAAGGTGTGTCCCTCAACATGCGCGCAACCCTGTTACCGAAACCTTTTTAGCTTGGCAGAGGAAGTGAAAAAACTGTTTGTCGCATGACACAGTGGAAAGGACATCAGCAAGCCATGTGCTACTACCATGGGTAGACCAAAACTAAGTCCTCTCTTTTATTTGTAATATATTTCCAATCTTGTCACTCTTGAAGGAGTGTGGCACTCATACAAACGCAACCCTGTTACTCAAATTATGAAACAAAAACAAATTAATTTCAAATGTATCTTTCTTTTGTTAAATATATATAAATATAAATATAATATAAAGTGTGTCCATTCCTTGACAATAGCATTACATTGTGCAGCTAGCATTAATTCCTGAGGTAAAAGCTAAAATTAGCATTGATTTTCAACCCTGTTACTTGCAACCCTGTTACTATAATTAGAGTAACAGGGTTAATTCTTCATTGGAAAATATACATTTGATGCCTTAGCTGGGCAAATCACTTTTTTTTATGGTTTATTATCTGTTTTTCCTAAATACATAACAAAAAATAATCAAATGAAAGGTTCATTTTTCCAAAATGTTGGTGTCTAAATTGTCCTCCAATTCTGGAATGACCCTTTTATCATTCATCAAAGATAGCAAAAAACATGCATTATGTACTATGGAGGGGACTCTGACAGAGGATTACTCACAAAGTACACAGTAAAGTACTTCCTTTTATTTCTGGTAGCAGTCAACTAGTACCGAGTCCAACAGTATCAGTTTTATTCAGAACGTATGGTAAAAAATATTTGTATCACTCATTGAATATAGCAGGAAAGAAAATGAAGAGCAGCTGATTGACCGAGTGCAGAATCGCTGTATAGTTTAAATCTCCTTAGTTACAATGTTGTCTATTTTAGACAAAGGCTTATTATATTTACAGCCCTAAGAACATTCATTTTCTGGGCTCAATATGTGTCTTGGCTGTTTTCGTTGTGATCGCTAAATTCAGATGCTGGATCGCTAGAAACACCGCTGTCATGATCAGGCTGGCAAGAGCTGTTCCATGCTCTGCTCAACCTCCCGCCTTCCCAATGGACTCAGTAGTGCCCCTGCTGCCGTGGAGCATGTGTGAGTGAGCATGTGTGAGTGTGTATGAGCACAACCACGGCGGAATGTTACTGCCAAAAGTCACGTGACTCAGTCACGTGACTTTTGGCAGTAATATTCCAGTCACGTGACTTTTGGCAGTAATATTCCGCCGTGAGAAGAAAAAGTTTTGTACTTGTAAAAAAAGTTTTGTAGTTGTAAAACAAAGTGTTGTAGTTGTAAAACAAATGTGTGCACTTGTAAAAAAAAGTTGTGTACTTGTAAAACCTAAGCTGAATTTGTCTCTGAAACATGATTTATTAGAAAAATTGTTATGTGTTTGTTTGATAGATACGTTTTTTCTTTGCAAAACTAAATTCATTAGTTTGTAGATGGTGTTTTGTATTTGCAAACCACATTGTGTTTGTTAGTGAATCATAAGGCATTTGTAAAACCTGTTTAGTTTGTTTGTGGAGTTATGGCAGGAAATTAGCTCCATACTCCCTCAGATGCTCGAGGCCAAGACAAGAGGGGCAAAGGTCATGGCCATCCTCTGGTTAAAGAGGAGCCATACAGGTGTTAGAGCCGTTAGACCTAGCGATAGCTAGAGCACTCAGCTGCCTGTAAATAACTGGCCAGGAAACAAATATGCCGTGGAGGGGAGTGAGCACAATAGTAGTTAGCTTGAGCGTGAGCACTCTGCTAACTGGAGTGAGAAAAAATGAAGTCAGTTAATGGGTTTATGCCGTGAGAGGAGAGCGGAATACTCTCTCCACTAGCGCCGTAGCGAGTTAGCCTAAGCGAGAGCACTCAGTTAACTGGAGGATGGAACAGGAACCAACTGTGTGCAGTGAAAAGGGGAGCGAAGACACTCTCTTCACTAGCACTATAGCAAGTTAGCTTTGAGCGAGAGCACTCAGCTAACTGGAGGATAGAACAGGAACTAATTGTGAGCTGTGAGAGGGGAGTGAAGACACTCTCTTCACTAGCGCTGTAGCAAGTTAACTTTGAGCGAGAGCACTCAGTTAACTGGAGGATGGAACACTTTATGTGTCGTTGCCACTCTTTGCATATCATGTGTATATATATATATATATATATATATATATATATTTTTTTTTACCCTGTTTGTAAAAAGTAATTTCCTTAATGTTTTATGTGAGGGAATGGAAAATAGCTCAAAGCTAAATCTGGCACTGTTACGCTTGACACCTTTAAATGTTTTAAGTGTTCATTACAGTGCATTGTCCCTGTCAAATAAACGATTAAATAAAATAACCAATTGTGCGCCGTGAGAGGGGAGCGAAGACACTCCCTCACTAGCACTGTAGCAAGTTAGCTTTGAGCGAGAGTACTCAGCTAACTGGAGGATAGAACAGGAACTAATTGTGAGCTGTGAGAGGGGGGCTGAGACGCTCCCTTCACTAGCGCCGTAACAGTTAGCTTGAATGAAACCACTCAGCTTAACTGGACGATAGAATAGGTACAGATGAAGCGTCTTATTTTGGACAGTTT